>NW_022631051.1:0-110414 GCF_010015895.1 Lontra canadensis | reverse complement strand
TTCTTTCTTTCTTTCTTTCTTTCTTTCTTTCTTTCTTTCTTTCTTTCCTTTCTTTCCCCTTTCACTACTTTCCTTGCTCCCAAACCTCGTTATAATCATTTACAGAAGTCTAACGAAATAAAATGCAGCTAACCAGAGAATATTTGGAAAATGGAAGCATCATATGTTGTCACGAGCTGGATGCTTCGGTTCAAATCTCAGTTCTGCTATCTAGCTGTGTGAACTGGGGCAAGTTACTTAACCTCTCCATGCCTTGGTTTCTTCATCTGGAAAATTATATTAAAAATAGTGCTATCTCAGACAGTTGTCATTAAGAATTGAATTTTCTTGAGCGGCGGCGATCGCGGCCTGAGTTCCCGGTGCCGGCCCCGGCTCCTCTCCCGCTGCCGCCATGCTCGACTTCTTCACCATTTTCTCCAAGGGCGGGCTTGTGCTCTGGTGCTTCCAGGGAGTGAGCGACTCATGCACCGGGCCCGTTAATGCGTTGATTCGTTCTGTGCTGCTGCAGGAAAGGGGAGGTAACAACTCCTTCACCCATGAGGCACTCACACTGAAGTATAAACTGGACAACCAGTTTGAGCTGGTGTTTGTGGTTGGTTTTCAGAAGATCCTAACACTGACATATGTAGACAAATTGATAGATGATGTGCACCGGCTGTTTCGGGACAAATATCGTACAGAGATCCAGCAGCGAAGTGCTTTAAGTCTATTGAATGGCACTTTTGATTTCCAAAATGACTTCCTGCGGCTCCTTCGTGAAGCAGAGGAGAGCAGTAAGATCCGTGCTCCCACTACCATGAAGAAATTTGAAGATTCTGAAAAAGCCAAGAAACCTGTGAGGTCCATGATTGAGACACGGGGTGAAAAGCCCAAGGAAAAAGCAAAGAACAGCAAAAAAAAAGGGGGCCAAGAAGGAGAGTTCTGATGGCCCTTTGGCTACCAGCAAAGCAGTTCCTGCCGAAAAGTCAGGTCTCGCAGTGGGGCCTGAGAATGGGGTCGAACTTTCCAAAGAAGAGCTAATACGCAGGAAGCGAGAGGAGTTCATTCAGAAGCATGGGAGAGGTCTGGAGAAGTCCAGCAAGTCCATGAAATCCGATGCTCCAAAGGAGAAGGGCAAAAAAGCACCCCGCGTGTGGGCGCTGGGTGGCTGTGCTAACAAGGAAATCCTGGATTATAGCACTCCCACCACCAACGGAGCCCCTGAGGATGCCCCACCTGAGGACATCAGCTTGATTCGAGGGACTGGGCCTGGGGGGCAGCTTCAGGATCTGGACTGCAGCAGCTCAGATGATGAAGTGGCCGCTCAAAACACCACCAAACCCAGTGCTACCAAGGGAACTCTGGGTGGCATGTTTGGGATGCTGAAGGGCCTTGTGGGGTCCAAGAGCTTGAGTCGTGAAGACATGGAGTCCGTGCTGGATAAGATGCGTGATCATCTCATTGCTAAGAATGTGGCAGCAGACATTGCAGTCCAGCTCTGTGAATCTGTGGCCAACAAGCTGGAAGGGAAGGTGATGGGGACATTCAGCACGGTGACGTCCACAGTAAAGCAAGCCCTCCAAGAGTCCCTGGTGCAGATTCTGCAGCCACAGCGTCGTGTAGACATGCTCCGGGATATTATGGATGCCCAGCGTCATCAGCGCCCTTATGTTGTCACCTTCTGTGGCGTTAATGGAGTGGGGAAGTCTACTAATCTTGCCAAGATTTCCTTCTGGCTGTTAGAGAATGGCTTCAGTGTCCTCATTGCTGCCTGTGACACATTTCGTGCCGGGGCTGTGGAGCAGCTGCGCACACACACCCGGCGCCTGAGTGCCCTGCACCCCCCGGAGAAGCATGGTGGCCGCACTATGGTGCAGTTGTTTGAAAAGGGCTACGGCAAGGATGCTGCGGGCATCGCCATGGAAGCGATTGCCTTTGCACGTAACCAAGGCTTTGATGTGGTGCTGGTGGACACAGCTGGCCGCATGCAGGACAACGCCCCTCTGATGACTGCCCTGGCTAAGCTCATTACTGTCAACACGCCCGACTTGGTGCTGTTTGTGGGGGAGGCCTTAGTAGGCAATGAGGCTGTGGACCAGCTGGTCAAGTTCAACAGAGCCTTGGCTGACCATTCTATGGCTCAAACACCTCGGCTCATTGATGGCATTGTCCTTACCAAATTTGATACCATTGATGACAAGGTGGGAGCTGCTATTTCTATGACCTACATCACAAGCAAACCCATCGTCTTTGTGGGCACTGGCCAGACCTACTGTGACCTACGCAGTCTCAATGCCAAGGCTGTGGTGGCTGCCCTCATGAAGGCTTAATATGTCTCCTGCCCCAAACCAAATCACTGCTTCCCCCCAAAGCCCCTCTTCCTATAACAAGAATGTGCTTTAGAGTCTGTGAGCGACTTCTCTTCAGTGTAGTACAGAGGCAGAGTGATGGGAGCCCTAGGGGCTGGCAGCCCAGCCTCCAACTGCAGGGAGGGCCTAATCATGTTATAGTCCACTGCCCATCGCTCCCTTCCCTGACGGCCCTTCCCACCTACTCAGGCATTCCCTTCACTCTGCCTACCCACTCAGTCTCATTACAGCTTTGAGCAACGGTTGGAAGACCCAACACCAGAGCTTTGCTAACTGACACAGTCACAGGGATGTCTGAGCACAAGGAGCAGTCGAGAGACTTCTGGGGCCAGCTCTGGGTTCTGCCTTGGATACATAGCTTTCGGGTCCCTGGGGCCGATGGTACCCACCACACTGTGGCAGTGTATGGCCTGTTCTTAATTGCTGCTAATTCTGATGATGACCCCATCCCCACTGTTTCCTCAAGGCATCAGCTAGGCCAGAGTGATTTGTTACAAAATGAACGAAAGGAGTTCCTGCTTCCCTCAAAAATAAAGGGAGCTGAGCTGCAGTGTTGCATTGGGCTTCTCAGCCTTCCAACTCTTCCCTGCTCCCAGAATCCAGATGTAAGCTTTGCATGTTCCCCTTCCTGGGAGAGAACCAACTGTCAGAAGGGTATACAAGTTGCCCCTCTCCCCCACCCCACTCTTCACCTGAGCGGATCCTGGCTTTTCTTCCTCATCCTCTCTACAGTGCCTGGTAGACAAGTGCTACGTTGAAGAATACAAACCTCTTGTTAAGACTTGTCCTGTAGCTTGGTATTACAGATGTGCTATTAGTGCAATAAGGTGAAGGCTGTCTGCCCAGAGAAATACATAATTTATATAAGAAAATAAATTTCATAAGTAAATTGCAAAAAAAAAAAAAGAATTGAATTTTCTTCTTCTTTTTTAAGATTTTACTTATTTATTTGAGAGAGAGAGAGATAGCAAGAGAGAGCACGAGCAGGAAGGTAGGGACAGAGGGAGAGGGACAAGCAGACTCCCACTGAGCAGGGAGCCTTTTGTGGGGCTTGATACCAGGACCCTGGGATCATGACTTGAGCCGAAGGCAGACACTTAACCGACTGGACTACCCAGGTGCCCAAGGATTGAACTAACTTTCTTTCTTTCTTTCTTTCTTTCTTTCTTTCTTTCTTTCTTTCTTAAGATTTTATTCATTTATTTGACAGAGATCACAAGCAGGCAGAGAGGCAGGCAGAGAGAGAGAGAGAGAAGAGGAAGTAGGCTCCCTGCCGAGCAGAGAGCCCGATGCGATGCGGGACCAGGATCCTGAGATCCTGACCTGAGCCGAAGGCAGAGGCTTAACCCACTGAGATCCCGGCATCCTGTGAATTTTCTGATCTATGCGTAAAACACTTAGAACCTTGCTTGGCTTATAGTAAATGCTCTGTCTCCATTGTGATTATTAGTGTTATTTACATTATGCACACAAAGCAGGGCGTCTAAAGGGGAAACAAGTGAAATCTAGCTCTTCTTTTGGATGGAAAATGGCTTCACCAGAAAAGCCTGGTCTGACTCCAGAGTCCTTGGCCATTGAGGGCATGAGGACATGGTGAAGAATCAAGGTGCTACTTCCAGACTCAGGAGATGCTGTCTCAAGAGGGGTCCTTGCATGGAGGCCCGCCATCTGAGGGCTGAGAGGCTTAACCAGGAATAGGACAGTCAGAAAAAGGAAATCTCTCAGCTTTTATTTGTCAGACTTTTTCTTTCATAATTGGTATTCAAGTTCTTCCAAGCCGAGAGCCATGCTTGTTTTTAACAGAACAAAACACTTAAATACAAGAGCTTTCAATACAGTGACCCTGTTTTTAACAACAGGCAAGAATGTTAGTGGGAAGAATGTTTTGCTTTCATCCTACACAAGACAGCCAACAATAAAACCCCCAACACAAAGCCTTCCTTTCTGTGTTGTCAACAGTGGACAAGTTTTTCTTTAGGTCTTTGATTGAGGTATAATATACACACACAAAATGTCCATATTACATATAAATGTAGAGCTTTGATGAGTTTTTATAGACCACACACACCCGCATCACCAGCACCCAAACATGAAACCGAACAATATCAGCCCCCAAGATGCATCCTTCGTCTATACCCCAGGGAAATCACTCTCTTGACTTCTGACAACAGTAATTTGGTCTTATATGGTTTTGTACTTTATATAAATCAATCATTATACTATATACTCTTTTTTTAAGTTTTTATTTTTATTTTTTATTTATATGAGAGAAAGAGAAAGAGAAAGAAGCAGACTCCCTGTTGAGCAGGAGCCTGATGCAGGGCTCGATCCCATGACCCCAAGATCATCACCGAGCCAAAGGCAGATGGTTAACTGACCAAGCCACCCAGGTGCCCCTATACTGTGTACTCTTTTGTGTCTGACACTTTTCGCTCAACATTATGTATCTGTGACTTCACTACATTGTTATAAACAGTCAACTTCTTCATGTAATTTTTGTGCTAGAGGAGAGGAAGGCACACTCATCAAAAAGTTTTATTGTATTTATAGTGTATTTTATTTAATCTACCATAGATTTGTATTTATTGAACCAATGCTGCTGCTAACCTCAGTGTTGTGTTTACAGGTGTCCCTTCAAGAACAAGAATCACTTGTGTGTGTGCTTTGAATCCTAAAGCTATTTTTATTTCAACTTACTTTGCCTTGTTTCCATTGTCTCACAGGTATAAAAACCAGGTACCGATCAACGTCCACGCAAACCCTGGAAAATATATTATTGAGAGTCGATATGGAATGCACACTCTGGAGATCAATGCGTAAGAGGATGTCAGGGTCCATGTGTGTCGCTTGACAGTTGCCTGGGGAGGCATCCCAGCAGTTAACTACCACTGTCCCCCTTTCTTCCCAATGCAACATGCTCACAAAGTGATCTTACATTTGAATTTAAAGATGATGAGAAAAAAAGTTAATTTGTACCTTTTAGCTTATCCTTTTATATACTTCAGAGTTTTTCTTAGAAATTAGTGAGAAAATGTTACATAAATAGGCATTTATATTTAATTATCCTTCCCCGTTCCAAGTCAATATTATCATCATCATCCTTTTTTGCCTTGAATCAGCAAAGGCCATGGAGAATGAGGTGAGTAGCAGTGAAAGTAAGCTGCACTGGGATAAATTCTCTCCTTCAGCTCCCCAGGAAGTGCAGGAAACTATGTACCAAGCCTATCAGACTACAGATGGACATGGGATTTTTAAAAGCAAAATCCAAAGCAAAATTTAGAAAGCCAACCCCACATCAAAATTTCTGAGTCCTCAAACGTTTATTCTATCTCTTAATAGGGTTTTGAAATGCAAGCCTGGTTATGTAGATGAAGAAGAAGTCCCGCCATTTTCAGTTCACATGAAACCATGACATGCTGATATGTCAAAGTAAAATTTATATCATTCTGATCAGAGCAGGTGACACACGTGATATTGGGTTTCAAGTAGGACCCTAGGGCCCTGGGACATTGGTCAAGCACTGACCTTGACCTAAAGGCACTTTAGTTCTGCCAGTTGGTGATTCTACTGAGGCTGCAGAGAGCTACGTGGGTGCTTTATAATTAAATAGTTATGAGAAAGGCAACCATATTGACCTTCCTGGAGTTCCACTGATGTCCATAAAATTTCAACGACAAAGAATTTTTCACAAATGACACTAAATCCAGAAGGTCAATGAAGAACACAGACACTAGTTATGATGAGACACAAAGTGATCTGCTTTGAAATCTTAGCTTGTTCATCTCTGAGATCATTCTCTCTTTTACTCCATTATTAAACACATCCCAATTTCTGTATTATAACTTATTATAACTTATAGGAACTTCCAGATGGCACTGCTATGTTGTGCTGTGGGCTGAAACTCCAAGTGTAACCTGAACCTTAGTTGAGTTGAGAGATAAATACCATATTTGTACTTTGAAGCTACAAGACCAAACCACACATTAGACAGATCCTGTTTGTAGCTCAGGGAGGCTGTGGGAGTCCTGCAGGAGAGGCTGTGTCTTTCCCTCTGTGTTGTTGCCCCCAGAGTGAAACTCTCCCCAAGGGAGGCCAGCAGGAAGGCTGTACCCCTGGGGTGCTCTGGAAGGTTACCTGCATGGCCAGACATTTTCTGCTGTTGTCACCACTTTTAGACTGGTTAATTGTAACACTCTTCATGCTGTAATGTATGTGCTTAACGGTTTGTTGACATGGGGTTTTTTGGATATTTTAAATGAACCTGGGCTAGGGTCACAGTGGACTGTAGGTGTCCTCCTCCCGCACTGTGCTGCTGGCCTGAAACTGTAGTAGGTATCTTGTGTTATGTAAAATCCTGCAGGGAGCTGGATAGGGGTCAGCTTCATCCAAAGTCCCCCTGAGCCACATGCTGGCCAGTGATTTGCAGTGTGCTGTATTAGCAAAGAGATTCTTGATAGAAGAGCTTGCAGCAGTGCTCCCTCATCTCCATCTTGTCCTTTCAGATGTGATTTTGAAGACACTGCTCAGTACCGGGCCTCTGCGATGAACGTTAAAGGGGAGCTTTCAGCATATGCTTCAGTTGTGGTGAAGAGTAGGTTTACTCCACATGTTTTATTCAAAGTGTATTTTTAAAAATTTCTTCTCATGGCTAAAAAATAAATCAGGAAGCAAGTTCACGTGCATTTCTGCTTTCTTTTTTAGGATATAAGGGAGAGTTTGATGAGACTCGCTTCCGTGCTGGGGTTTCCACCCTGCCCCTCAGCTGTAAGTTTAAAAATATATTTGCTAAGTGTCATCTCTATTTAAAAGACAGCAGCATAAGCCATTCCACAATGCTGAAATAAAAGGATTATTATAATATATGCTAGTATGTGTATAATTGCTATTTATGCTGGGTTTTATTTTTTAGATTCTTTGGTTACTGTTCTCTTTCTGAATATAACTGCTTCATTCCGGTTTTCTAAAAACCCAGATATGATGGGCTAAAAATGGCAAATGTTTTTAAGTCTTTCTGTGTTAACTAAAAAAGATCACGACACAAACCTGGGCAGGTGATTTAACCATGCTCACTACACCTCCCCCCGCCCCCCTGCCCCGTCCCAAGTCTGTCCTGTATCAGAGCATCCAGATAAGCATCACCTTCTGGAGAAATCCGTGTATGACTCCCACTGCCACCCCCACATCTACCCAGTCAGGGTTGTGTGTCCCCGGTGAGACCACGGCACCTCCATCACGGCATCCACCACACTGAGTGCTGTTAACTGGCTTACAAGCCACTTGAAGGCAAAACTGGACCTTTTATCTCTAAACCCCAATACCTGACACAGAATACAATGAAGGAATAAATAAGTACATTAATTTATGAAGTGCAATTTAAAATGGAATCTAGGGGCACCTGGGTGACTCTGTCGGTTAAGCACCCAACTCTTGATCTCGGCTCAGGTCATAGTCTCAGGGCCATGAGGCCAAGCGCCATGTTGGGCTCCACACTGGGCATGGAGCCTACTTCTTAAGATTCTCTCTCACCCTCTCCCTCTCCTTCTTTGAAAATAAATAAACAAACAAATGTTGTCTAAATGTGCTTTAATAATAAACTATTAAAAGTATTCTTTTTTTTTTAAAGATTTTATTTATTTGACAGAGAGAGATCACAAGTAGGCAGAGAGGTAGGCAGAGAGAGAGGGGGGAAACAGGCTCCCCACTGAGCAGAGAGTCTGATGTGGGGCTCGATCCCAGGACCCTGGGATCATGACCTGAGCTGAAGGCAGAGGTTTTAACCCACTGAGCCACCCAGGCGCCCCTATTAAAAATATTCTAATCTGTGGTAATTTGTGAACTTTGGTCATTTCACCTATGTCAGAACATCTTTTCATAGAAGCAATAAAAGTAAAACCCTTAAGGTTGTTCAAATAATTCGATGCTTTCAGTGGTCAGACTGAAAAAGCCAAGCCTGAACTTATTTTCTGATTACTAAAAAATAAGTGATAGTTTTGAACGCTTAATGAAGATATTTTCTCATGTGTCAGTTTTTCACCTTCCTGGTTAGTTTGATGCCTGTAGGTGACCTATTCCATCAATTTCATGGGATGGCTCCTAATTTTAATATTCCAAGTTTTCATCTTTGGTATCAATACCATGGGTGGGTGGGAGGCAATGATGGGTAGGAGTGAAGGAGGAACACACCCCAAATCATGCTTTTCTCGCATCAGTTGGTTTATACTGAGATAGAATAGTTGAAAATTCTGAACCTATGACTTACCTTCCATTGTCTCTAAGACAGGTTTATTAATCATTTATTTTCGATCATCTGAATGTATCCTGCTCATTCCCCCTACCATATCATCATCCCTATTTTTTCCACTTCTCTCTTCTCCATCAAACCAGGCTCTAAAAGCCCAGCTCAACCTAACTTCTCTAACTTCTTAATCTTTCAGATCCTTCTCCGACTGGTCCTTGAATTGAGTGCAGTTGTTCCTAACACAGAGAACAGAGGGCTTTTATTCATTTACCCAACTCATATATTATGCATTTGCTATGGCTAGGTATAGGTTTAGGTGCTTGGAGTACACTGATAAATATCATAGATAAAGCTCCCTGCCTGTGGTTCTGTTTTAATAGTTATTATATATTGATCAGTTGTATCAGACAGCATACTAAGACATTTTGTTACATGCAATGGTTGTTTAACGCTCTCTCAAAGCTTATAAGTGTCTTTTATCTGTGCTGCACAGATGAGGAAATAGTTTTCAAGAGGTTAAATCATGAGGTAAGACCACACATAATGGTAGAGTAGGGACTTATAAGTTAGTCCTTCTAACTCTAAACCATATTCTATTTTTTTTTTTTTTTTTTTTGGTGGAGTGGGGAGCAGAGCAAGAGGGAGAGACAGAAGGGGAGAGAGAACAAGCAGGCTCCATGCCCATAACAAGCCCAAGGCAGAGCTTGATCTCATGACCCCAAGACCATGACCTGAACCAAAATCGAGAGTCAGATGCTTAACTGACTGAGCCACTCAGACACCCCTCTAAACTATATACTAAAACAGGAATTGCCATTTTCTGTAAAGGACTCCTGTAATTGTAATTTGTACACTAACTAACTTGTAAATTATAGATACTTTAGACTTTGTGGGCCATATGGTCTTTGTCACAACTACTCAATGCCACCGTTGCTACACAAAAATCACCATAGACCGTAGGTAAATGAATGAGCATGGCTGTGTTCCAATAAAACCTTATTTATGAACATTGAAATTTGAGTTTCCTATGACTTTGCACATGTCACATCTTTGATTCTATCTCAACCATTAAAAAATCAAAAAAATTATTTCTAATGGTGCAAAGCAGGAGGCAGTCCACATCCGGCTCACAGATTTGCCAAACCCTGGTGTAACCCATATCTCTATTCTATAACCTTTATCTCTACCCATAGGCAGCTTTGGAGCCCGCCTGGCCTCCCAGACAGCAAAGTCTGTTTGAATTGTTTCACTTTTGATCTCAGTGGGACATCATCATTTAGAAGTTGGGTAGATGGAAACTGTGCTTCAAAGAGTTGTTTCACTCTCGGTTAGAGGCTGCCAGAGGACACACAGATTCAAGGCACTATCTTGTATTGCTGGAGAGTACAGCTTCTGGAAACAGCCTGCCAGGGTAAATCCTAGGCCTACAGGGTCATTATGGGCAGTTAATTTGCCCTCCGTATGCTTCTGTTTCCCCACCTATAAAACAGAGAGATGATAATGGAACTTACCTGAGAGAGCTATTATGAGGTTTGAGTTAATAGATATTTAACACTGGGAACAATACTTGGCACAAGTTGAACTCAATAAATTTTAGCTTGCATTTTCAAATTACTTCTAAGAGGCGTTAGGAAGAGAGATGAAATATCAGAGATGGGGCCTAAATTTTAGAGTCAGGCAGCTATGGGTTTGAATTTCAATTTCACACATAATAACTTTGAAACCTGGACATTAGTTGTGTATTATTTTTGTGAACCTCTGCATTCTCATCTGAAAGAGAGGGGAAAAAAATCTGTGCTGTGGGGTTTTTGTGAGGGTTAGACAACATGTCAAATTCAAGTGTGTGGCATGGTAACCTGTTAACGAGTCATTTTCCCAAGCTCTTTCCCTTGAGAAAAGAAGAAATAAAACCTGGGAGGCTTTATAATGTAGGTATTTACTCACTCTATACGTAAGATATTTTTAAGAAAAATATTTTTTAAAGTCACAATATTATAAACTTTTCAGTTTAAAATTTCTTATAATTTTTTTTTCTCACTCAGATCATTAAAGACACTGAAGCAAAGAATTTTTCCATTAAGTTAGAAAACTCTATTTTTATGAGTAATTGATATGGCTGGTTTGTCTGGAGAGTACAGCAGCTGAGTTTTAAATGAACTAGGAATCTAAAAAGTGCATATATTGTGCTAAGTATTTAAGTCTAACCTAAATGTGGTATTCACTTACATCCTGTGTGAGGTATTATGCCTGCCCCTTAAAATTCTATTCATTGCAACAATAAAAATAAATATTGAGCTTATCTGACCAATGAAGCAAGAATTTCCATTTCACATCATAATATATGGGAATGTGCCATGTACCTCTTGATAAGATTTAATTTTTGCCCAGATAACTCATTTGATCAGTGTTTGCTGTGAGCACTTATTAAAATGCTAGTGTCTCTTTGATGAGAAAAAACAAAATTACTAATGTTTGTTTTTGTTGTACCCAGTTGGTGTGACCCCTTATGGTTATGCATCCAAGTTTGAGATCCACTTTGATGACAAGTTTGATGTGTCTTTTGGAAGAGAGGGCGAGACAATGAGTCTAGGCTGCCGTGTAGTTATCACTCCTGAAATTAAGCACTTCCAGCCAGAGATCCAGTGGTACCGAAATGGTGAGCCTTTATGATGAATTCTCACTTAGGTTCTTATTCACCAGATGGGGAGCAAATGGGGCTTGGCACCAGAGCACGAGTGTCCATAGACCACAGACTTGTTTATCAGAACTGGCAGAATCTGGACATTAGAAGACATGACCTACTGGATGTTGAAAGAGTTTTTATACATATATCAAAGTAGCAGGACTTTTGTAACATATTTGTGGAGGTTGTAATTTCTTATCACCAAGTAATCTGTGGAAAGGATGACAAAAAATGCACTTTTGTAAATTACTTATATATTCATTTTATAAGTTAATATTATTTAGTAAAATTAAGGGAAGTCCACTGAATCCATTGGGACTGTGGAGCATGCCCACTGACCCCTCAGCATGGTGGGCAGAGAGCAGTGTGCTCACTAAGCAGTTGGCCTGAACTTCAGTTGTGCACCCCAGTGCCTGGAGCAGTCTGAAGCATCTGGGTCCAGACCGAAGCCAGTAATGGCAAAAGCACTGTGAATGGGGAACATGGCCCTAGGGAAGAGGAGGAGCTCCAAGTGGGGGCAGCATGGGAACCTGCAGTCGGAGCTTGCCAGCCTATCTGTCCTTCCCCAGAGCTCATTTCTAGACAGTCTGCACAAATACTAAATTACTGCCCTGAGCATCTGGACAGGAACTACTAGCAACCAGGCAGTAAACTTTGTCAGTAAAATATTATAAAGTAAAATCATGTAATAGAGGCACTGCAGTAAAGTATATGAGGCAGTTGTTGGAATTCCGTAAAAAGAATTTAGAATCCCTGGTTTTGAATAAAAACTGCTATAAATGTACAGCAAATATTCAGAGGCTTAGAAATGTAAATTAAACTTAAAGGTTGTCACATTTGATGAAAAAGAACACTATTTTCATATGAAACTGTGAATGAAGCAGTATTCACAAGGAAGATAATCTTAAAATTAATTTTTCCTTGTAATTGAAGATGCAGTGATAGCATGCATGAACTGACACATGGATTATATACAAATCATTTTCAGCCTCTTGTATACCTTCCACAATTTACAGAACATGATAGAGAAAATATCAAAATATTATTATGTAAAATTACATTTAAAATTAAATTCAGACTTATGTGAAACTGATCTATATGAAATCAAATTTTTTTAGAAATTTTGTCCCCTAAGCATCATTAGCTCTAGAGTACTAAGATTTATATTTTGAAATAATTTACCAGAAAGTTAACCCAGTGTTAATGTCACAAGAATTTATCTATATAATACTATATAGTATAAAACTATATAATATTTTAAGTATGTAATATCCTAATAGCTATAGTCATAGTTGCATCAGCAGCAAGATCCTTCTCAAAATTAAAAATTATCAATTAATTTCTCATCTTGCATTTGCAAAGAGTGAATGACTGAGGTTACTTTTTTGTTTTTTTTTAATTTATTTCTTTATTTGGGGGGAGGGGGGAGTGAGGGGAGGGTCAGAGGAGGAGGGAGAGGAACAAGCAGACTCTGCCCAAGCACAGAGCCTATTGTGGGGCTCAGTTTCATGACTCTGAGATCATGACCTGAGCAGAACTCAAGAGTTGGCCACTCAACCGACTGAGCCACCCAGGTGCCCCTCAATTATACTGAGTCAAAATGAAGTTGCCAAAAGTATAAATCTGATGACCTAATAACTGAAAAGAAAGCCTGAAATATCTTATTATCCATCAAGCTATTACATTAATAAAAATTATTTTTGTATATAAAACTTATGATGTGAAAAATTGTTTTTGCAATTTGTGTTACCCCAATTATATTTTATATAAAGTAAAATATTTTTAGAGGAAAAGGCCTTATATATTAGTGTCTGTAACTGTATTTTTTCTCTGCTTTTTGAACAGGGGCTTTGCAATTTCATTTTGCACTGGACCCTGCAGATTATGTATTTGGCCCTGGTCCCTTCGCTTCTGATATAGTATTTTTTAATCAATGTAAGCATGACAGAATGGCTCAAATCCCTAGAGACTTCTACTGACAGTAGACTGAAGAGCTTTCAGTATGGAAGAAGAGGGAGAGAGAGGGAGGGAGGGAGCAAAAGAGGGAGGGAAGGATGGGAAAGGAAGGGAACAATGGAGGGAAAACTCATTTAATTTTCTTACTTTTAAACAAATTTCCAGGAGCACCTATTTCTTCATCCAAATGGGTGCAAACACTTTGGAGCGGAGATCGAGCGACACTGACATTTTCTCATCTCAACAAAGAAGATGAAGGCCTCTACACAATCCGTGTACGAATGGGAGAATATTATGAACAATATAGCGCTTATGTCTTTGTTCGAGGTAAGACCCAGCAAAAAGCAGAACACCCAAGTAGGTTTAAAACACTAAGGCCAAGTCAATCTATCCAAACATGGTTTTTGAAAGATGAAAGAGCCATTTGAAAATTCTTCCAGAATACATGGCATAGAGTTATTAACTTCCAGTAAAATCAGAACTCATATAAAAAGGTTAATCCTGAGGCACCAACCCAAAGCTAACAGAGCCAGACTGTGTTACTATCATGGATTTTCAGGATTCTATCCTCAGTGAGTTACCAGTGCAGCTCTCTACAGGTGTTGGAGTAGAGATGCTCTATCCCAACAATACAAAAAGCCATTTCAATTTACCGAAGCTGCCATAAAAGAGTGGTGGGCTACGGGGGACTTACACTTTAATATCTATTCCAGGGAGCAATTTCATTATTTCACTCCAGACCCCTTCTTTATAGTTTCAACTTTAATGAACTAGGAAACAAGGTGCTACAACTTAATCCTTAAGGCAAGCTGTGTGATTTTAGGAGTCTTTCTTTGTTCACCTGTGTCTTGAATGGTTTGGCTCTCTACAAGTGGGGATATTATTTCTACGTGGGATCGCAGCGCATTTGGAAGACCATTGACACTTCCAGGCAGCAGGCCTGTGTTATGTGTTCTCTTCTGTGCTGATAGTCAGGTGTGGCCACAAGAGGGGACACAGGAGAAGATTGGGAAAACAAAATTTATTGCACTTCTGGAAGGAGCAGAGGGAGGGGAGACCTTAGGCCATGACTTTTATTGGCGTTTCTGTGGGAAAGGGGAGGCAGGGCAGGATAAACAGTTTAGGATTGGCTAGTTTGAATCATTTGGGTAGACTCTAAGCTATAGGCGTGGTCCCTAGCAGCCTGCTCCCTGGCGCTGCAGTGATTAAGGCCCGGAACACGGCCTCCTAGGGTGTGCAGGCCAGATAGAGGAGGCAGGGCTCTGGACTGGTGGTTTGCTTATCAAAGGCCTGCTCCTGGCTGAGCGGCTGCTATCTCCAAGAATTGGCTAGCCCTAGGGTGGGTGGGTGGGGGGAGGGCAGTGCCTCAGAAAGGTTTTTAAGATGTCAAAACATCATAATACACAGAAAACTAAAGTATAAACAATATAGGAGACTTACTAATTTTTAAAAAATCTCTTATGTGCTAAATAGAATCATAAACTCATAGGAATTTTGATCAAAATGGAACTTTAGAGGTCAGGTGTCCTTAACTGGGATCCACAGACTCTCAAAGGGTCTGATTAAAATTGTATTTCAATATATTTAGTTTCTTTGGCAATCTCATATATGTTATTTTATGCATTTGGAAGCATTATTTCAAGAAGGGGCCTCTAGACTTTGTCAGTCTGCCAAAGGATGACTCAAAAAAGTTAAGATTCCCATTCTAGTCCAATCCTTTAATTTTAAGATGCAGAAACTGAGGTTCAGAAAAATAAAGTGATTTACCAAAAAAAGCCTCACGGTTAGTTAAAAACAAAAGTGGATCTAGGATACAGGTCTTCCGATGCCTAACCCAGGATTTTAATTAGGCTAAGCTGATGAAACAAAAAAGCTTATTTCTCTCCTATGTCTATCAATTCAAAAATAGGGGCATGATTCAGAGTCCCAGGTCCCATCTACATTGTTATTCCATGGTCCCCATGGTGCTATCTTGTGTTCTCATCCCAGCCTATGGGAAAAGGAGAGAGGAAGTGGATGGGGAGATGCAGAGTTGTACACATCACTTCTGCATGGTGAACACTTAGCCACATGCACATCTCACAGTGAGGGAAGCTAGGGTGTCATGTGTCCAGCTGAGTGGCCATGTTGCCTGCTGAATCTGGGGCTTCTAGTACTAAAAGGAAAATGGATACTGGGAATGGTTAGCAGCACACATACACCCCCAGGGAACAGTAACAATTGTGGAATTCTGTCCTAGAACAACAACTGATAAAGATACATGAATATTAAAAAGAGAGAGAGAGACATGAATATCTACATCATCTGCAACTTTCTGTAACACAAAAGTATTGTGGGAAAAGTCAGAAGTCACTGAGGGAAGAGAGTTGTTAGCATCTGGATAAATCACTGTGAAGACAGACACATTGAAACTCATCAGGGAGTAAGTTTATGTAGACAAACCACCTGGAAAAATCTGGTTAGATAAGGACTGTATCTCTGGTGATTCAAGAAAAAAACCTTAGTTACTTACGCCTTGGCGATTCTTTCATGGGCTTTGTCTAGAAACTCTGATACAGTCTAGGGTTTTCTAAGTAACATTTCTCGATGCCTATATCCAGAATTGTGGCTCTCCACCAGATTTAGAGCAGGCTTCATATTATTGACTATAGACAGAGAGATGGCATCTAAATTTGAAATTTATACTTAAGCTAGTTTTCAAATCTATAAAATAAGGAAATGGAAAGATTCTAAAATTTATCAGTTTAGGGTAGAGACCAACAAGTGGAATTGCTGGGTCACATGTTAAATTTGTGTTCAACTTTTTAAGAAATTGCTAACATGTTGTTTTTTGGTTTTTGTTTCGGTAAAGGTTTCTTTTTAAGTGATCTCTATACAAAACATAGGGCTTGAAATCGCAACCCCTAGATCAACAGTCACATGCTCCACCACCTTGGCCAGCCAGGCACCCCAAGAAATTACCGTTATGTTTTAAAGGACAGTTTATGTGTTTTATATAAACTTATGTGAGAGAATGGAGAAGATAAATGGGAAAGACAAAATTGGAAAAATAAATTTCAGTAATTGCTTTGTGAATTTAATAACTTTTAGAAAAAAATTTCACTTACAAGTTTATTTTAAATGATGTATTTTAGATTCTTTTAAAAAAATCCTTTATTGAGGTGAACTTGATAAACTGAAAGATCCACCTATGTTGAGTAGACAGTGCTTTAGAATATTTACAGAGTGTGTAGTCATCACCTAGTATCCAGTTTGAGAACATTTTCATCACCCCAAAGGGTTTTCTTTGCCCATTCCACACTGTCATCCCCAGACCAGCCCATAGGCAACCACTAACCTACATTCTGTCTCTGTTCGCCTTCTTTGGACATTTCTGGATATGGTATATGGAGTTTTATATCTCTCTTCTTTCAGTAAAACATCTATTTTGAGGTTCATTTATGTTATAATACATTTTAGCAGTTTGTTCTTTTTTATTACTAAGTACTATTGCAATGTATGGAGAAACCTCATTTTGCCCATCCATTCACCAATTGGACAGTTGGATTGTTTCTACTCTTTGGCTATGATGAATAATTCTGCTATGAACATTTATGTTCATATTCATGGATGTATGTTATTATCTCTCTTGGGGAGAGACATATAAGTGGAATTACTAGGTCATATGTTAAATTTAAGTTTAACCTTTTAAGAAAGTGGTAACATGTTGGGTATTTTGGTAAAGATTTTGTTTTTAAGTAATGTCTACACCCAACTTGGGGCTCAAACTCACAACCCCCTGATCAAGGGTCAGATGTTCCACCACCTCAGCCAGCCAGGAATCCTAAGAAATTTCCAGCATATTTTAAATGACACTTTTTGTGTTTTATAAAACTCTGTATACATTGAACTGCATGATGCCATTTCAGTGCATTTTTAGAGCTCTGATGTTTTTGCTGCTCAGAAAATAGCTTCTGAACCAGAATGATCAGTGTATAAAGCACCATATGTCTGCAGAAACCCATTCCAGAGCTGCACATATTAGACCATGATTTTATTACATAGGTAGTGTGTGTTCTTTGTAAAAAAAAAAAAAAAATTAGATCATGTAAATAAGCAAAGAAAAAAAGAAGAAGAAAGAGAAAAGCTATTCTAATGTTATTATTTTATTACATATTTTTCTAGACTTATGTATTTTGTATATTCTTTCCACCTCTACCCCCTCCACTGCATGGAGGGAGAGAGATGATACAGTGGTAAAGGACAGGCTAGAAATGTCTTGAAAAAACAATTACAAATGACAAATAGATGAAAAGGTTTTCACTAGTAATCAAAGAAATGAAAATTGAAATGATGTAACATTTTTATCATATTGCAAAGATTTAAAGTATTTTTAAAATCCACTGGGATAAAGGAATGAAGGGAATAGCACTCCCGTCCATTGCTGGTGTCAATTGTTCCAACATTTCTCAGGATGTTTGCTACTATGTATCAATAGAGCACATCCATCAATTCTAGTTCTAGGAACTGAAGTGGGCAAAGGTAAGAAAAATGTATTGGGAAAAACTAGAAGGAATCTAGGTATCTACGCATGGGAGTTATAAAATAAAGTATAATAAATGCTCCATGTAAACAACAGAATACCATACAGCAATGAAAACGAATGATGTATATCTATACTTACTGATATGGAAATACATTAACATGAAACTATATAGTCCAATCCTGTTTTTATTTTAAAAACAATCACTTTTGAGCTTATAAATATAGAAAAAAAATCTAGAAAAATCTAGGCCAGTATGTTAGTAGTCATTATCTCTGAATTATGAAATTAAAGAGGATTTTAACATATTTTTTGATTATCGTTTCTTTTATAAGAAAACACTACTTTTATACTAAAGAGAATAGAGTTACTTATATTTCTAAAAAAGTTATTATTGGCTTGTGTCAGAAGGCAAAGTATAGAGTAGTAGTCTAATCTTTTACCCAATTAATCAAAAGTACAAAAACTTTGCTTTTTGGAGGGTTGAGAAAAAGAAAGACACAGGCTATCAAAAGGCCTGCCGCTGGCCAAGTGGTCAAGCGTTCTCCAGCAGCTGCTGAGAGCCAGGAGCACAGATGTGTCCCAGCATAACACAGTATCTGGATTTGGCTTCCAGCAGCTCCTACACAGAGCCTGTTTTTAGAAAGCTGTTTAGCCTACCCTAAGAATGGCATGGGCCAAGCAATGTTATAAATATGCTGAAAAATGGTTCCCTGGACTCCTACTGTCTGCCGGGCTCTGTTACATACTATGGATAGTCTGAACCAGGGATTCCTTGTTGTTACATTATGGGACTGTAGCAAAAGAATATGGATGGAGGTTGCCAGCTGTCTCCTCCTAACTGAGTGGCTTTCCAGCATCCTTCTTCTGTCACTTGAGGCCTATTAACCTCAGCATCTCTACCCCTTTCTAGTTCCGCTCTAACTTCACCATCAGTAGTTTCTCCCCCACCCCCACCCCCAATCCAGTGCTCTTAAAGCCTGGAAGGGAAGAAGTTTCTCCCCACCGAAACGCTCGCTTTTAGGGTCCATGATTTAGTTATGTTCTCATATGGTACTTATGCCAGAGAAGTTGCCTAAAACACTTTCCTACAGGTTCATGGGGGCAAGAGACAGACTATTCAAAACCAAAGTGATTTGAGCTCTTCACAGGCAGTGCAAACCTATCCCAAATTCAGAAGTGCACAAATATTTCTGCCTTACTATCAAATGGCTTAGTAATTCATAAGCGTTACAGAAGTATATAGCTCATTATAAAAGAAAAGCGTTTATACAGTCAACAGAAGTGTTTTCCTTGAGATGAGTGGCTCCAACACGTCTCAGCCTCCTCTCTGGCCAACTGCAGTTATGAAGAAGGGGACCAGAGGTCAGGAGAAATTGGCAATGTGAACCCCACCTCCAGGAACCCTGCCTCTCACTGAAAGGGCTATTGACCGATTATTTTCATCCCCCTTCGCTTACTCCGGAAAACATCCCTGGTTCACTCATTTAGCTGTGCCTGAAGACACTGCTGAGGAAACCACTGTCAGAGGATCTCATTTCATAAACAGTCACTGCCCTCTCTTGTATTATCCTGAACTTGTACTAAACTCTGATAAACTAAGCTCAGATGTGGATATTGCATCAGAATTCCTTTTGCAAGTGTCTCCAGTCTGGGAACAAACATTTGATTAATGTGAATGTTTTCCTTTCTCTCCCAAAATGGGAGTGACCAGCAGAGGGAAGGGTGAAGCTTCGTGGTTTTTATTTATTCCCCTTCAGAGAGGTTGGTATTTCTGAGTAACGCTGTATACTAGATATCTTAAGAACAGATTTTCTGGCTCAGCTTCCCTTAGACTTTTCTGCTAGTGGTTCCTATATCTCCATATTTATTTTCCTTTATTTTTTATTTTTAAAAAAGATTTTATTTATATTAGAGAGAGAGGGAGAACACAAGTAGGAGGAGCAGCAGAGGGAGGAGGAGAAGAAGGCTGTCCACTGAGCAAGGAGCTCGATGCAGGGTTCAATCCCAGGACCCTGGGATCATGACCTGAGCTGCAGGCAGATGCTTAACTGACTGACCCCCGGGTGTCCCATATTTATTTTCCTTTAAAACATTTTGGGCAGGCGAAGGCCACGAGGCAAAGGTCATGGATCCTTTTTAAAGCCCTTTCTAACATAATGTTCTTTGTACTGATGATGAAAAGCACACATTGTCATGTTGGTAAGCAAATTCTAAGACCGGAACTCGCTCTGCTTGGGCCAAAGATGTAGCCACTATGGGTGTGGTAAGAAATGTGTGCACTAAGCCCGGGATCGCTTGACTGTGATAGATCTTGTCTGAGAGGTTTAAAGGGATCCTTCTGTATCTCCACAGATGCTGATGCAGAGATCGAAGGAGCTCCAGCCTCTCCCTTGGACGTGGTGTGCTTGGAAGCCAACAAAGATTATATCATTATCTCTTGGAAACAGCCAGCTGTGGATGGAGGGAGTCCTATTCTGGGATATTTTATTGATAAGTTAGTACTTAGTCTAGTTCCAGTTTGAGTGATTTAGTCATAGAGATGCATGCTTGATTTCTTCCACCATTTCTACATGAAATATTTTATATTCTGATCTCTTCCTCTTTCTCTTTTTCTCTCTCTGTCTCTTGCACACACAACACTATCTATTGACCTAAATTCCAAAGATAATTTTTGAATTTGACTACCAATATGAGTCACTTATTTGGCAAGAATGCTATGAATGTGTAGACCTTATAAGAGGCCACTTTGGAAACAGCTTGTGTCCAATATATTTAATGTCCACATTCCTAGTATGTCAGTAATTTAAAAATATTAAATAATTTAAAGAATAATACTTTAGGAATATTAACAAAAGCTTATTTATTTCATAGGGGGTGGTTTCAAGTTAGACAAAGAAATATCAATAGTATTAATACTAATCAATTAGTATACTAATACAAATATCAATAGTATTAAATTATGTTCTTTCTACAATTTTTTCTGTTTATGTTCTCCAAAACTTAGAACCTCTGATATTTATAGTAACTGGGTCTTACACATTCATTATCCAGTGAATTTGGACAATACAGACAACAAATTTAGATTATCAACCTAAATACATTATTATCTGACTTAGTTTCTATTCAAATAGTTGCTCCAATTCTCTTCCATTTCAGTAATAGAATCTAATTGTAGAAACCACTAGGGACAAATAATCTGTGCCACTGTGATACAGCAGGTTTGTACCAAGGTGTATTAAACCAAATATTTATAATAATAAGTAAATATATGCCCATTGGGCTCAATACCATCCAGAGAAATTTTTATAATAAAGCCTGTACTATTTAACCCTATACTAAATACTTCCACATTATTTTGTCATTCAATAATGATGACCTGTGAAGTTTTTGGTAGATTTTTTTTACATCCTTAGAGACTGCTTTATTGTCTTTGGCAGATTTCTGAGGGATTTGCAAGCTTAGTCAGTGTAAGACAAGGGACAATCAGAAGTCCATTTTGCTCTGTCATAGTAAAAAATAACCATATTGCAGCTAATATTTATTAAGCATTACTTACGTGCATGACACTGTTCTAAATATATCACATATATTAACCATTAACCATAACCACCATTTGAAAGGTAGCTACTCTTATCATGAGTAGGAAACAGTTGCTGGCCCAAAGCCACATGCTAGTGAGAAAACAGTAAGTTGCCTAAAGTCCCACAGCTAGTAAGTAGCAGAACTAGAATTCAAATATCAGCCTGTATTTGTGTTTCTTTCTGCTCCAAAATGCTGTAGATATCTCCAGAGCAGCTGCGTTCCCCCTTTCTGCCCACATGAGGGTTGGGAAGCACACTATAGTATCACTGGGTCACCATGACAGCATCTGCACCGGGAGAGAGGAGGAATCTCTGGAGACAGGGGCAGCTTGAATAATCATCGTAGGCCTCTAGGCTCCCTCCCAAACCCTACACTTAGCAACTCCAGAATTTCTATAAAGACAAGATTTAAGGGTTGGTGGGGGGCACGGATTGAAGCCATAGTTCATAGCACTTTACATAAGGTTGAGGAAAAGTCTATTGTCTATATCAAAGAATGGAAGGGTGAGGCTGAGGAAGCAGAGAAACCTCTTGCCCTGATCACCTTTGCCCTGCCATTGGAACCCCTCCCCCATGCGAATTATTTGGGAATTAGACATGTTAGACATGGAGCCATCTTGGGGCAGTGACATAAACTAAATTTCAGTGCTTTGCTCATAAAAACTGATGAGTTACTTAATCCTAAAGCTGTATAATTTAATCACAGGCTGCAAGCCCCTCACCCCCTGCCCATCAGGCCACTAACATAATATGAGCTGCCATCTTTGTCTCCAGGATGTGACCAGTCCATCCCAGACTACTGTAAAAGCACCTCACCAGAAATCAGAGGTTCCAAAGCATGTAATCTCTCCCTCCCAGGTGTGAGAGTTTCCCTGCATCTCACCAATCTCATCTGTTAAGAAACAAATATGTTACAATACTCTCCTCCCCCTTCTACCCACACAGCATGTAATGATCATCAAGTGGGCTCTTTCCAGGGGTGACTGGCTAGCTCAGTCTGTAGAGCATACAGATCTTGATCTCAGGGTTGTGAGTTTGAGGCCCACACTGGGTGTTGAGATTACTTAAGAAAAAAAAAAAAGCATGCTTTTTACTGTATACTACAATATAAATAGGTATATTTAAGGTGTTAACTATTTCAAACAGTAGTTTTATTTTTAAAAGAAAATGCATAAAGAAGACAAAGAAGTCACCAATGGTGGAATTGAAGACATCAGCCAGGAAGATGTTTGGGGGATCTTTCTGTTCAGTCTCTCCATTGTAAAGATTGTATATACCTACCTGTTGCTTCTGTTTTTCCCCCCAAAAGTTCTTTGGCTTAGCACACAAGGCCCCTCAGCTGCTTGCTTTTAGGGAGTTTAAAGGAAGTATGCATGTTTAGGAAGGATCTGAGGTATTTTTATTTTTAAAGAAGACACATTGCAATTGAATAGAACTGAGTGGATGCAGTTAAGTAACTATTGAACCACACTTGATCTGGGTATGTTATAGGAGGTCTGAAGCAATTGGTGGGGGAGGGATTTGCAGATTTGGAGCTATTAATTTAGTCACACTTCTTTTAATATTCTTGCTGACCGTTCTCTTTCCCTTAGGTGTGAGGTGGGCACAGATAGTTGGTCTCAATGCAATGATACACCTGTGAAGTTTGCTCGTTTTCCAGTCACTGGATTGATAGAAGGTCGTTCTTACATATTCCGAGTTCGAGCTGTGAATAAGAATGGAATAGGTCTACCATCTAGAGTTTCTGAGCCTGTGGCTGCTCTGGATCCAGCTGAGAAAGCTAGACTTAAAAGTAAGTATTTTTCAATGTTCAGGATCTTCTTGAACCTTTTTGTCATTGTTTTAAGTAACTACAATAGTTCTCTTTGCAAGGTATTCCTCCCCCCTTCCACTAGAGGGAGAGGAGACTAGGAAATCCTTTATCTATCAGACTATCCTAGGGGGGGAAAAATGAAACAAAAACCAATTTGTTTTTAGACTTGTCTCTTCACTAAGGGCTTTATTTTTTTGTCTTATTTTTATTTGATTCAGAAAACTTTTCCTTGTTAAACTGAGTTCTGGGCATTCTGTTTGAAATGAAATATGATAAAATCCTGGGAAGCATTTTTATTTTTTGTTAGCACACTCCAAATATACTTTTCTTTTAATTCTTAATATTATAAGGTAAGTTTCTTAACCTAGAATTTGCCCTTTAGCACATTAATACTCAACACAGTGAGCATCTTTATATCAAAGGAAAAACACATTTTTACAACATTATATCTCTATACTTGAGTTACCGTATTAGACAATCAAAAATAATATTTTCATATATTTAAATTCCACATCTAAATGTCAAAACCATGGTACATGATTTATGCTCTACATTTGTTTCATGGGAACCCATATACATCCTCACTAATAGAGACCATAAAATGACATTAAAAGATTGTTGGAAATTAACACTTCAGACCATACTGGATATTTCAAACTTGACCCTATAGACATTTAAGCTAGATAATTATTTGTCATGGGAGGGGGATGCTGTCCTATCCCCAAGGGGCAAAATCATCCTGGTTGAGGACTACTGGTCTATGTCATATTTGCAGCATTATTCTTACCTTAGGTACATGTGTGGCATTGTAAAAAGCTAAGTAAAAAGCCTTTCTCTGGGGACTTTTTCTAATCAAACTCCTTGATTGCCCTCTGATTGTTTTTTGCCTGCTGTCTGACTTCCCTCCCTCTATCCTAATTCCAGCTCATACTTCATTTACTCCTTTTTTATAAATTCCAATAAAAATAAGGTTGAGTTTGTTTAAGTTGAAAATAGGTTATCTTGCAAATCACCTTTCTGTTTTGTATTAGCTCTGGTGAAAATCTGTTGATAAAGCAGGAGTTAAACCATTCTCTCTATCTCTTACTTGTGGGAACACAGCAATGAATTTCGTCTTCAATGAATGAATGAATGAAATGAATTTAAATGGATTTTCTTCTTTTCCTGCCCATTTACCCATTTTCCTTCCTCCAGATCTAAACTGGTTTCTTTCGTAGATAATACTTTTCAAAATATAATGGAAAGAAATTGCTTTCATTGAATTGTACTGTAGGATTAGCTCCCCTCTCCTTTTTTTGGCTTCATTATTGCAGATAAATAACTACTGGGCTTGCAGTTGTTCCAGAAACATTTCTCCCAAATACATGCTATCTCTTAAGGAGAGATGAGAGAACTTACATGTTTCCAGAGATCTATACTGAACAGTAAATGAACATAGGTTATTTACCTTGCTTGTAAAAGTACAGTTCCAGACATGTTGAGGTGGGCTCTGTGCTCTATCAGATTGTGGGTTCCTTGAAGACACAACACCATATATGCTCTGTAAGATTCATTAGGAAAATATATAAGTAAACTAGTTAATCAAGCCAATTTGTGGCTACTATGGCCAGTTTATGAGTGCAGTTGAAACTGCATTTATGAACTTTGTGATTTTTACATTTATCTCTGTTCAGGTCGCCCTTCAGCACCCTGGACTGGACAGATCATTGTCACTGAAGAGGAACCTTCAGGTAAAAGCTCAGTTTTCCCCAGATACTGTTGCCAGTTTTTTGCCATGTGGTTTAGCTTTTACTATGGAGGTTATAGTGTATATTATTTAAGATATTTTGGGAAGAATATCCTGAAATATGTAGAGATCATAAAGTAACGTATATTTTCAGAGAATCACTGTTTCTCAAAAAGGTTTATTGAAGGGGGCGCCTTGGTGGCTCAATGGGTTAAAGCCTCTGCCTTCTGCTCAGGTCATGATCCCAGGTTCTTGGGATCGAGCCCCACATGGGCTCTCTGCTCTGTGGGGAGCCTGCTTCCTCCTCTCTGCCTGCCTCGCTGCCTACTTGTGATCTCTGTCTGTCAAATAAATAAGTAAAATCTTTTAAAAAAAGGTTTGTTGAAGTACGATTGACATAGAGTAAACTGATTTCTGTAAAACGTACGATTTGGCAAATTCTCCATGTGTATACAACTGTGAAGCTGTCACCATGATCAAAATAATGAACATACCCATCATCCCTAAAATTTCCTCATGTCCCTCTGTAATTCCTTTTTCCTGCCTCTGCCCATCACCAGGCCATCACTGATCTGCTTTCTGTCGCTCTAGTTTGCGTTTTCCACACTCTTAGATAAATGGAATCTTACTCGTTTTTCTCTGGTTTTCTTCACTCAGCATAATTATTTTGAGATTTACTCATGTTGATGCATGTATCAGTTCAAGCTTGTTTTTATCCATTTACTGTCAAAAGCTTCTATGAACATCCTTATTAAGTGTTTGTATGGACTTACGCTTTTCATTTCTCTTGGATAAATATGTAGGAGTTGGACAGATAGGTCATATGGTAGTTGTATGTTTAATTTTTTTTTTTGGTATATGTTTAATTTTTAACTGCCAACTGTTTCCAAGATGTTTGTACCATTTTACATTCCAATCAGCAGTATATGAATTCCATTTGTTCCACATTATCACCAGTAATAATGTTTCATAGTGGGTGCATAGTGGTTTTAATTTGCATTTCCCTAATACCGTTGGAAATCTTTTTATGTGTATATTGCCATTTTTGCATCATATTTGAATCTTTGCTAAATCAAGTTTACTTAGATAGTTTTCCTGTTTATTCTAGAAATGTTATAGCATTAGCTCTTAGATTTCAATCTATGTTCCATTTCAAATTAATTTTTTCTATATTATGCAAAGTAAGGGTCTTAAGTTATTATTATCATGATATTTTGCATATGGCTATCCAGTGATTTCAGCAATCAGTTCAAAAGATTATTCTTTCCCATTGAATTGCCTTGGCACTATTGCCAAAATCAATTGGTTGCATTTTTTTTTTTTAATCTATTTCTGAAATCTCTGTTGGTCAATTTTATTTTCTCTACACCAACCACACTATCTTGACTACTGTGGCTTTAGGTTGTTGTTGTTGTTGTTGTTGTTTTTAAGTTTCCTAGTTTTAAATAAATAAAAAAAAATAAATAAATAAATAAAATTTTTAAAAGCTTTGTAGTTTTGAAATTAGGTAATATTTACTCCTCTATTTTTCCCCCCCAAAGTTGTTTTGGCTATGCTGCCTTTGCATTTCCACATAAATTTGAAAATTACTTTCTATAAAAAACCTACTGGGATTTCAACTGAGTGTTTTATATCCGATCTTCTTGTTCTATCAGTTAATAGAGTATTGGTGAAATCTCTGACCGGAAGATAGATTTATTTTTTTCTTCTTGCAGTTCTACCAGGTTTTGCTTCATACGGTTTGAGGCTTTGTTATTCATGCATAAACATTTTGATTGTCATATCTTCTTATGAATCGACTACTTTGTTATTATAAAGTGACACTCTTTATCCATGGTAATGTTTTTTACTTAGAAATCTATTTTGATACTAATATAATCATTCAAGGGTTTTTTTTTTTTTAATTAGTGTTAGCATGGCATATGCTTTCCATCCTTTTACTTTTGACCTATGTGTGTCTTTATATTTAAATTGTATTTCTTGTAGGAAGCATGTAGTTGGGTCTTGATTTTTTATCCAGTTGGGTAATCTTTGCCTTCTTATTGGAATGTTTGAACAATTACATTTTGTGTGATTATTGATACGGTTGGATTTAAATCTACCATCTTGCTATTTGTTTTCTATCAATCCATTTGTTTCCTTTCTCCTTTTTTTCTACTTTCTTTTAGATTGAGTACTTTTTTATTATTCCATTTTAGCCATGGTATCTTATTAACTATAATTCTTTGTTTTGTATTATAGTAGTTTAGAATTTTAATTTATGTCTTATCACAACCTCCTTCAAGTAAGATTATACTACTACATGTATAGTTAGTTGTAAGAACTTAAAACAGCGTTATCCCATTTCCCCTTTCAAGCCTTGGTGCTATTATTGCATGGATTTTATTTGTGTATATATTACAAATTGCACAATACAATGCTATTATTTTGGTTCAAATAGTCACTTATCTTTCAAAGAAATTTAAAAGTAAGAAAAAACTTTTCAGTATTCACTCATATTTTTATCATTTCTGTTCTTCATTTCTTTGTGTAGATCTGGATTTCCATCTGATACCACTTTCTTTGTACATGAAGCATTTCCTTTAATATTGCTTGTAGTGCAGTCCTGCTGATTATGAATTATTTTATTTTTGTATGTCTAAAACAGTCTCTATTTCATCCTTCTTTTTGAAATAGATGTTTACTGGTTGTACAATTCTAGATCGACAGTTTTTCTTTCAGTACTTTAGAAATGATGGTCCACTATAGTGCAAATCTGCCCTATAAGAATAACTATTGTTGGGGCACTTGGGTGGCTCAGTTAAGCACCTGTCTTTGGCTCAGTTCATGATTTTAGGGTCCTGGGATTGAGACCCGCATTGGGCTCCAGGCATTGCACTCCAGAACCGCATTGGGCTCCAGGCTCAATGAGGAGTCTGCTTCTCCTTATCCCTTGCTTCTCCTTATCCCTTGCTGCTTCTCCTTATCCCTTGCTGTTTGTGCTCGCTCTCAAATAAATAAATAAAATCTTAAAAAAAAAAAAAAAGAATGACTATTGTTATTGTTATTTTTGTCCCTCAGTATGTATCTTTTTATCTCTACCTGCTTTTAACAGATTCTTTTTGTCACTGGATTGAGAAATTTGTTTGTGATATGCATTAGTGTTGTTTCCTTCATGTGTCTTGTGCTTGGGGTGTACAAATTCCTTGGATCTGTGAGTTTACAATTTTCATCAGCTTTGGAAAATTCTTCAGCATTATTTCTTTAAACACTGTTTTTTTTCCTTCTTTCTTTTCTACCTCAGGAACTCCAGTTACATGCTACTTGAAACCAGGGGTCACTGATGCTGTGTTCATTTTCCCTTTCAGTGTATTTGTTTTCTGTGTTTCATTTCAGACACTTTCTGCTACTGTGTCATTATATTTTCCATGTCTTTATTTAACATGTTTCATCTTTGCCCTCTTGGACATATGGACTGTTTTTACAATAACTGTTTTTATATCCTTGTTGACTAATTCTATAATTTGTGACATTTTTGGTTTTGTTTTCATTGATTGATTTTTCTCCCCAGAAAGGGCTGTATTTTCTTGCTCCTTTGCATACTTAATAACATTTCATGAGATGCCAGACCTTTTGAATTTACATTGCTTGGTGCTGGATATTTTTATGATTTTTATGTTTTTATAAATGCTCTTGAGCTTTGTTCTGGGGAAATGATTTGATCTTTCAAGGCTTGCTTTTGTTAAGTGAAATCACAACAGACTTTAGCTGAGGCATAATTTGGCCATACTACAGAGGAAATAGGCTTCTGAGTAGTAATCTACCAGATGCCTGTGAATTAGGAGATTTCCACTCTAAATGGTTGGAATATGGACTCTTCCAGGCCCTATGAGAGCTTTGAGGTTTATTCTCTTCAATTCTGTTGTGTGGGTTTTCCCCCACCTCAGGTGGTTTCCTCACATTGATGTGCTGGTTAGTATTCAGGTGAGCACTCCGGAGGGACCCTCTGAACATCTCTGAAGCCTCCTTCTCTGTGCAGCCCTTTCCTCCAGTATTCATCCTTGTGACTCTCTCTGTAGGTACCTTCCCTTCCTGGAATTCCAGCTTCTTCTCCTCCACTTGGGGAGACTCCCAGGTTCTACCTGGGTTCCTCTTCCTGAGCTGCTGTCTTGAGATTCTCTCCAGACAATAAGCTAGGACAATGGTAGAGCTCACCTAATCTGTTACTCTTCTATCAGGAATCATTGTCCTAAGCCAGCTAATATCCAATGTCTATAAATAGTTGTTTCATGTATTTTGCTTGGTATTTTAGTTATTGGATGTGGAGGGTCTAAAGTTTTGCCCTACTTACAAACTAATACATTTCATACCCCAGTTTCATTGATGTTGGCAAAAGATAAGAGATTCCTAGGTCAGAGACAAAGGATTCTTTAGTCACAGCACAGTTAGACAGCACGAGCTTCCTGTTCTCATTACTTTCCTGTTCTCATTACTTTCCTTTGCGTTGTCCCTCTGCCAAGTTCCACAGGGTGGTGGGGAGCAGCACAGATGGATGCTGTACACACAGTAGATATATGTTACATCTGACAAACCCTGTGCCTAAGCTTTCTCTGGAGAAGGGCATTATCTTTACTCTCCTGATGAGAAAACAAGTTAACTTTCTGCCCTAGAGAATATACTATCTTTATATTCCAAGTTTGTTTGCTATCTAAACATTCTTGAAAAGATATTCTATAAAAAGCTGATATAGGATGTACAGAAAGTATAACTTATGTCATTACTGTTTTTTTAGGATCAGTAAGAAAATCAAAATTGCCAAGCAATGAAAGTAAAATTGTGGCTTTGAATGAATAAATGAATGTTTTAGGAAGAATTTCAGAGATGAGGTAGTTCTTTATAGTGTGGAGCAGTAATGAACTCTTTCTCCAGTGGGAGAGGAACATCTATGACTCTCTGCATATGCTGGGCTTCCCAGGGTGCGTGCTTTTTACTTTTCCTTGTTGTTTTTCAGAGGGTATTGTTCCCGGCCCCCCAACAGAGCTCTCTGTCACAGAGGCTACCCGGAGCTATGTGGTGCTAAGTTGGAAGCCCCCTGGCCAGCGTGGCCATGAGGGCATTCTGTACTTTGTGGAAAAGGTAAGACCCTGGGATCAACATTATTACCTCAGGCCTCTTCTTAAAGATTTCTTTAAAGAAATAGAGATTAAATTTCCATTGTGTCCCGATCTCTTTAAACCCTTATAAACTATAAACAGTCTTCACCAAAAAATGTTTATCACATGGAACTTTGCCTGAAAGTTCAGGGGGCTTCTGGATCCGTGGAGCTCACCCATAGACTTTTAAGAGGTCCACAGGCCCCAAATTATGACCCTTCTAAGCAGAGAAATGTTCCTGAAACTGTAGTTTGTTCATATGGCACTGTTTTCTAGACACTCCCTTTGTCTCCCTTCCTCTAGTAATGGCTTTTCATTTCCCTACAACTTGTCTTCTGCAGTCAGAAATGAACATTCATGAGGGTAGATGAGCCAGAGGAATAAAAGTTATAGTACTTTCAGAATACCGTCAAATAGCTGGAGAGTTAGAGAAAGCCCTTATGTGCTGCCATGCACTTGGCTAGTACTACTCCAGTGTAGATAGTAGTGTGGGATCAGGAATTACAAAACAGCATGAGACACTGGCTAGTGCTTTCCCTCAACTATCTTACAATTTTATTGTAATTATGTTAGAGAGGGCAGCATATAATGAAAGCCTAAAATGGGTGGAATGATGAGAATTATATGTGAATCCATCATTTACCTGTGTTTGAGGGCAGCTGTAGTAAGTATTTCTACCCAGAAAATGGAGGGAAGCCACGACCTGGATAGGGTGTTATTTGTGGGAAGTGGCCAGTTGCAAGTGCAGACATGCAGGAGGAATGATGGCTAGGTGAGGCATCATTGCTCCAGGCAAAGGGCATTTAAAGAGAATTTGCTTAAAAGGAGATTCCAATCCATTTGTTAAGAAAGTATCGATTAAGATGTAATTGAAAAATGAAACAAAAGTAAGTTTATTTTATGTTATCTGTAAGAATGTTTACATTTTTATGACAGCCACGTACCATTTTATTTATTTATTTTTAACACACCATTTTTTTTTAGAACAATGAATGAAACAATTGGCTGTACTTTTTTGTGCGTACTTTGTTTTTATAAAATTTTGTGATAGAACAATAAGTTATCATTTACTTGACATTTTACTTTCATAGCAAAATTGTAGAAAAGGTCTTTATTTGGCAAAATATCATGTAGCTCGGTTAGTTTTCCTAAGAGCTTTTCTCTTTCATCCTTACTGGTTTTCTGATCATTCAATTTCAGAACACCTACTAGGTCACTAGGTCACCTTCCCTGGCAATTATTATAAGAGAACTAGGTCACCTTCCCTGGCAATTATTATAAGAGAACAGATATTGTAGATACATAAGTGTGTGCAAATATGCAAACATCTGCAAATCAGGTAACAACATAAAAGCAAAGATAACTATCTTATGGCCTTTTAGTTATTTCAGATCATCAGAGAAAATTATACTAGCACTAAAAATGCTAGGGTCCGTGGTTTTCCTATTTTAATTAATAAATTTATTAATTTATTTCCTTGATAAAGCCATTTAGTTCATGTCTTTGAGGAGCACGCCTCACTTCTCCTGATCCCTAGCAAATTGGTAACAATAAATGGAGTATCTCTATAACATGCAATATGGGCATCTTTCAAAAGAGTCTGATTTTACCAAAATAATATTTAAAGTCTTATTAGTATTAATTTGTATATTTTCTAGATGTTAGCCTCAAATTAAATATAACTTGAGTAGCATTCCTGATTTAAATTTTTTTCCTATATTTTTTTTAATAGAGGACAAGACTAGAATGGAAAATGTTTGTTTCCTCAAATCTACTATGTGCTGTGAATGGGCATACTGAATCTTTTTGAAATGCTCCACAGGAAAAGAGTTCTGAATAAGCTCTGTGACAATAATTACCATCCTTCCTGCAGTAATGACATAGTAACAACCTACCACTGAGGCATTTTCCTTAGATGAGTCAACTTTGGCTGCTGTTGAACATTTCCTCTGGTCATATAAACTCTAATTTCTCCAGGAAAATCTATAACTTCCCTAGACCTAAATGTATGTGAGACTGTGATTAAAAAGTGTTAAAAGTGTTCTTCCACCAGTGAACCTATTAGTCTGGAACGGAGGGAACACTTATGAGTACAGTGTGAGTAGACAGGTCTCTCTAGGCACTGCTGACACACACGAAAGGCCCAGGATGTTGACATATTGGGGAAGCAGAATATGCCCAGAGACTAGGGCACATTTACAGAAGAATTATCCAAACGTCAAACCATCCTACTCAGCTGAGTCTCAGGTTATTTCTGATTAAAAGCCGCTTCTAACATGTTGACCTTTCTAAAGCGCAACATTTCACATGCTCTTGTCCTGCAGCTCGTTTTCCTCCCCAGAATGTTGATGCCCATGGGAATGCTGCTTCTTCAGTAACCCCCAAGCTTGCACCTCTTTATAGAACTTGTTTCCAGAAATTGCATGCACATATAGCACAAACTTGCTGGTATGGCTGCAGCTTATGCCCAGTTCTACCATGTTTGTGAGCCCTGGAATGGTTGACATTTAATAGACGGCATTGATGGGGCATACAGTTTGCTCAGGGTCACACAGTTAGAGACATAGCTAGGATTTGAACCTGGGCAGTCTGGCTCAGTTTTCATATACTGTATCCAACTAGTACACATTGTTGCCTTTCAACCTTCCCAAGCCTGCCTTCTCTGGAAAACTGGGATACTTACACAGTGCTACCCCCACAAATTCGGAGCATAGTTGAGAGGATTAAAAAGTTACAATGCAATAAAGCTCTTAGCATAGTGAAAAGGCAGCTATTATTTTTATTATGAAAGTAAATGACTGATAATTGTTATATGTTCCCCAGGGGAGAATGTGTCAAAATGAGTCAAGGCCCTAAACTAAAGGATTAAAGGTCTGGGAGAATTTCATCCCTCAGTTAGCAGCAGATTGACTGTTTAGGGGGAATTTATCCTTTCTACCCTCCTACCCATAATGACATAATCATGGGAGATTCTACAAAGGACTTTAGAGGTTACCTTGTCACATTTTCTTATTTTATGAATGATGAAATTGAGACCAAAGAATACTCACGTGACTTTTCCAAGGTCACATATCTTGTTATTAACAAAGCTAAGACTGCAATGAATGCCTCCGGGTCCTTTGCACCATACCACATTGCCTCCATTTCAAGTCAATGAAGGTTATGCCAAGTGATATATCAGTATTCTTATAGTCCCAACATTGTATCATCTTTTCAGCTGGTCACTGTATCATGAGGGTTGGATTTCTAGAAAAGTCTCTTGAAAATGTTTAAAAGTTCTGAAGCAAAAACACTTCTGCTGACCTTGGGGCAAAATTGAGGGTTCAAATAGGCAGGATAAAGGATTACTGAAGACTAGTGGTAGTTTTCTCACTATATTCTCTACCAAAGAGCAAATCGATACCACATCCTTTCAAGGATTTCAGAGTCACCCCAGATCATTTTAGTTCCGAGAAAAGAATTGCTTTAAATTTAGTTTTCCCCATTATTTATTCTAAAATATAGGGAAGGAAAAAAGAAACTCTAATTCAAAACAATTCATTCATTCATTCAGGGGAAAAAAAAATTGTTGATTATCTGCTATGTGCCAGATACAATTCTAGGCTCTGGGGTATAACAGGGAACAAGACAATTCCCTGAACTCATTTCATTGAGGAGATGACAAATAAATAACTTAATTTCAAATATAGATAACTGATTTTGAAAAAATAAAGCAGGGTAAGGGATAGAGAATGATGAGAAAGGAACAAAGAACTCTTTTACATTCTTTGATAGACTAGGCAGGGAGTGATCAAGAAGGCCTTTTTGAGGAAGTGGTATTTGAGTACAGACCAGAATGAGATTATGAGTCATCAAATAACACTCAATTAAAATGAAACAGTTTATAACAATGAAGATTTAAGGATTTTGTATAGCATAATAAATCTATTTACCTCACGAAGAATTAGAAAAGTATCTGATCCCAAGTCTTCAAAATAAAGTCTTTTATAAGTAGATCGATGATCTTAGTTAACAAGTCAGTGAAGTATTAAAGTAGCATATTTATCAAATAATCCAAAGCCATATTTGATTTAGAGAATCCTCTGGACTACAATGCTTCATTCCTAATTTCCTCCATATCTCTTCTCCAGTTCCACTCATAACAGGTAAGTAGTTTGTTGACTGATAAATAAGACTGCCAGATGCCTGGCTCAAAGTTCCCATCTATTCTTGCTGTGCTGTGAATGGGTCTCTCTGTTGGGTCTGCAGTGTGAAGCAGGAACAGAAAACTGGCAGCGGGTGAACACAGAGCTCCCTGTGAAGTCACCTCGCTTTGCTCTGTTCGACCTGGCTGAAGGGAAATCCTACCGTTTCCGTGTCCGCTGTTCTAACTCAGCAGGAGTTGGTGAGCCCTCAGAGGCAACGGAAGTGACAGTGGTAGGGGACAAACTTGGTGAGTAGAGAGTTTGGTTGAACAAAACTGATTGGAATTCAATTCAAGAAAAAAAAAAAAAATCCCAAAAGCAAGAATCTCATTAGAATGTACCCATCCAGAAATAAAAGTGGTAGCATCCTTCTTTCACATTATAAATTTAATTGATGACTATACCTGACTGATACATTTAAAAAATTATTATTATGAGCTATGAAATTATGAAAAGTAAACTTCTCCAGGAGTTTCAACAATATTGCTAATGTATTTTTTTTCTGGAGTATTTTCATTATGCCCCCAAAATAACATATTGATTTTTTTAAATTTTCTACTTTAACAAATATAAAATAAAACAACTGTATGTTTGATATGATTACTTATATAAAATTTATATATGTACGTGTGTGTGTTCATGTGATAAGACCAAATTTTTTGAAACCACCCTGAGTTTGATCATTATTTTCCTCCTTTGTCAGATATCCCCAAGCCCCCAGGCAAAATCATCCCAAGCAGAAATACAGACACATCAGTGGTAGTTTCATGGGAGGAATCCAAAGATGCTAAAGAGCTGGTCGGCTACTACATAGAGTCAAGCATTGTTGGCTCTGGCAAGTGGGAGCCTTGCAACAACAACCCTGTGAAGGGCCCACGGTAACCACAATGTTGGGGTAGAGGGGTGCTGTGGGGAGCCTTCTGACTCTAGAGCAGGGAGACTATGAAGAGGAAATGCACAGCAAACGAATCATTGAACACTACATCTAAAACTAATGATGTACTATACATTGGTTAACTGAACATAATAAAAAATTAAAAATAAGAAATTAATTTTTAATTTAAAATAAAATTATGGTCCCCCCCCCCAAAAAAAAGAGAAAAAATGCAGCCATGGACCCATAGAGCAGCACAAACATCCAATGGAGGGAGTTTTTTTTTTTTTTTAAACATTATACTTTTGGGGCACCTGGGTGGCTCAGTCATTAAGCATTTGCCTTCAGCTCAGGTCATGATCCCAGCATCCTGGGATCTGCGGGAGGCCTGCTTCTCCCTCTCCCTCTCCCTCTCCAGTGGCTTGTGTTCCTTCCCTCTCTCACTGTCTGTCTCTCTGTCAAATAAATAAATATAATCTTAAAAGAAAGTTATAAAAAAATAAAACGTTATACTTTAAATACCCAAATGAATTTAAAATTGAACATAATCTACTGCCATATATTTGGGAAAAAAAGGCCTACGTATGATCTTAAACACTTAGAAATGCATTAATGCCAGCTATGATGAATTCATTTTATGGTATTTTTCTGATTCTTTTCCTTCATACCATTTGTCCTTTTACCCCTCTGTTCTGGTCTTTAATATTTGGTATGATACTAAATTTCAAGGATCTAGTAGACTCTAGCTGACATAAAGTACCCAGGCATTTTATTTATTTAATTAATTTTTTAAGAGAAGGGTGTGGTAGAGGGGCAGGGGGAGAGGGAGACAGAGAATCGTAAGCAGGGTTCAGTCTCAAAAACCCTGAGATCATGACCTGAGCTGGAATTAGGAGTTGGATGCTCAACCGATTGAGCCACCTAGGCTCCCTTCCCCTAAGCATTTTAAGTGAACAGGAAAGAACTATCAGCATTTTACAAATTCTGAACATGGTTAAACTCAGTGCTAAGGACACAGTAACACCAACAGAGGGGCATTCAGAATACTTTGCAGCTTCTTTATATCTGTTTCTAATCTGAAGAGAGATTTTTTTCTTGCTTTCAAATATTTTATCAACCAGCTTTGCAGGTTGATGATGAATTCTGACCTGCAACCAAACTCTGAGATTCCTTTGATTTACAACTAATCTGAGAGGAAAATTCCACCCCCAAAATTGCCAAACAGCTTGTTATTTTCTGGCATGACCACGTCAAACTCTAAGGACCCCCATAGGATGAGTTGTTTCTTTTGTAGAACAGGAGAATAGAGGCAAATCAATGAATGGGAGAAAGCAAGAGATTCATTTAGCCCATTTGTTCATTTCACTTTTACTGTGCATTCCCAGCCTTTTCCTGGGACCATATAGAAATATTTATAGAGGGTTAGGCAGGGTCTGCCTTTCCACAAACAGATAAGAACTTCTCAAGGACAGACACCATTTTTTATTCATCTCTGTGTCCACAATACCTAGCTTAGTGTCTGGAACACTGAAGTGCTCAATAAATATTTGCTGAACTGAGCTAACCTGAAGGATTGGCCTAATTTATGACTACCTTCATCAAATAGTCCAACATTACTAATGGTGATAGAGTCATTAGCAGACCTGTTATTTCCTCTGGTTATAGTCTTCAGGATGGATTAAAATGTTAGAGTGATTCATGAAATAGCTACTTATAGCCATAATAGCTATTAAGGAGTAAGGTTGTTTTATGTGTAAAACTGCCCATGAATTCACACCTCATTATAGGATCCTTGTATCTAAATGGTAATCTATATTTCATCTTATTTTCAGATTCTAGTGTAATTTCTCAAGTAATTATACTTCCCTGGCATACAGGGAAGCAGGGACTACTAGGCCTCTATAACAAGGAGCAGCCAATGCCTTACAGTCTCAAGTATATACCTGAAATAGCCATTAATAATATTAATACCATCTCCCTGATATGAGGAAGTGGAGATGCAACATGGAGGGTATAGGGGGTAGGAGAAGAATAAATGAAACAAGATGGGATTGGGAGGGAGACAAATCATAAGTGACTCGTAGTCTCACAAAACAAACTGAGGGTTGCTGGGGGGAGGAGGGTTAGGAGACAGGGGTGGGGTTATGGACATTGGGGAGGGTATGTGATGGGGTGAGCACTGTGAAGTGTGTAAACCTGGCGATTCACAGACCTGTACCCCTGGGGATAAAAATATATGTTTATAAAAAAATAAAAATAAAAAATAAAATAAAATAAAGGATATAAGCTCCTAAAAAAATAATATTAATACCACCTATTATTTACTAAATGCCTCTTATATGCCAGGCCCTGAAATAGGCACTTTAAAAGATTTTATTTATTTATTTGACAGAGATCACAAGTAGGCAGAGAGGCAGGCAGAGAGAGGAGGAAGCAGGCTCCCTGCTGAGCAGAGAGCCCGATGCGGGCCTCCATCCCAGGACCCTGAGATCATGACCTGAGCCAAAGGCAGAGGCTTTAACCCACTGAGCCACCCAGGCACCCTGAAATAGGCACTTTAAATACCTTTTCTGGCCAATCTTACACAAAAATTATTATGGAGGCATTATTATACCCATTTTACTGATGCACACCCCAAAGGCTCAGAAAAGTTAAAGTACTTATTCAGGGGGAAGCCAGGACTCTGCATTGTTTGATGGAGGGAGTTTAGAAAATTGCCCTAATTAGCTGCCTTCTTGTCTAATGCACAAACGTTACCTGATCTCTGTCCCTCTGCTTTCCTCCTTTTAGAAAATGAATGATTTTTATAAAACCAGATCATTCAGTTAAGCTAAAACCATCTTGTCTAATTTCCCCCCTAGGAAAAAATTTTAAAACTTCCTTTCCTTTTAGGTTTACTTGCCATGGATTGGCAACTGGTCAGAGTTATATCTTCCGGGTTAGAGCAGTGAATGCAGCTGGACTTAGCGAATATTCACAGGATTCAGAAGCGATTGAAGTTAAAGCTGCTATTGGTAAGTTCCTTAGGCATAACTTGGTAGATAAAAATTGATTTTTTATAAGTTATAAAGGAAGATACCATCCTCTCCGGTAATTGCCTAAAGCTTCCAGTACTGCTTGATGATTCCATCTCCAGATGATCATTTTCTCTGACTCCAGGTGACAGCTAACCTTCTATAGCCGTCATTTTACAGATCTTCACCACTTATCCAGATTCTGTGTGCACCCATAGCCTTGTCATCTTCACAAGTCCGAGTTTCCTCAGATATGTCCCACTGTGTGAAACTCCATTCTAACTTCGTTCTCATGCTGGGAATGTGGAGGGCCATTCGGTTCCTTGAAGCGGTATATCACCCATAACATGGATCATTTTGTACCTAAAAGCCATTTCACCTGCGACAAAGCCTGGCTTGTTTTCACTAACTACACATTAACATGCTCTTTATAAACTCCTCTAAATGTTGTGCAAGACACATGTGGTTGCTTAATCATATGCTACATCTCTGCTCACAAAGTAACCTGCAGAATAAAACTGGTAGTAAAAAATAAAAAAATAAATAATTGTGTGCATGTACATAATGTGCCTCCCAATCTTAGATAAAGTAGGGAAGGGACCCAGGTAGTTCAGAGCACCAAAAATGAAGTCTGTGATAGAGTAAACCATATTTGAAGGGAAAGTTATTTCATACCAGTTATCTTCAGTTAGCATGCTGTATTACTTTTTAATAGTCTCTATAATATGAATAATAGTGAACATTTTTTTTTGAGGTTGGGAGGTACAGGCCATTAATTGATAATATATGTAATTCTAACTGTTATAAAATCAGGATCTTTAATGTAAGTCTTGTGTACTTTATGATCTTTTCCTCCCCTCAGTCTGTTGAATAATAAGCCTTAATTTCTTTCAAAAAACATCGGAGATTTGCTTTTTTCTTAAATATACTTGGGTTCTGCAAATCAAAATGGTTCCTGTTCTGTTCGTGGTTTTCTGTTCTCATTTCTTCTTTTCCCAGAATATGGAGAAGTTGAGCTGTTTCCTTGGTGTAAATTATGAGAAACATATCCATATTTCTTGCCAGTCTGAGTGATTTCTGTTAAACTAAGATTACTTTTGTTCTGCTTATGGTCCTGTTTCCCCCTTTGTTCTGTTAAGTAAGAGCAATTTGTACTGTGTCTGGGCTTAAAGTGTTTCTGTTGTTATCTGGTGATTGTAGGGGGAGGAGTGTCTCCAGATGTGTGGCCTGAACTGAATGATACACCTGGTGGACTAACAGACTCCAGGGGAGGCATGCATGGAGCCTCCCAGCCAACCTTTAAGAAAGATGCTTTGCTTGGTAGCAAACTTAACAAACCTTCACTACCCAGTAGTGCTCACAACTTGGGCCAAACAGAAGTGGGTAAAGTAAGTGAAACAGTTCAGGAAGAGCTTACCCCATCACCACAGAAGGCAGATATTAAGGGGAAAAGTAAGTCTGACCCTCTGAAAAAGAAGAAGGACATAGGTGAGAGTTGAAAAACTACAACTGTTCCATCTGTCTCCATCAGTGTCCTCACCTCATTGTCTAGATCACATTCTTCCATCTGTGTTCACTTTCATCTGTTTATTCTTCATTTGACATGTTTTCAGCTATCCATTTGCAATACTTTTGTCTAATGAATTGTAAAAGTAATTTTATATGAGTTTGGCTTTTGTATTTACTTCACTGTGCTTAATGACAATAGAATATTTAAAGTATTTTGGTTATAGAGTCCTTTTTGGTTCCCCTGGCAGACACAACTCTGGCCTTATTTTGCTAAGAAAAGCAGAACTGAGAGCTGGAAGAATTTGATAATCACAGCCTATATAGGGTCCTTTGAAATATTCATGTTTAATACAGGTATAGGAAAAATATTTTACAAAGAAGTCACATTTCTTCAGGATTTGTTGTTCATCTTCAGGTTTTCAAGTTATCCTTCATATTTAACTCAAATAAATATGAATAACATTATCTCTTTGAGGTGCCATGAAGAGTTTAACAGGGTATCATAATCACATAAAGCTACATTCTGTGCTGTATGAATCACATTCCCAGCAAGCTCAGAATTTTCTTATTAGGATATTTGGTACTTGTGGCTTTTATATTTTAGGTGGCAGTGTTTTCTTATCAAATAAAAATGAAATGATAAGCATATACTGATACTCCATCCCAACTTCTGTCACTTCCATTTTTTTAAAACTTTGTCCCCTCAGCTCAAGATGAGATATTCATTTGAGAGTTAACATTTAATATTGCTCTGTAATAGGAAGAGTGAGAGAGAGAGAGAGAAAGTGTTTTTTTTTTTAAATATAAAGAATGAAGGAGGTTTGTGAGGGGGAGAGAGAAATAAATGTATTTCATTTTTAAAATCTTTATTCTTTTAAGACTCTTTTGAATAAAAATAAATAGTTCTTTTTCCCCCTGTAATCCAAGTAAATATTCAGAAAACTCTATGATGTTATTGCATATCTAGATGGGTTTCTTTCCACCATCTGACCCTCTCTTTCTTTATCAAAAACTATAATTTAGTGGTTGGGTAAAAAGTTGATCAGAAGCCACATAAATGAAGAGAGACTTTTAAAACATCCTCCAAATGTTTTTCTGGTTAGGAACTAATAAACATAGTGACAGCTATATAGTATTTTGTACTACATGAATAATAGTCCAACATCGGGTTAAAAATAATGCAGCAAAAGGTATTATATACTAAAAATTATCATATGGCAGATTGTGCCTGTGTTTTGTTCTTTATTTTAAAGATGGCATTTAGCTGAGCTCCAAATAAGATTTTTTTTCTGTGTGTAGATAGAACTTGTTTAGTCGTAAAGTCTCACAAGGGTATGTATGCCTGAATGGTGAAATGCTAACCATTTGGAAATAATATGAAAATTCTCCGTAAGCGCATTGAGGCAGAAATTGATATATATACTTCATTTTCTTCAAGGAGCAAATAAAAACAAAACCATGTAAAGAAACAAAATATATATCTAGGGAAAAATATTTCTTCTTATGGGGAACAGAATCATTTTTCAGAATATTGCACCATTTTACTTTTAGTATTTCAAAAATTATTCTTCTGTGGAAGTAGGGGGGCAGTTCCTTTTTATCTTTGGAATAATAATTACAGTACACTTTTCACTGTTTTTTTTTCTCATACGCCAAACCGGGTGCCAAGTTACGGATCTGTCTCACATTCTAGTTTTATACCGCACCACCCTAGTGCCCTCCCATGTGGCACAAATGAAATAAGCTTAATGTGCATAAAATCATAAATGCATTTCTGTCTACTCACTTGCTACTCATATTGCAACAGCTGCACCCTCTCCACCCTGTGACATCACTTGTCTTGAAAGTTTTCGTGACTCGATGGTTCTTGGATGGAAGCAACCAGATAAGACTGGAGGGGCTGAAATTACTGGCTATTATGTGAACTATCGTGAGGTAATTGATGGAGTACCAGGAAGATGGAGAGAAGCCAACATCAAAGCTGTCAGTGATGAGGCATATAAGGTAAATGAACTTCTGTAGTGTGGTGTCATATATATGATGACATGCTCACTTGCACATACATGCACACCCACACCCACACCCACACTCAGCACCTTGTAAATGATTCATGTCATTTCTCCAGTGTCCATTGTCTACATGACTTTTGTCAGAAATATACCAAGGTAAATAGAAGTAATCTGACTGATCAGGAAGGATTGGTATTTTCTGATTCATACATATAAACACAATAACTTCCTAGAATATTTACTATAAAATGTTTACTCTGGTAAAAATAAATGTTTATTTCAAAACTTACAAAATTTCTCTAATCAATATGCTGCTAGCAGCAAGGGTCCCAGGATCCAAATGACTGCATTTTTAACTTTTAGTGTTCAAATCATAAAGAATAATGGCATGGGTCTGACGCCCAGCCTCAGCTCACCACTTGTGAGGTGTCCCCTACCATAGTGTCATCACGAAGGAGTAGGCCACATGTGTCTACCCACAATTTCTTTTCTTCACTGCTTTGTCCATCTCAGAGTACTTGAAGGGTCTCACTGTTGCCATAACTGTGGCTCCCCTCTTTGGAGTGTTGTCAGCGAGAGGAAAGTCACCTCCCTTTATACTTCCAGAACCCCATACTGTGAGGACAAGAGCAGGGTAAGGCTGGGTGAATGAAGCTTTCCCAAACTCAATGCCACAGTTCTTAAATCTAATGCTTAAAATTTATGAAACATACATACTGAACACATAAAAAATAAAACAAGAATACATAAAACAAAATTGTATTTTTAAGATTATTCCATGTTGGTGTGTAGCTATGACTTCATTATTGTATGATATTCTGTTGTATGAGGGTCTCATAACACACTTTTCCATTCAGTTATCAATTGATATTTGGGCATTTTCACATTGATAGCTATATCAAACAGTGTACCTATGAATGTTTTTGTACATGTCTGCTGGCACATATATGCACTAGTTTCTCTAGGTTATTACCTAGAAGTAGAATTGCTAGGCCTAAGAATCTGTTTATCTTCAATTTTAGTAGATAGGAGTATGAGAACTCCCAATTGTTACACATCCCTCTAACACTTGGTATCACACATTTTCAGTTTTGACAATCTGGGTGTCAAATGAGTCTGAATATCTTTTGCTATATATACATACTCCATTTTGAAATCTCCATTTATAACATGCCTGTACAAAGTTTTTGCCCATTTTTCTAAAATATTTTCTTACTGAATTGTGAAGTTCTTTATATATTCTGAGCTTAAAACCCTTGGTAGCTGTGGAAGTTGTGTCTATCTTTCTTGCTCATTGGATAGTATTTTCTTCTCCTTATGGTAACAACACTAATTTTAATACCAAAATCATGATTCCCAGACTTAACGACATTTGCCGTGCCACTAGTGATTGCTCTGCCCGCCCCCCCTTTTTTTAAAGAGATGCCTTTGCTATCCAAAGTCATGGGGATATTGTACTAGATTTTCTTCTAAAAGCTCTGGTTTGCCACTCACATTAAAGTCATTACTTCACCTATAAATTTTGTGTGTGATGTAAAGTAAAGGTGAACATTAATTTTCCCCCTGTAGGAACACCCAGTTGTCCCATCTGTTGAAAAGTTTGTCCTTTTTCTACTATTGGGCTAGGCTATCTGTATCATGTATTAAGTTTCTTTGATGTACTTGTCGGCTTCTGTGTTTTCTGTTTTGTTCCACTGCTCTGTTTGTCTACCACTGGATCAATACCACATTAATTTAATCATTACCATCTCATAGCACATTTGATAACTGGTAGATCAAGTTATCTCAATTTATTTTTTTATTCCAAGGATACTTTTAGCCCTTTGTATTTTGATATAAATTATATAATTAGGCTACCATGTTCTACCAAAAAATAAGACAAGCAAGAGCAAACACAATAAACAAAATTAAACTGAAGCATTTGAGAATTCTGATTGGGATTGCATTGAATCCATAAATAAATTGAGCAATAAATAACATCTTTAAAATATTAAATATTCTAATATATGAACATGATATTTCTCTCCATTTATTTTGGTATTTAAAGTTTCTCAATAAAGTTTTATAATTCTCTATAGAAGTTTTGCATATCATTTATTATTTTTTATAGGTATTACATATTTTCAGTGTTTAAATAGTATGTTTGGGTTTTTTTTTAAGATTTTATTTATTTATTTGGCAGACAGAGATCACAAGTAGGCAGAGAGGCAGGCAGAGAGAGCGGGGAAGCAGGCTCCCCGCTGAGCAGAGAGCCCGATGTGGGCCTCAATCTCAGGATCCTGAGATTATGACCTGAGCCCAAGGCAGAGGCTTAACCCACTGAGCCGTCCAGGTGCCCCTAAATAGTATGTTTTTATATCATTTTGTTATTGCTGGGATAGAGAAATATACATCATTTTTATATAGGTTTTTGCTAAATTTTCTTATTGTTTCTATAAGTTACCTATGAGCTCTTTTTGATTCTCTGTAAATCATCGTATCATCTATAAATGACAGTTCACTTCTTCATTTCCAAATTTTATATTTTTTGCTTCATTTTCTTAACTTTCTGCTTAAAATCTTTGATAAAATATTGATAGATGTGGTGGTCCTGGTCATTCTTGATTTGATCTTTATCTTAAAGGAAAGCATTTCACCATTTCACCATTAAGTATTATATTTACTATCAGTGTTTGATAGACAGCTAAAGTAAGTTTCCTTCTGTTCCTAGTTAAGAATTAGTTAAAATGAAAAAAAAAGAATTAGTTAAAATGATGAAATATTTTTTTCTGAATCTATTGAGATGGTTATATGATTTTTTTCCCTTTAGTTTTAATGTGGTATATTCCAGTATCTATCTAATGTTGAAATAACCTTGCCTTCCAGCCATAAATCTAAGCTAGACATTATGTATACTCTGTCTATATATTACTGGATTTTTTTTTTTGCTTATTGTTGTTTAGTATTTTTGCTTCTATGTTTATGAATGAAATTACCCTGAGACTAGAGTTAATTTGGTACAAATACCTGACAAGGACAGTACTGGAAAGGAAAATTGCAGGGTAATCTTACTTTATTAAGATATAATTAGCATATCATAAAATTCACCCAATTAAAATGTTGCTTTATATATTTTGAAGGGGTGTTATTAGATGCATACAAAGTGACTTTCTGTATTACTAACAATATATTTCCCTTCAATCTATATTATCTGTTATTAATATAAATTTATCAATTTTCTTTTGGTTGGTGTTTGCATGGTATATAATTTTTTTCCTTTGACTTTCTATCTTTAACTTTATGCTTTATATATATATTTCTTTTTTTATTTTAAAAAAATTTTTTTAAGATTTTATTTATTTATTTGACAGAGATCACAAGTAGGCAGAGAGGCAGGCAGAGAGAGAGGGGGGAAGCAGGCTCCCTGCTGGGCAGAGAGCCCGATGCGGGGCTCGATCCCAGGACCCTGAGATCACGACCCGAGCCGAAGGCCGAGGCCCAACCCACTGAGCCACCCAGGTGCACCTATATGTTTCTTAAAAATAACGTAGAGTCGAATATTTTTCCTACCTGAGAGTCTTTGTCATTTAACTAGAGCATTTAATGTTATTACTACTTTTTTTTGAAAAACCAATTATCTTTATTTTGTACTTTCTATTTGTCCTGTCTGTTCTGTTTCAGTTTCTATCCTGACTTGACTACTTTGGAATAGTCATTTTTTTTCCTTCAGCCATTCCCTTTTCCCTCTACACTACCTTGAAAGGTATAGATTTTGGGTTTCTGTGTTTGTTTTTGGTGGTTACTGCAGAAATTACAGTGAGCAAATTAGCAGTCTGAATTTATTCTATTGTTTTATTCTTGTCTGAGAAAAATAGGGCCTCAGAATACCTAAGCCTTTATTCTATTCCCATTGTATGTTATTGTATGTGTGCTTTTAAGTCAATTTTTAATTCAAAAGTATTGTTATCGTTTTCTAGTCAATAATTATTTAGATTTGTCTAGATTACATTAGTTTCTCTCCCCTCTCCTCTTGAAACTCTAGTTAACATGTATTTAACATTTTCATTCTATCTTCCACGTCTTTTAATCACTCTGCTCTCTTTCATCCTTGCATCTTTTTGAACTGTGGTCTGTGTAATTTCTTATAACTTTCCATTAGTTTACAAATTTGCTCTTCTTTTGCATCTGATTTCCTGTTAAAAACATCCACTATTTTTCTCTTATTGTATTTTTCCATTTTTAAGGTTACATTTTACAAAGTATTTTATAGTTTGCTATCTCCTGCAGATATTTTATCTTATTTATTTTTTTTAAGATTCCAAGTTTCTATTTAAATTCTACTTAGTTAACATATACCATAATACTAGTTTCAGGATTAGTCCTGCAGATATTTTAAGTTTGTATTTTATTTTTAAAACATAGTAAGCATAGCTATTTTTCTAATCTCTGATGATTCTATTATCTAATATCTTTGTAGGTCTGTATCTGTTATCATTAGTTTTGTAGGCTGGCTCATGATGTCTTATTTCCTATGTTTGGTTATCCTTGATTGTGTGCTGCTCATTGTCATTAAAATATTTTCATGAATAATTTGAGCTTTAGGATGAAGGCATCTTTCTCTGTAGAGGATTTGTATTTGCTTCTGCGAGGTGCCTGGGGATACCACCTGTTCAGGTTTTTTTTTGGTTTTTTTTTTTTTTCTTAAATACAAGGCTTTAATTTTTTGGACAATCAAGCAATATGAATTTGTACTGTATAAAGGCAGGTTTATTTATAACTCAACTTTACTCCCAAAGAGTAAAGACCTTTTAGGGTTCCATCTTAACTGTAGAGGGCTCTCTTTTATTATCCCCCTTTTTAGGTTGGCTCTAGGCTTTGATTTCTGTGTTCTTCTGCTTGATAAACAAAATGAAAGGTCAAATTTTTCTTTATTGGCCACTATCCCCAAGGTAAAATCCACTTCTATGTTCCAATTTCTTTCCTTTATTTTTTTTTTTGTTCCATATTTCCCTTTATTCTGTCCTGATAATTCTGTAACATAGTGACACTAGTTTGATGCTTTTGAAAAGATTTTTAAAAGATATTTTTATCTAGTATTTTGAATTTTTTAGCAAGACAATCTCTATAGCCTAGTTCACCATTGCCAGAAATAGAAGTCCCATGCTACAATATTTCACCTAAGCCCAGAATGACCAACTTTTCCCATTTGCCTAGGACTCTCCTAGTTTCAACACTATAACTGCCTGTATCCTTAAACCAGGACCCAGGAAAACTAGAATGTTTAGTCATACTAATGGAGGCCCAAAACAGACTTGGTACCTGAATAAAGTACTTTTAGATCCAAGTTATCTACATGATGGTTTCTTCTTATTTAAAAAGATCTTCCCTTCTTAAAGGGAATTTGTGTGCATGTATGTATGAATCAAAAATGGAGTTTGTATTATTCTGTTACCATAACATGTAGCCATTATATTCACCTTATACCCTAAATAACTGGCATGACAAGACTTCTTGCAGTTGAACTTATGACTTCATGATCAAATCAGGTGTAGACTGGATCATAGATACATACTTGTTTTGCCTTGTTTTAAGTCATACAGTAGGTAAGCTTTGTTAACTCAGCTGGTTACATCAATGCCTCCATTTATTGAGCATTTTTTTAAAGCATTTTTTAAAAAGATTTTATTTACTTATTTGAGAGAGAGAGAGTATGCTCACATGAGTGGGGAGGGGCAGAGGGAGAAGGACAAGCAGACTCCCCTGAGCACAGAGCCTGACACAGGGCTTGATCCCAGGACCCTGAAATTAAGAGTTGGGCAGTTAACTGACCAGGCCACCTAGGCACCCCCAAGTATTAAGCATTTTTAATGCTCAAAGGATTGTGTATAGTCCATAGATTTTTTTCACACTAATATATTCCATCATTTCTATTTTGCAAATGTTTTCACATTCATTATTTTATCACATATATTTACCACAACTGAATTTCTTCTCAGGGATATAGAAAACATTAAGTCACTCAATAAGGAGCAAAAAAATGACAAGATTTTGAATATTTTGATTCCTATCTTAGAATTTTTGTAATTTTCATCTATATAAGCCTTAATTTTCTGTTAATTTATTATATTACAGTGTCCATGAGTCAGGAGTGTAGACATGGCTTAGATGGATTTTCTGCATGAGGTCTCACAAAGATGTCAGCTGGGCTCATTCTCCTCTGGAGCAGAGTTCCTCCTCCAAGCTGAAACAGTTATTGGCAGAATTCAGTTCTTTCAGCTGTAAGTCTGGGGCCCTCTGCTTCTAGAGGCTGCCCTTCTCCAGCTGTGTGTGGCTAGGCCATTCACAACCTGGCATTTGCTTCTTCAAGGACATCAAGACAGTGCTCTCATCATGAAAGTCCCAGACCCCATTTTGAGAGTTTTCATCTGATTAAATCAGGCCTACCCAGGATAATCTCCCTTTTGATAAGCTCAAAAATCCTCTGATTAGGGACTTTAATTACATCTGTAATATCCCCTCTCCTTTTCCATATGATGGAACTACAATCACAGGACTGATATTCCAATACCTTTGCCATATTCTGTTGGTTGGAAGCAGGTCACAGCCTTCACCCACACTGAAGGGGAATAGATTACAAAAGGGTATGACTCGTTGGGGGTCACTTCAGGGTGTATCCAACACAGTGGGTAAGTAAATAAAATGTTGAACAACTTAAATAAATGAACCTGAATCAACATCCACTCTCTGAGATATTGTCATGTTGCAGATTAGCAACTTGAAGGAAAACATGGTGTATCAGTTCCAAGTGGCAGCCATGAACATCGCCGGGTTGGGAGAGCCCTCAGCAGTAAGTGCATGCTTCAAATGTGAAGAGTGGACCATTGCTGTTCCAGGTAAACCATGAAAACCATTGGAGTTTCTTCCAAAAGAACCTCCAACTTGGAAGTAAATTTAAGTACCTTATAGATAGTTCTAAGAGAAAAGCATTCTCTTGGCCCCTTATGTTTACCTGAGATATTTTTATAATCCTACTAAATAAAAATGCCAATATATATAATAAATAATAAATATAAATACCAACATAAATCTTGTGCTTGTATTCCAAGTAAATCATAGTTATACCTCTGCTTGGAATAAGACTAACAGAAGCACAAAATCCGAGTTCCACATGATCATTTAAAGGGAATTCTGATTTTTGTCTGTGCTTCTTAAAGACCATCGAAGGGCATCTAATTCGTATCCCACAACAAAATGTCTCAAAAACTTCTTCCTGTACTCCCTAATTCTTATGTATTCTCATGCCATTTATCAACCTCCCCCAAATATCTCTCTCCAAGCTCGGCCAATGTGGCTCCTCTTCCTTGTTGTCTCTCTCCTCCCTTGCTGCTAGCTCTTTGTTATATTATGAAGGTGTACTTAACATCCCTGCCCAGGACTTAAGTACTGGACTTGCTCCACCTATTTCCCTCCACTTACTTCTCCAGTCCTTCTGCTCTCTCTGCACTTTTGTCTCAACTCTGCATCACAATAAAGTTCCTCAACCTGGCTGGAAATATTCTCCTTTGGAGGTAGGCATACTGAATGGTTGACTGAACAAGGAAGAAAATGGGGAGAATGGTAGAAACGCTTACCTGTACTTTTTAAAACACATACAGCAATAACACTGAACAAAAAAAATTGAATGCAAATAAATTTATTAAGCCATTAAGTTTCAAACAACAACATTAAAGTCTTTGGTGGGTGATTTTATTTTGCTTTCAACAGTACTAATTTCACAGACCTAACGAGTGCCACAGGATGACTTGATTCTCCCACTTGGGTTTAATATTCAACATACACAAGGCCATACTGGAGTATACTGGGTAGATCCAGCCCTGTCTCTGATGCCATCCCCTTCCTCTACTTGAAACCCTAGTGCCCTTGAAGAATCATCATTTTTACCTTTGCTTAGAGAGCTTCTGTTCACATCACTTCTCCATCAAGTGTGAATAAAAAGATTACAAGAGAAACCCAAGAGAAGTTCAAGCACTCACTCAGCTTCAGTAAATATATTAGGCAAATATACTGCCTTTCCATGTACCTTCTTTAAGCCAGCTGGTATTTCTTAAGCTCTTTCTCTCACCTACACAAAAGTGGATCTGTTTTTAAATTCTTGCAATTCCTGAATAAAGTTAAAATATGAGTAACTAGAAACTAAGAAATTCTGAGCAGGCCTGTGGAAGATGTTTTGACTGAAAGAGATTTAGTTAGCAAAAGAGATTGTAGGATGAGTCCTACCTGTTTGGATTCCTCACAGGATTCTGAGGATGGCACAAGAAAATGATTTAAAAGTCCTTTGTAAAACAGAACATGACATGCTATTATAAGGCATTGATGTTATTATTTAAATATATTACCATGTTATTTAAACCTCTTACCTTGTTTGAAGGCAGGGATGACACATTAAGCCAAGGGACAGGGCCCCATAAATATTGAGCTATCAATTTGCAAAATGCCAAAGCATAGCATGGTGGAGGCTGTGTTTGTAGCTGGCTTTTAGGGCACTGTGAGTTAGTTCAGGGGATTTTGATTGGTTGGTTAGAAATCAGTTATTTAAAAAAAAAAAAAAAAAGGTCAGGAAAAAAGAAAATAAATATATTACCTACATAGCAGTTGGTGGTCATGGAAGGATGTGGGAGGTCGCTTGTAGTTTGGATTCCTAAGAGCGCAAAGAGCACATGGGCAGGGAGGACATTTGGCTTTCTTCCTGAACAGGTTGGTCAAGTTACTTGGCTTCTCTGAGTTCTCTGTTGTCTTAAGAATGAATGAGATAAATAAATATAAAATACCTAGCAATGTTTAGCTGAGACCCATAGGCTTGATTGTATTTGTTTTGGTGAAAGTTCTTTGTAAACTGTAATTATAGTTTGTTTTTACTCGTAGATGAAATATATGCTTTATGGGAAACATATAGTTCCCTCTAGAAGGGAAATATTTTATAACATATTCCTTTTTCCTATAAAAGGAATATTGCAATCTATATTCATAAGCCATCAAATAGAGTTGCTTTCTTCATCCTAATTTGAGAGTTAGGGGAAGTTTCAGATTACTATCCAAAAATAATTTGAAACTGAATTGGCAACCAAATTAAACTGTTTTTATAAAAGATGAGGACCAGAAGGCCAAGGACCCCTTGAAGGCAAGTTTTCATCCAGCTTCTGGGGGGTACCTTGAAGGTATCCTTCAAGGACTCTAACCTCCTTGCTCATAAAGGGACTTAGAAGATTGATGTAGAGCCATTGAGGAAACTTGATACAAAATGACCACAAAATACCTATTTCTACGCAAATAGTAGATTTCACAAAAGAATACTGGATTCAGCTTTAAGACTTCAGATATGGTTCTAGATTTACATGTATTTGAATTTTGTCATCTATGTCATGATCTGTCTATTTTTCAGGACCCCCACACAATGTCAAATATAGTGAAGTCAGGAAAACCTCCCTGGTTCTGCAGTGGAAGCCTCCTATCCACTCGGGAAGGACTCCCGTCACGGGTTACTTTGTGGACTTGAAGGAGGCCCATGCCAAGGATGACCAGTGGCGAGGACTCAATAAGGCAGCTATTAAGAACACGTACCTGAGGGTAAGACGGTGCTCATATTTTGAGAAACCTTTTTTTTTTTTTTTTAAAGAAGAAATGTTCCCCTAATACTCTTAACTTTAAAGTTAGCAAGATAAAACACAACATTTCTGTTGTGGTCTGTTTTCTATATTGGGCTTCTGGTAAGATTCCATTTGACAGTGGTTGGGATTGGGCAAAAAGTTTCTGATGCTTAAAGCAATTTGGTTATATTTAACCTGAATCCCTTAGCATAGCTTTGGAAAACATCCACGAGCTCCCTTCTCTCTCTTCTTTTCTTCCTTGCCTCCAACTACCCACCTCACATTTTGGTTACTCACAGTTTTAGAAAGGTGACTTCCTCGTTTCTTCCTCTGATTGATTGATTGATTTTAGAGGATGGTTTTTGATTTGAGGGTGTTATTTTCATAGCATTCATGCCAGTAAGGCTTTACCTGCTGATTCCTTTGAGTCATGTACTGTCTCACTTCACGGGCTCTCCCATGCTTGTGCTCACATGGGCTCTCAGAGTCTAGTGGAATGGGTTCACTCAACTCTTGACTTAATCCTCACCCTTATCCACATCTTTGCCTTCCAGATTGCTCTAAAGTGTTCTAACTGAACACATTCCTAACTTATCTGCCAGTGACTGTTCTGCTAAAGCCACTGAATCTCACTTGTAACAAATGGATCTCTCAAAAGAATGTTTTCTCCTATGTCAGCAGTGACACCTGGAGACCCTGAATCTAGGGCTTCAGAAGCTGTGGGGAATATGATTCTGACTCATTACTTAGAACGAAGTGTGGCTTCACCACAGTCATACATAAAACAGCACACTGCATTTAGTTTGCAGCCCTACCTGTTGCCAGAATAAGCCACTGCCTAGAGGGTGGGCCTTGGAAGATTCTCAGAGTATGCATACTCTACAAGTTCTCTCCCATTGACCTGCCACTGTGGACTAAAGTCCATATTGTCTGTCAGCTTCTCTCCAGGATTGAAGTATTTACTGTCTCCATAAAAAATATAAATATATCCTCCAAGAGAGATGACCTTGAAACACACCATTAACTCATCTTAGCATATGCCAGTGAGCTCCCTAACCTCTTCCAAAACCTTGAGGAGGTGAGAAAGGTTGCATTTCATGGGGAAGAGAAAAAGGAGAAGGAAGTTCAGGAACTTAGTATGCTATTTGGTTATCCAAATGAGTCAGGAGGCCTGTGGATTTAAAGAAATCCCCAAAGAACATTAAAAAAAAAAAAAGTCAGACACATCCGATGGTGATGGTGTATATTTATGGCCAGAATAATTTCCAAATCTTCAACTTGATGCAGCAAAGGACCCCAAGAGCTGAGGCTGGGCTTGACTCAGGGTAAACAAAACAAGGATAAGAAGCTAAGCAGAGGGGACCAACAGCCTAGAAAATATGGGTGGGAAGAAAACAATGATAGAGTTTAAACATATCAAAGAATGATTAAGTTCACTCATTTGAAGAAAGAAAAAGAAGAAAGGCGAATATAGAAGAGAGGGAGAGAGATTGACACTGAGATTGAATGTGCCCCACAAACCAGGAGGTTAATTTTCTGTAAGGAAATTATCTCAGAGTTTGTCCACAGTTTTTAAAGTGAAAATAGACTTACTGACTTTTCTGATTATAAAACAGACACATGCCTACGATGAAAAATTCAAACAATATAGGCATAAAGAAGTAGAGATGTCCTATAATCCTCCTACCCATTGTGATACAGATTCGCTCTCCTGGATGTTTTATATTCAGAAACATTTCAAGCCCGAGGTGGAGAAAAACATGTACATGTTGAAAAGTTTAACCTGAAAAAAAAGTTTAGTCCGGTAACCTTAAGTGAGGACAGGAGATAGAGTTCCACGAATGGGAGAAATTGAGCTCTACAACAAAATCGTCTGTGCACAGGAAGAGCACCTCTGTTCAAATGACACGAACACCCATCACTTCTTTTCCTGCTTCTTCTAGGTACAAGGCCTCAAGGAGGGTGTCAGCTACGTTCTCCGTGTCCGAGCCATCAACCAGGCGGGTGTTGGCAAGCCATCGGACCTAGCTGGGCCTGTTGTGGCAGAAACCCGTCCAGGTGGGCTTTGACACTTTCATAAAGATTAATCTCATCTGTGTAAGATACCAGAGCAACATTCAATCTTACTTTCTATGTTTTTCTTAATTTTCAAAATTATCAGTGTATGCTATCTGAATAGCTGATAAGTTTGGCCTGCAGTCGTGAATTGTTTATCACATCACAGGCACTCTTAGGACAGGAATCAGCCAGGTTTGAAGTGATCCAGGGCTATTCTGATCTGTACCTAAAAATGGGGAAGTTCTTGGTCAAAGTATGTTTCCTGGACTATTTCAAGTATACATTCCTAGGACGTTATTCTGTCACTATACTGTGGCCATTAAGTCCTACAAGAATATTGTCCCAGTTGTAGGAGCTGAACAGCCCAGTGAACAAGCATGATTCTTAAACAAAAGCAGAATTTATTTAATTGTATCTTTTAAGTTAAGCCAGGGGTCATCAAATGTTTTCTGTGAAGGACCAGACAGTAAATATTTTCAGCTCTGTCACAATATTAAACTCTGCCATAACCAAAGCAGCCATAGGTAATACATAAACTCATGAACATGGCTGTGTTCTAGTAAAACTTTATTGTGCCAGTTATATGCATTATATATTTCATGTATTGTGAAATTTAAATTTTAAGTAATTTTCACATTCCTTGAAATATTAATTTTCTTTTGATTTTTTTTCAACTGTTTAATAAAAACCATTCTTAGCTTGCAGGTCATACAAAGAGGCAAGGGGCCAAATTTAGCCTGCAGGCCATAGTTTGCTGACTCCTGGGTAAAACTAAAAGCAGTTTTAACTGGATGATCTATAGAAAGGAAGAAACTTTCACTTCCCAGTTTCAAGAGATGCCATGATTGGACTAGGGAAGACAGTCTTCCCCTTTATTATGTGAACAAACTTTACAGTGTTCACTGTGCAAATAGTTTCAGATTATTACATAATAATTACTTATCTTCCCATTTAATCTCTATTGCTTTTCAAAGTTATTACATATTTCAGTTCATAGAAGTTACAGTAAAGAAAGCAGTATAATAGTCAGCATAGGGAATATAGGCAATCACTTTGTATACTTTGTAAAGTGACAGATGGTAACTTGGCCTATTAAGGTGATCAGTTCATAAATATTGAATCACTACATTGTACATGTGAAATTAATACAATATTGGGCCAATTATAAATCAATAAAAAATAACTTTAAAAGAAACATTTGAAATAAGAGAGGATTAAAAAAGTATTAACCAGCTATTTTAAGTTGGCCTTCATTCTAGTCCAAGCATGTTCACTTCAATCCACATCAATTTTCAGATTAAAACAAAGAGTAGATATATAATGTGATATTTATTTTTATGATAAGGAAAGAAAGTAAACATAGAAACTTTTGCTCTCCCTGCATATTACTTGGAAAGTATATCAAAAGTATCCTTTTAGGAAGTATCTACCCTTCTCATCCTATTACTTCATAACCTACTTTCAACTACTCTTAAAACTGCCCTCTAAGACCTGGGTGTGAAAAATGACCTTATACACAAGTTTAGAAGTTGTCTGGATAAAGTGCCACACCTCATTATAAGTACCTTTTGTAAAATTCCATGAGAAAACAGGACAACGCTAGACACATACACACCAGATAAAAGGCAATAGGTGAAGACACCAGAATATATATTTGTGTAGGAAGCAGACTCTGAGGTTGCCACTAGTAAAGAAATAGAAACAAATGCAGGTGCAAAAAGATACAATGCAAACTCTTGTAAGAACATTTAGGTTACCAAAGAGGTAAACTCTTAACCTAATCATGGATCAGTTAAAAGCACCTTTGATACAATGGATTCCAAATCTGATTAACTGAAGGAAGGTGAAATTGAGTTCTTATTTTCTCATCAATAGCCTCAGAATGGCAGGTAGTCAGGCATGACATTAATAAAACTACCCCTACAGAAGTTTTACCATCAGAAAATGATCTTCTGATGAGCTCGTGGGCGAAGAGTTTTGTTTCACTGATTTGGAAGTCATTTTTTGTGGCCATTCCATTCCCAGAATATAACTATAAAGAACAGCTGTAGACACTGATCCACAAAACAGCAGGAGATGAAGCCACTCTTTGGCTCACAGCCTAGTAAAGAACCCTGGGATGCACAAAGTCAAAGTCCTTTACGGTAAAGGAACACCAAAACCCAGGAGACATGTGGATGTGTTCATATGCAATAGGCACAATCATTCTTGGGACATATATTTCTTAAGCAGCTATGATATGTCAGCACAATATGTGTGGGCAACAGGAGCAGAGGAATATGATATCATCACTGTACACCGGGCTTAAAATCTACATGGAAAACTCAGAACTTACAACATGGTGTGTGATGAGAGCTATAATAGATGTTCATAAAATATTTCTCATACCTGAATAGGCAGTAAACTGGGGTATCATAAGTTCTTGTAAAAACTTACCTGTAGCGTAAAGTTGACTGTATTTAATGATTTTCTTAAATACCAATATTTTACTTTTGCTTAGATATTTATTATATGTTAGAATGGATAGGGCAGGGGTGGGGAGGCTTGTTATCAATTTCAAGATTTGGGATGTGAAATTTGGATTGCTATTGCAGAAGAACAACTTCTTTTAGAACGTATTATTAAAATTTCAGAAATAAAGCTGATCATGTAACAGCAAGCCTCAGATAAGTCTAACACGATATCACAAGTGTAATCTGAATTTGAGTTGAAAGTTAACTTAATCCACCAGAGTTAGAGGATCACTGGTCTCCCTTTGAAGTCAATAAATATGCCAGCAGATGTAGCTCAGGCCCTGTCAGAATGTCCAGTTGTTCTGATGATGAGGATCCAGAAAAATAGACTCAGTGTATCACGCTTTACCAAGAAATGTAATTAAGCTAGAAAAAAGCCTGTAAGAAGAATAAGCTGAAAAATATTTAGTGTATATTTGTTTAGTATATAAAAGGTACTCCTAATCTTGATATTTAATAGTTTTCAGATGGTATCTGTATTGATTGCATCAAGCCTGGGGCAGGGGGGAGGCGGAGGCAAGGCGAGCCAGATCAGATGGAAGATAAAAGAAAGACCTGCCAAAGTGTGGCAGGTGATCTGGAGGACAAAAAAATGACTAGTGGTACAAGGCTGTAGGTATTCTTACCAAAGACTCAGCAGCCAGCCAGAGAATTCAGGTGATGGAGAGGAGGGCCCAAACACAAGGCAGAGTCCCAACCTAACTTTAGTTACCAGAAATTAGCACTTGGTCACTAGGAGCAAGGCAGGTTAGAAGAATGCAACACTAGAAGGAATGATTGAGTTGACAACCTTCTAACGAATTCCAGTTTCTGAAAACTGGTTTGTCATAGCACCTGGCAGGACTGAGAATGTAAACGTGCGCTCAGTCGCCTAGAGGTGGAGTCTTCAAGCATTCAGAGGAGGAAGCCAGGCTGGCTGTTCTGCTCAACTGGCTTCGTTTAGAACATTTCCCTTGTATTTGTTTATTAACTGTTCTCTTTCAATCATTAAAACAGTAGTCCTCAACCTTTGCTGTACATGAGAAACATGCCAGGAACTTTTTTTGAAAAATACTGACTCCATCCAGACTCCACTGCAGACAATTATATCAGAATCTCTAGGATTGAGCCTGGGCATAGGTTCATTTTTGTTTGTTTAGCCACTTGGGTAATTCTAGCATGAAAGCAGGGTTATGAACTTTGATTTACACTGTGGGCTACTTCAAAACAGGAACTGTATGTCTTTTCTTCCTGTATGCGAGGGCCTGGTACCTGGTGTGTTGTAGTCATTTATTAAATGAAAAAGATAATGAATGACTACGTGTTTTGGCCAGTGAGTATGACTCTGTTTTATAGCCACAGTGTGTAAACTTAACCCTAAATATTCTATAATGGAGGCCATGATGTAGGTACCAAAGTGGTAGGTCAGCCAGCAATTTTGGTCTTAAACATAGGGGAGCTAAGTATCATGTAGACTGATTACATTAATTCACTTCTATCTGCTTCTATTCTGTCCCACTCTCTGGGTTTTTATTTATTTTTATTTATTTTTTTTTTAAGATTTTATTTATTTATTTGATAGACAGAGATCACAAGTATGCAGAGAGGCAGACAGAGAGAGAGAAGGGGAAGCAGGCTCCCTGCCGAGCAGAGAGTCCTATGCGGGGCTCGATCCCAGGACTCTGGGATCATGACCTGAGCCGAAGGCAGAGGCTTAACCCACTGAGCCACCCAGGCGCCCCTCTCTGGGTTTTTAAATATGCCATGAGCGCACACATGCACACACATGCACACACACACACCCCATGGAAAAGGACAAATACCTAAAGCTTGTAAAAAGGATCTATTAATGCTGATGTAAAAGACTAAATTATATGAGAAAAATTGCCTATCAGATTATGAAATATATAGGAATATGAACAGTTTACTGTGGTTTCATTTTGGCTTTCAACTTTTTTTTTTTTAAATCATCTTTTGGAGAGGAGGGACAGTTAATTTCCAAATCATTCATTTTAGCCCTGGGCTGTACCTTAACTCATTCACATACTAGGTGTGGTGGCAAGCCTGAAGGGACCATTAAAATGCCACTCCACACAATCTGGTATCCCCCTCTCCATATTAAGGATTTGTGTAGGGTAAGGTTGAGGCAGCAAACTCAAGACAACTCTTCTTAAATCCTTTTTACACCAAAATAATCTCTTTTATTTTCTATAGCCAAATCTCCTGTGTTCTTACTTGAATTCTTCATGTTCTTGAGCATATTCAAAGGTTGAGAAAATCTAGGTCCTGACAGATTTTGGTCCCCTTTTCCAGCCCAACTCTGTTGGAGGGTGGGACAGCCTTTCATCCAGAAGAGAATATCCATAGAGAAGCCTTGACTATGACAGCAGAATATCAAATTGACTGCCTGCCAGTTAAGTATCTGAGCCATTTTGATCACACATTAATCAGCTTTAGAGAGTATAGCTCTTCAGATATTTATGAGTTCACCCATAAGCGACAGTAGCTCAATGCTTGGTAAAAACTCAATTAGGCCACGGGACATTCTAAAAAGAAGATTTGAGGATGTTTTAACTATACCTTTCTTAACTCTGACACTGCACCAGGTCTATTTACACAGGCATTGTTCGAGGATTAGTCTGGGGCCTATTAGAAATGCTGGCATTATGTTAACTAACTAGTTAGAATTCATTTATTTATTTATTCAAAGGTTATTTATTTATTTATTTATTTGAGAGAGAGAGAGTGAGATGGGAGAAGGTCAGAAGGAGAAGCAGACTCCCCGTGGAACTGGGAGACTGATGAGGGACCCCATCCCGGGACTCTGGGATCATGACCTGAGCTGAAGGCAGTGGCCCAACCATCCGAGCCACCCAGGCATCAACTAGTTAGAATTAAAAAAAAAAAAAAAGAAGAACAAAAAGAAATGCTGGCATTTTATCTGTTCTTCTTTTTTCTAGAGCATTTATAAAAAGAATCATCCATTTGAATATCATATATCTTTCTAAAAATTGCTGTAGAATTTTTTGCCAATTATATTTTAAGAACTCCTTTATTTAAGGAATTCCACTATTGAACTTCCTCTTAGATTTTAATGTGGAAAAGTTAGCCCTGCCAGTTAAACATAGTTACTTCCTTAACCATACAAAGAGGAATATATAAGCCAATGTGTCCTTTTCAGATACAAGAAACTCTGAGCTCTTTTTAAGTTGTTTTTATCTGCTTTTTAAGTTGTTTTTTAAGTTGTTTTATTGGCTTTTAAATTTTCCAAAGAGCATCGTTTTGTTTTAAATTATTCACACTTATTCTTTTTTGTCCCATACAACTTTAAAAACTATTTTCCCAAAACACTATTTTCTCTGTAAAGCCAGACCACAGGAGGAGTCTACCTTTTTTCCAAAGGCAATCTCAATTCAATCTCCCATTATAGTATGATTGTAAAATACTTGGCTTACTGAGTTACTCTTTGTAAATACCTTCATTCAAAGAACTATGCTAACAAATTAATTAAAACTAAATAGTTTTATAATTAATAGTAGTTTCACAAAAGATCTCTTTGTAAACTGCTTTACAAAAATGAATTTTCCAGAACAATTCAATGAGCTAGCTCTATATTCTTCTCTCAATAACTGAGACAATTGAGACAGCAACTAAGCAGGGTTTTTCTGTTCTCCAAGTTGCATAAGTTTGGGACCAAACTTGGCCATTCAGGAACCTGAACAGTACCACAGCTCAGCCATGCATTGCAGGTGGGCCAGACACCAACCCTGCCCATGTCAAGCTGCAGACACAGACCTGCCACTGCACATAGGCACATCAGTCCACAGAGGGGGTACCACTTGATAATCCAGCTCTGGCAGTCAGAGGAGATTGCACTTCTGTGCTCCACATGACATTTTCTACACAAGTCTACTCCTTCAAGACTGGGAGAGGTAGCTGATTTACCTAATACATGGAAACAAACACAGAGAGTCAGGAAAAAATGAAAGGACAGAAGAATATGTTCCAAATAAAAGAACAAGACAAAACATCAGAAAAAGACATTAATAAAATGGAGATAAGCATCCTACCTGATACAGAGTTTAAGGTAATAATCATAAAGATGTTCACTGAACCCAGGTGGAAAATGGATTAATAGTGAGATCCTCAAAAAAGAGATAGGAAATATAAGAAGAATATAAATAGAAGTTACAGAGCTGAAAAATGCAATAACTGAACTGAAAAATATGCTAGAGGGATTCAACAACAGACCGGATAAAGCCAAGTATCAGATCGATGAGCTGGAATAAAACAATAGAACTGATGCAGACAGGGACACCTGAGTGGCTCAGTTAGTAAAGCATCCAATTCTTGTTTTCAGCTCAGGTCATGATCTCATGGATCATGGTATTGAGCCCTGGATGGGCTCCGCCCTCAGAGGGGAGTCTGCTTAAAGAGTCTGTCCCTCTGTTCCTCCCCTACTCATGTGCTATCTCTCACCCTTTCTCTCTCTCTCATAAATAAATAACTCTTAAAAAAAAAAAAAGAACTCACCCAGACAGAGTAGTAAAAAAGAAAAAAGAATTTAAAAATATGAACATAACTTAAGAGATCTCTGAAAGAACAGCAAGAGGAATAACATTTGCAATCCTGGGGTGCCAGAAAGAGAAGAAAGAGAGAAAGGGCCATAAAACTTATTTGAAGAAGTATGGCTGAAAACTTTCCTAATCTGAGGAGGGAAACAGACATTCGGGTTCAGGAAGCCCAGAGAGTTTCAAATAAAATGAACCCAAAGAGATTCACACTAAGACACATTATAATTAGAAGGGTAAAAGTTAAAGGGAAAATCTTAAAAGCTGCAAGAGCAAACAGCTTACTACGTACAAAAGAAACCCCATAAGGCTATCAACAGATTTTTCAGCAGAAACATTACAAGCCAGAAAACAGTGGCATAACATACTCAAAGTGCTAAAAGGAAAAAACTCCCAACCAAGAATTTTCTACCTGGCAATGTTATTTCAGAATTGAAGGAGAGATTAAGAGTTTTCCAGATAAGCAAAAGCTAAAGGAGTTCATTACCACTAAACTGGCCTTACAAGAAATGTTAAAGAGTCTTCTCTAAACCAAAAAGAAATGGCACTAATTAATAATAAGAAAACATAAGAAAGTAAAAATCTCACTGGAAAAGGTATATAAAGATAGTGAATCAATCCCTTATAAAGCAAGTATGAAGGTTAAAAGACAGAAAAAAGTAAAATAAATTTAAAAACCATAACAATTAGTTAAGGGATGCATAAATGAAAAGATGTAAAATGTGACATCAAAAATAAAAATGTGTGGGTGAGAGAAAAATGTACAATTTTGGAATGTGTTCAAATTTAAGTTACTATGAAGTCAAAACATACTATTACATACATAGGTTATATGTGAACTTTGCAGTAACTACAAAGCAAAAACTTATAGCAAAATATATTAAAAAAATGAGAAGGGAACCTAAACATAACACTGAAGAAAGCCACCAAACTTCAAGGGAAGAAAGAGAACTATAAAAACAACCAGAAAGTAATTAAGAAAATAGCAGTGAGTACATACCTGTCAATAATTACTTTAAATGTAAATAGACTAAATTCCCCAATCAAAAGATATAGAGTGACCATTAGCATGGCTTAAAAAAAAAAAAAGACCCATTTATATTCTGTGTACAAGAGACTCACTTCAGATCTAAAGACATATGCAGACTGAAAGTGAAGGGATGGAAAAAGAGATTCCATGCAAATGGAAGTGAAAAGAAAGCTGGGATAGCGATAGTCATACCAGACAAAACAGACTTAAAACAAGGACTGTAATAACAGACAAGGGCATATAATCAAAAAAAGGTCAATCCAGCAAGAAGACATAATAACACTTATAAATACATATGCAGGGGCACCTGGGTGGCTCAGTTGGTTAAGCGGCTGCCTTCGGCTCGGGTCATGATTCCAGGGTTGGGGATTGAGCTCCACATCCGGCTCCATGCTCGGTGGAGAGCCTGCTTCTCTTTCTCCCTCTGCCTGCCACTCTGCTTACTTGTGCTCTCTCTCTCTGTCAAATAAATGAATAAAATCTTAAAAAATATATATATATATATATGTGTACCCAATATAGGGGCACCAAGATATATAAAGCTAATATTGACAGACTTGAAGGGAGAAACTGACAGCAATACAATAATAGTAGGGGACATTAATACCCCTACTTACATCAATGGATAGATCATCCAAGCAGAAAATTAATAAGGAAATATCAGCCTTAAATGATACATTAGACTGGAGGGACTTAAGAGATATATGTAGAAAATTACATCCAAAAGTGACAGAATGAACATTCTTCTCAGCTGCACGTGGAACGCTCTCCAGTATAGATCATGTTAAATCATAAAATAAGTCTCCATAAATTCAAGAGCACTGAAATCACATCAAGTATTTTCTGTGAGTACAGTGTTGTGCAACTGGAAATCAATTGTAAGAAGACTGGAAAAACCACAAAAATGTTTGAGATTAAACAAATCTACTGAACAACCATTGGGTCATCAAGATAATCAAAGAAAATCAATTAAAAAATATCTAGAGACAAGTGAAAATAGAAATTACATACCAAAATGTTTGGAATGATGCAGTAAAAGTGTTTCTAAGAAGGAATACATAGCAATACAGGCCTACTTCAAGAAACAAGAAAAATCTCAAACAATTTAACTTTACTCCTAAAGGAGCTAGAAAAAGAACAAATGAAGCCTAAAGTCAATAGAAAAAAGGGAACAGTAAAGATTAGAATAATAATAAGTGAAATAGAGACTAGGAAAAAAAAAAGGGAAAGATCAGTAAAACTGAGAACTGGTTCTTTGAAAAGGTAAACAAAATTGACAAACCTTTAGCTATACTCACCAAGGGGGGACAAAAAAAGGAGAAGACTCTAATAAACAAAATCAGAAATCAGAGGCAATATTACAATTGACACCACAGAAATATGAATAATCATGAGACTATGAACAATTATACACCAACATAGAGGACTGCTTAGAAGAAATAGAGAAATTTCTCAGAACATACAATCTTCCAAGACTGATTCATGAAGCAATAGAAAATCTGAATATACCAATTACTAGTAAGGAAATTGAATCAGTAATCAAAAAATTCTCAACAAAAAAAGTTCAGGACCAGAGCAGCTTCACTGGTGATTTCTATCAAACATTCAAAGATTCAATACCTGTCTTTCTCAAGTTCTCCTAAAAAAAATTGAAAAGAAGGAAACACTTCCAAACTCATTTTATCATTAGCCCAATATCAAAACCAGATGACACCACAAAAAAGAAAATTACAGGCCTGTATCATTGATGAACATTGATGCAAAAATCCTAAACAAAACATTAGCAAGCCAAATTCAACAATACATTCAAAGGGATCATCCACCATGATTAAGTGGGATTTAGTCCAGGGATTCAAGGAGAGTTCAATACCTGCTAATCAATCCTTGTGATACACCACTTGAACAAAATGAAGGATAAAAAGTACGTGTTCATCTCAATAGATGCAGAAAAAGCATTTGACAATATGGATGGGTCTGAAGATATTATGGGAAGTGAAGTCAGTCAGATGCAGAAAGACAAATACCATGTGATTTCACTCATGTGGAATCTTAAAGCCTAAAACAATGAACAAACAAAACAAAAGCAAACTCATAGATACGGAAAACAGATTGGTGGTTATCACAGGGGAATGAGGGTGGGGGGTGGGCAAAATGAGTAGAGGGATTCAATCGTATGGTGATGAATGGTTGCTAGACTTTTAGTGGTGTATGCAGATGTTGAATTATAATGTTATATACCTGAAACTTATATAATCTTATAGACCAGTTTTTCCTCAATTAAAAAAAAAGAGAAAAACCTCTATGAATTATTGTTCTAAATTCCCAGTTGTTCTATTTATCTGAGAATTTACTGCTAAAGCATCAATACTTTAAAATTAATTCTAAAACTCTTTGATGAAAATTCTTGTAAAATAGATTAGACATGTTAGTATGTACTTTTCAACCTTGGATGCAGCATACTGAATCTTATCTACCTTTTTCTGTGTGACTCAGGGCCATAAAGATCAATCTTATTTATTGTACAGTGTTGGGATACAGTGATGTCATTATGGGGTGAGGAGCCATTTGCTCTTCTATTAAATAATGTATTTGTGCCTGCATTTAGGTTTTCTGCCTCCTCTCCTACTCTCATTTTCCTTATTCTCATTGTGCCTACCGATAGTAGCTTTTTACTTCCCTCTGTTTTGGAGGTTTAATCTACTGATGGAACCTAACCAAACAACTTCCTAGAATAATCTCAAGTGAAATATAAATAGATTCCAAGGGACAATCTATGAAATTCTCCTAAGTGTCCAGGAATACAAGTGTGTGGACTTTGTCACATCAGTGCTGCCTCTCTCAGAGGCTTGTTTTCCTTACTTCTTGGTTTGGAGCAGGATTCCAGATGGGTGAAATGTTACAGTGCAAAGGCTCTCTGTGGAATGGAGAGAAAGGTTAAGCTAACTATGATATTCATATTCTTTCAGTTTTGTGACTCCTTTGCAAAAAAAAATTCAGATCTTTCACCTTAATAAAAAAAAAATCACAATTCTTAACCTAAGCAATATTTTTTCTGTTGTAAACTTAAATCATACCTCTAGTATAATAAACAGCAAGCATATGGATGATTTACTTCCTTTTGAAAGGGATTACAGAGAAGACAATGAATGATTAATATGAACAATCTGTCATGCCTCCAAAATAGATATTATGCAAAGAGCAAGGAAGGTTTAGTCAACCTCCATCACATCTTTCCTCTACATAACAATACATATATACAGAAATTTTCTTATTTGTATTCTCTTTGTGACTCAGCCATGCTCTGTATCATAACACTGTCTGAACCTCAGCCCTCTTACATGTTAGTCTTAAGTTTTAAATGAGAGCACTTTTCCACTTTTTGTTATACAATAGTGGATGATGAGGATTCGTCATATGTTATCAGGAGTATCGCTAGAACATGGTCTGCAACTTCCAGTAGGGTAGACCCACCCTTAAAAGTAATACATGGTGGACATTTCATTCAAACATAATTAAATCTTTATTTGATCATTATTTCAGTTTATCACCAAATATGAAAATAACCCTTTCATTAAAAAAAAATAATTTAAAAAAAATCTCTAGAACTAGTCTTCTTTAAGCATTTCATGTGTTTAAAAAAAAAATCACTTTTTAGAGGCTTATAATTGAAGCACACACCCTGTCATCAATAAAGACAAATGAAATCAGCTTCCTGGCTTACAAATCAAGATCTTCATGTTGCCACACATTGTTTGGGCACTATTTTCTATTGGCCTTCCCCTGGGAGGAGTTTTGCAATTTTTTTTTTCCCCTGACAAGTTTTATTGCATAACAGGCCAGGATACTGGCTTCTTACAACACAATTTAGAGTGAAGACCTTCAATCTTTTGGCAGTGTCTATTGGAAGATCTTTTTTAATGCCCTTTTGAAGACAAAGCTGTACCTTTCTGAGATTAAATATATTTTTCCGAACATATGGAAACAAACTGAGTTTAGACTGGTAATCAAATGAGTGTCAACTTGAGAAGTACATTTTGACTTTCAAACTGGAGTTAAGCATAGATGGGAATATTTTATATGCTGTATGAACTCTAAATTGCTAAATTAGATGCCAGTGCAATTTGTTATAACTCTTAAAAATACAAGAACTCAAAGCACTACCTGAATTTTTTTTCTTTTAAATCTAAAAACCAATCTTCTTTAAACATCTGGATCACTTGAAATTCATTTCCATTTCAATTTCCATACAGTTTGATAACAGTCATGTTTAGGTCGCTGTCATTCTCATCTAGAGGGGCACCTTTAGATTGATTTATGGTTGCTTGATCAACAGAAAAAGATCTTAGCCTTGAGTTTCCATGTAGTTCTCCATTTTTAAATGATTAATAAACATTAAGCCTATGAACACAGTTAATTTTACTACCTCTACTTTCTCCCCTTCAATTTCCCATTGGTTTCTTTATTTCTTAACTGTCCTTTCCTGATGAGTAGCTGGATATGGATGTTATCGAAGCAAAAGTCGTTGATTTGGTCCTGATAAGAATCATTCAGCTTTCTTTTTGCCTCAGGCTGCCTTGTCCTTCTTATTATGACCAACCCACTCCTTCCACTGTACCTTCAGTCACATCAAGCAATTTTTGTTCAGCCCTAAGCAAAGAATACTGTCCATGGTGTTGGCTTTACTGGAAAAACATGGCACATTCATTTAATTCCATGCTGCAGTATAAAAGTTGAATTGTAAAGTAGGATTGTGCATTCACAGTGAGCAGCTGGAGCTTTTCCCTTGCACAGGCTCAAGGCCCTGGTTTGAGGCTACAGTAATGAATCCCAAAGTAGGGAATTCTTAATTCATTAATTTCTATCAGGAAATAATCAGTGCCTTGTTTTGGATCTTCTAGGAACCAAAGAGGTTGTTGTAAACGTGGATGATGATGGAGTAATTTCACTGAACTTCGAATGTGATCAGATGGCTCCAAATTCTCAGTTCAACTGGTCTAAAGATTATGTATCCACTGAGGACTCTCCACGATTAGAGATTGAAAGCAAAGGCAACAAGTATGTACTGCTTCAGTCATAATAATGGGGTTTCCTTTTCATGATAGGAGACTGAAGTAAGCTCTTTGCTTTCTATTTCAAATACTTAGTATAAGGGAATGAAATCACAAATATTTTATATCTGGTCATGTAAAAAATAATAACAAATGTTGGCCTTAAAAAATAACAGTTCTTATAAAGTAATTTTCATGTTATTTCAGTTAAAAAGCTTTCTCATATGTTATCTCATTTGCGATGTTAGAAAAGCTTTGATTGACATAAAGTCAGCTTTAATGGTGATTCTCATTATTTTATGAAATTTTGTAATCTTAAAGCAATGGTGAGGATGTTTATGGAAAGAGAACAAGGAAGAATTTGCTAGATCATAGATCCCACACACCCTCCCTTCTTACAAGAGTATTCTGTTCTGCAGGACGAAAATGACCTTCAAGGACCTGGGGACAGAAGACCTGGGCATTTACTCCTGTGATGTAACGGACACTGATGGAATAGGGTCAAGCTACTTGATCGATGAGGAAGGTAATTTTAAAATCATTCCATTTATTAGGACACCTGAGTGGTTCAGTTGGTTAAGCGTCTGCCTTTGGCTCAGGTTATGATCCCAGAGTCCTGGAATTAAGTGCCTCATAGGGCCTCAGCGGGGAGCCTGCTTCTCCCACTCCCTCTGGCAGCTGCTCCCTCTGTGTGCTCTCTCTCTCTCTCTGATAAATAAATAAAAATCTTTAATTAAAAAAATATCAGGGCACCTGGGTGGCTCAGTGGGTTAAGCCTCTGCCTTCGGCTCAGGTCATGATCTCAGGGTCCTGGGATCGAGTCCCATGTTGGGCTTTCTGCTCAGCAGGGAGCTTGCTTCCCCCTTTCTCTCTGCCTGCTGCTCTGCCTACTTGTGATCTCTCTCTGTCAAATAAACAAATAAAATCTTAAAAAAAAATCAATCCATTCATAAGTCTAATGCTGCTTTGATTCATCATTGAGTGATCCTCTAGGATCAAGTGGCTTTTTTTTTGGTAGTTCAAGTTTAATTTTTCTTTTTTTCTCCCTACAGAGCTGAAACGTTTACTAGCTCTCAGCCAAGAACACAAGTTCCCAAGTAAGTGTCCACAGTACATCCACAGGGTTTAGGTGGTGACTTCTGGAATAGGTCAGATGACAACTCTGACAGGACTAAGAGAAGAGGCTCTTAAGAATACCTAATGGAACAGACACTTTACTTACAAATGCACTTGCCAGAAGGGCTGCTTTTATCTTGGCCATTGTTCTAAAGAGATAGAGATACTAACATAGAAAATACATCCATGCTGTTACACAGTGAAGTGGCAGGTTACACAGGTGTCACAGCTGAGTAATTAAGTTCTTACTTTTTGCCTATGTACTTTGGAATCCTATATATTATATGATCATGTATACATTAACTCACATGTTTTTTAGGCAAACCAATCTCTTCCTAAGCAATTTAATGTTAGCACTTAACAGAAGAATCATACTTCTAAATAAAGATAATCTAATGACATTATCTACCATTTTAAACTCCTGGAAAATGAGGTAAAGATGCCCTAGTCAGAAGAAGAATCTCTCTGAACTATCTCTTCTGAACAAACTCTTCAATAAAGTACTTTCCACATAAAAGATTAAATTTTGCAGTCCACACCTAAAAGAAGAGAAAGAAGTCTGAAATGATACTCGGAAAGTTCCACTGACCTGATAAGTTCTCTTGTCATTGATATCTATTGGCCAAACTAGTGGGTTATCCAGGTTATATACCCCGAAGTTTGAGAAAACAAATGAAGAGTGATAATACACACTCACTCTTTTAAATCACGAATTTTGTTTTGTTTTGTTTTGTTTTACTCTTTAGACCCTAAAATACAACTCCTTCACCAATAAAGACTTTTCAGGAACTCAGGAAACTATATCGTGACTTCACACTACAGGCCAAACCTTGTATGTCCATTTTTCTAGGAGAAAGGTCTGTAGCTCTCCCAAAATTCCCAGTGAAGGCTGTGATTGAAAAAGAAACACTCACTGCTCTGGAACTAATTGCCTGATTTCTTTTCCATTCCCAAGGATTGCTTGTTCTATCCTGAGGCTGAGTGTTAGTGACTATTGTCCTCAGCTATTATGTTCTCAAAACCAACTTTGTTCAACAAAGCAGCACAGTGGGGGTGTCTGTGGGGTGTGGATATAGAATACAAACTTTCTGAACTCAGGGAGAGAACCATTTCTCATCTGTACACTTATTCACCATAAAACTGGAAAAGTAATACTGTGAATGGCATCTTCAAAGTTATTATTATTTTTTAATTGCTTTGAAGGTAGAAGTTTGGCCTGTCTTCTCTATATTCTGTACTTTTGACCCACTCGATGAACCTGAGCAACTCAATTTTAATTTCCCATGTTTTAGTTTCCTTTCTAGAACTGGCTGTTGTAATCATTTATAGCACCTACCGAATAGAGATGCTGTGAGAGATCCTTGAACTTTTCAGGAAAAATATAAATATTGAAACAGCAGTTATCCTCAAAAACCCACTTGTAGAAGATCTGTCTACAAGCTGTGCAGTATGCTGTCCCTTCATGTCCCCAGGGCTGTGAAGTAGGGAGTGGTAGAGAGGGTCACTATATTGAACACAGCCAGACCCCATTCGTGATCACACTGTCTCCTCCCAAACATTGGTGGAAATGGAAAGAAACAGCAGCATTCACTAATCTAGTTAGTCGGACAGTAAACATTGGCAAAGTGTCTAGGCAACAGCTGGTCCAAACAATGTTTACATTTAGCTTAAAGGATGGTGATGGGACAACATGGGGTGTTACTGTTGAATTGGATGTGCCCAAGCCTCCCTGATGTTCAGTGATCATATGGACTTGAAGACAGTAATTGTCTGATATCACTGTCATGTATGCTGAGATATTTATTTTGCATAAGCATGTTCACTCTAATTACTGGTTCTAGGAGAGACAGTAGCAGAAAACTCGTGTGGCATTTGGGTAGGCAGAGAGAGAGAGAACTCAACATGTGTTAAAAACTCTGACATGCAAGTATCAGATCTCCTAACCCAAGGGAGATTTGCTTAGCTCATTGGAGCAGCATTTTCAAGAATACAGCTCCCACACTTTTCTTCCTCCCACTTCTATTAGATCAGCCTGACTACGTGAATATTTTCAGAGATCTGAGGAAGGGTCAAAACAGCAGATCTAATATCTCAATTTATACCCACTTCCTCTCGGTAAATGTTGACATATCATTACGTTTTTTCATGAGATTTTATAAGGATTTAAATGGGTCTTGTTTCTTATAGAATGTAATAAAGAGTATGTTGTTCCTTTATCCCTTGGCGCAGTAATTCTATTTTAAGCTGTTTTCAAAAATATTTTGAAAACCACTGAGCATATGCCTTAAACCTACAAAAAATAGATATTTTGCTAGAACAAATTAACTGCCAGAGAAAGGACTGTAAGGAAATTTAGGACCGAGATGAAGGAAAAAATAAAAATGTATAAAGCTAAAAACAGAAAATAGCCTAGTTGATTTTGCCTCTATTGATATTAAGCTGCAGTATAGAGAGACAGCTTACTTGAAGATTCCAAGGTATTGTGAGGGAGGTGATAGAAGATATATTTCAGTATTGTCAACATCCTGCATAATATCTCTTGATTATTATCCTTCTGGTGCACATATACCCTATGTGTACAGATATACGCAAACACATAGACATAAATTGCATCTATTTGGTATGTCCTCTTAGGTGTCAATGTATTTTATAATTGATAGTCCTAGGGTGTTGTTGAAGCCACTGGAGGAGGAAAGAGGTACCAAAATATTAATAGCCAAATTTATAGAGCACTGATCATATGCCAGAGTATTTGTAGGGTGCTGAAATGGAGTATATCATTTAAACTCAACAGTGACCTTAAAAGTCTCAGTTCTAAGGTGATTTAGTTTTAGACGTATAGACTCTGAGGTCTGGAGAATTTAAGTAACTAGACCAGATGTACACCATGGATACCTGTGGTTAAGCCCAAGTGGTCTTTATAGCACCTAAGCAGGACATGACTATTAATGTGTGTACACCTGCTGTTTGCCACCACACCCTCTCTGGTGATTCCTGGTGGCCAGTGTTTCCTCAAGTGATGTTCCTATTACTCAGAGAGGCAGTGAACACTAAGGGAGCTTGAAACTTCCAGGAGGACATGCCCTTTCTTCTCTATCACCACTCTGGGCCCCTTAAGTAACTGCATCACTCATGTATTAGATTTCCCAGAATGAGGTCTTCAGACTTTCTCAGGAAATTCTACTCTCCATTTTCCTCAAGAATTACTTGTAGCAAGCAGGAGTGTCCTGTAAGGAGAAAGTTTAGCCTCTGCTCTCACAACCCTTGAGTCTGCCATGATACTCACTAGCCAACCACTACTGTTCTTTAGAGTGGACAGCCAGAGAACCAAGAGGAGCACAGAATAGAGGGAATAACCCTGGTCTCAGCTCTGCTGCCCACATGTTACTGACATATCTGTTACGTTCCTTTATGTCCGGGGCTCAGTTTTGTCATCAGTAAAATGAGGAGAGCAAAGAACTCACCCTTCTTGAGCACTGGTCATTATTCACAGTGTCTTAGCGTTGTCTGGTATTATATTCAGTCTTCTTGGTGGTCTTATGAGGCAGATAATACCCATGTTAGCAGTGAGGAGCATGAGGTTTCAAGAGGAGAGACCTGTCTAAGGTCACAGTGTGACATCAGAGCCCATCTTCTGTGTATCATGGACACCCCTCAGTAGATGACATCTGAGCCTCTGTTTAGTTCCTCACTGAAACAAGTCTATAACTGAGTTTCATAATGACTATGGAACAGTGCAAATGAAAGGGATCCCTTAAAGTTTGGAAAGGATAGTTTTATGATAAGTACAAAGAAATTCTACATACATTTGATACAAGTTTGGGAAACTTACAATTCAAAATGTAGCAGCTATTGAAATTTTGAGATTAGATGAAGCACCATATAGAGAAAGCAAAGGCTGGTGATTTCTCCTAAAAGAAAGGAAGGACTACTAAACTTTGAGAGACCGCCATGGTTTTCAACAAAGTTTGCCTTGGAGCTACCTCTGATACAAAACCATTGGCTGGAGAAGCCTTTATAGAGAACACGATTTCAAGTTACAAGAAATTTAGAAAACTGTTTTTCAGAGATATCAGACAACTTTCAAAATTACACCCAGACTCAAATGTCTTAAGCGATACAGGTGTATGTCAGAGATACCATATGGTTCCTTCACTTTCTTTGTGAGGCAAGCCATGCTATATCTTAATATATCTTGTTAATAGTGATTCACGTACTTGCCTCTGAAAAATGTTGCCTTGTCTAGGAGTGTAATTGAACTGGCAATCCAGTGGGATGGATAGAGTTTAAATGATAAGCTAGTTCATCTTGTGTATATCATCAACATTAATTCTGTTTTGAAATTCATTTAAAAAAAAACATTTGAAAGAACCTCCAAAGTGAGTTAAATTGTTGAAAAAAATAAAATTTAACTCCTTTCCCAGTATTTTGAAGTAATTAAGATTATAGAATGTTGGAGCTGGAAAATCTCTTGACAATTTAGGACATTCGGTATAATCCCATTCATTTATAAATGAGTCAACTGAGGCCCAGATAAGTGAAGGGACCTGCCTAATATCACACAGTTGCTGATGTTGGACTAGGCTCCAGCTCTCCTGGGGCCAGCCCAAGACTATTTCATCACACTTTGTTATTGTCCCTAAAGCCACAGTGGAGAGTCACACAAATTAGCTGAAGGAACCCTGGAGGTAAGTTTACCTTCCTTATTATTTTTACAGTTGAGATATCTATGACTCATAGAAGATGAATGACTTGCCCAAAGTGGTAGCAGGATTAGAACCTACATCTTCCATCCCTGAACATCATTCTTTCCCTACGATGGTCTTACTGTCTCCAGGTTTTGTAAGAAGCAAGGTGCTCTACTGTCATTTCCATTAAGTGTTTTTTCACTGAAAAATTGGTATTAATACAATTGGTTACCAGTAAAATTACTATTTTTGTTTTTATTTTGCATAGCTGTCCCAATTAAGTCAGAGTTGGCAGTTGAAATCTTGGAGAAAGGCCAGGTCCGGTTTTGGATGCAGGCTGAGAAGCTGTCTGGCAACACCAAAGTCACCTACATATTTAATGACAAGGAGATTTTTGAAGGGCCGGTATGTTTCATACTTTTTAGATTCTAAACATATCACTGTACAATGTGCTGAGGGAGCCCTATTAAAATGCAGGTAAATTTTATGAAAACCACTGGTTTATGGGGTAGGTGGAAGAGTTTAAGGCATTTCACATGTAAAAAAGAAAATAGGTAGAGGAAAATATAGATTGATTATGTCATATTATCCAAATTGGGACACTGTTGAGAATGGAAGAGGGTTCTAGTAATAATTTTTCCAGGACAAGAATCAAACCAAAACTGTCCCAGGCAAATCAAGAAGTATGGTTACCTGGAAAATACAGCTGCTCTCCTGAGAAGCAGAGGGGACAGCGTGCTTACCTGAACTCACATACTCACATTAGAAATCTCAGCAGGAACTTGGTTCTTCATGGGGAGGAAATGGCATCCATTGTTCCAATGGCTCAGAAAAAAATGCAGCAAAAATATCTTTCATTACTTTTCTGGTAAAAAATACATTTTTATTGTAAAAAAATTATAAAGATTCAGAAAGGACAAATCACAAATTCTTACAACTTTTTAATATACACATTAATTTATACTTTTCAGTCTTTTTCTACACGTGTGTGTGTGTGTGTGTGTGTGTGTGTGTCTATTGGTGTCTTCTTTACATAGGTGATTGTATATATCTACTCTTTGCTTTGCTTTTAATAGAAACATAGTTTCCATAGACAGAGTTACAACATATGCACTTTATTTGTCCTCCCAGAATCAGGCCAGTACCCTGTGGTACTGAAGAACCTGGGGTTAGGAGCTCTGGCTCTTACTGTGCTATCACAGGTATAAATGAGAGACTCAAAAGATGGGAGAGAGGTGTGATTTGTGGCCATTATTAACAACCTGTTCTCCTTTCATCAAGATATGTTTTAAAAACATTTCAGGATTCATTAGTGAGGGGGAGAATGAATAACATAAAATAGCAAAAAAAAAAAAAAGTAATATATTTCTTTTCAGCTCATTTAGCAACCATGTATAGAACCTGAGTAAGTCACACAGAGTCCACGGTGGCCCATCTTCTCCATTTTCGAAATATTCTCCTTGATGGCTGTGCTCATCACCCAGCCAGTGGAGGGGAAGGAAAAAGCATTGTTGCTTCTGCCACAGCCATTTAGGGACCACTGGGGCACACATGTGCATTGACACACTCTCCTTTATGTGTTCACACAGGCTCTCATGCTATTGCCCACATGCACACATACACATACATGCTCTGAACTTGAAGAACTGTTTGTTGTCATTGCAGTTAGTTCTTACACTATTTCGTTGGTGGAAATCAGTGTCGTAGGCTAAGTTCCCTAGAAGGACAGTCTGAAATAGAATTTCTCTCAGGAGTGGGGATTAGGGAAACAAGCTAATGTACAGGAAAGCAAAGCAAAAATGTGGTCTCAAGTGCAGACTGGCTTCCTGCAGGGAACACTCTGGGGCATGAACTGCAGCACAGAGCTGATACCAGACCTGAACCTTCATTCTGTGACATTTTATAGGAAAACTTCATTAAGTAAAATCCACTATATATATATATATTTATATATATAAATCCACTGGGCATACAAGCATATATATATGCTTGTATGCCCAGAGGCTAAGATTTATCTTTACATTGAAAAAAAAGTTGCCTAAGCAACATATAAAATAAGCACAGAACAGTAGGGCGAGTACAGTTTATTAGGAACAAATGGACTTCACATGTTTTGGAAGCATTTTTACTCACATATTAATTCCACATATATTTATTAACTGCCTGCTGTAGACCTTGTGTGCCCAAGATGTGAGGGATATAGCAATGGATGAGACAAAAACATGTCCGTCACGCTGTTTTGCATTATTCTGCTAATTAAAACGAATGTAATCTGGAAGGTAAAATGGGAATCTAAAAACACCCTTTTGGCAACATTTCTGACTTGGGATAACAGAACTTTATTTGTATTTAAAAAAATTAAATTTCAGACTTTATAGACCAGTTCTGGTCAGGTCATATATATGCCACATCATATTTTTCTTTTTCCGGGGAATAAGATTTTGAAAGCCCATCTTAAAAAAAAAAAGTTAACAATAAATTTTGTTAAAATTATGATTCTTCAGAGTTTGCATTTATTCCATCAGGCATCAGCATCATATCTTCCTCACTGATTTCTGTTTTCCTTTCCACACTGAAGAAATACAAGATGCATATTGACCGAAACACTGGCATAATTGAAATGTTCATGGAAAAGCTACAGGATGAGGATGAAGGAACATATACTTTCCAGCTTCAAGATGGAAAAGCAACCGGCCACTCCACTCTTGTTCTCATTGGAGATGGTAAGAAGTCTGTGGCACATTAACTCAAAGACTTCACTGTTCCCTTCAGTGCAAATACCCTGTGACATCAAAGTGGTCATGTGGAAGGCAGCAGGAAATGTTTCTTGTATTTCAAAGACTGGAATCCAATTTCAGTGAATACTTTCCACAGTATTTCACCAGATTTAACCTTAGCCCACAGGGAAGACTGCAGTTAAATGATCTCCTGTCTAAACAAGTATTTATTACTAAAATTCTCCAGTGAAGGAGATTGCAATACAACGAAGATTGCATCTGTATCTCAGAAACAATGATAGTACCTTATACCGTGTACGTACTTTAAACTACTTAAATTAAGAAGAAAAATATGCACAAGTGGTTTATGCCAGATCAATTAATCCTACTATATAACTGGATTATACATCAGCTGCCATAAGCCACTGTAGAAACTACCAACATGTAAAATGTGGCATTTAACAAATGTGGCATTTGGAAAGGCTGGCCAAATCTCTACATTTGCAACATCCAATACTATTTCACTATTTCCTTGCTTCATGACCTTGAACGATTTACTTAACCTTCCTAGCCTCTTTCTTCATTATAAAAACTTAAATAGGTTGTCATGATGTATAAGTACATTATAATAATGAATATAGGGATCTCTGGGTGGCTACATCAGTTAAATATCTGCCTTCAGCGTGTGTCATGATTCCAGGGTCTTAGATTCTAGTCCCACATCAGGCTCCTTGCTCAGCAGGAGGCCTGCTTCTCCCCCTGCTTGTTCTCTCTCTGACAAACAAATAAATGAAATCTTAAAAAAAAAAAAAAGAATATAAATCAGCACAGTGGCTGGCGTATACAGTTATACCACTCAACTCTATTCATACTTCTTTGTTTTTCTATTTTAGTTTATAAAAAACTCCAGAAAGAAGCCGAATTCCAGCGGCAAGAATGGATCAGGAAACAAGGTAAAAATGGGCAGTGAATAAAGAGAAAAACTTTGTATTTCTTGAAAAAAGTATTCCAAGATTAATTCCATAACAAATTTAAGTATATATTATTGCTAATGTTAATAATGCACTGGTAAATAAAAAAAAAATTGAAAATATTTATTATTAAATTTATGTCAGTTTAAAATATTTGAAAACTAATCTTGAATTTTAAAGTATCACTTTATATATTTATGTATATAAATATACTTTGTATACATATATCATTTTAGAATTTAAGAATGAGCTTTGATTTTGCATTTGTGATTAATAGAGTGATTATTGATGTCATTAAAATTTTCTAGGTCCTCATTTTGCTGAGTATTTGAGCTGGGAAGTGACTGGTGAATGTAATGTACTATTGAAATGCAAGGTAAGGAGGCATCCAGGTGGCACAGTAGGCTGACCATCCAGCTCCATTTTGGCTCAGGTCAGGATCTCGTGGGTCAAGGGACTTGAGCCCCACGTCCAGCCCAGTGTCAAGCTCCCCACTTAGTGGGGAATTTCTTGAGATTCTCTCCCTTTGCCCGCCCTCTCTCTTCCTTTCTCTCTACAATAAATAAGCAAATCTTAAAAAAAAAAGAAGAAGAAGAAGAAGAAATGCAGGGTAAGAAGTAGGTAGATTTTAAATATTTGATATAAATGAAATAAAAATAACATAGAATGTGAGAAAGGAAAGATCAATTTTTCATCGCCATTTGAACCAAAATGCTAAGTGACACATTCTTGCCATTGATTATTACTGTAATCATTGGTTGGGAAGATACATAAAGTAAAATGAAACCTAAAATAAGATAAAATAAAACAACATAAAAATATGGGAAGATAAGATGATTGCACCTATTAGTTTCACCCTAGTTGATAAGGACTGGCTCTTCTCTTTTTAAATCAAGGCTCTATGTTTTTTAGGAGAAGTTTTAGGTTCACAATAAAATTGCAGGGAAGGTACAGAGATTTCCCAGGTAGCCCCTGTCCCCATACTTGTATAGCCAGCATCTTCATCAACATCCCCCCACCAGAGTCACACGTTTGTTCCAAATGATGATTCTACGTGGGCATGTCATAATTGCCCAAAGTCCACAGTTTACATTAGGGTTCACTCTTGGCATTATATATTCTGTGGGTTTAGATGAATATATAATGACCTTTATCCACCATTATTGTATCATACAGAGTTTTTTCACTGCCTTAAAAAGCCTTTGTGCTCCGCCTATTCATTCTTCCCTCCTCTGCCCCCATTTAAAAAAAAAAAAAATAATAATCTCAGAAGAATCTCACAATGTCTTTGTTTCAGGCCAAATCTTCATTCTAAGTAATAGATCTATTCCACAGTCATTCCAGATACACTGTCTTTCCATGGAAGTGTAGCAATTTCCTATCTAGCTTGTATGACTGAGGCAACAATACCTTTGAGTATTGGCTAGCTCAGCTGTGGGTTCTGAAACCAGTGTGCTGCCGGGATGGAAGAGGCTTGGTCCAGAGTTTGCAGCTCGTGACCAATCGTCTCATTAGGCCTAGGGAAAAATTTAGAAATAGAAGTCCATATCACATTCTGAATCATTTTGTGCCTTAGCTCATGTTGTGTTCAGCTGAGTGATTCATCAGAATGTTTTGAGGCTGGAGTGTGAAGGTCATGACAGCAGACAGTGACTCCAAAGTAGAAGCATGGGTTTGGCATTGGCATTGTAAAAGTCAGAACCCAAGTGCCCCCGTCTCTTCTAGGTCTGATGACATTTAAAGGAAGAGCAGTCTACCAGAAATATGTCCGAAGATAAAGTCTAGGCTTTATTTAGCCTCTCAGGAAATGGCAAACTTCCTGAAAAACAGTTTCTCAGGCACCACCCAAAGCCCTCTCTCTCCTCCTGGCTGTCCATGGCCATGTTGCCCCCGACTCGCTTTCTCCTTCATACTGCCCACCCCATAAACCATGCCTTCCCCGAGACCCACATGTCTGTCCTCCTTTCTGTTCTACCTGTTACACTAGCCTTCTGGGAGGTGAACTCTGGTGTCCTGTTTCAATGGCTTTCCTCAGGAGGATCAGCCCCTTGCCCAGATTCTGAATGTAGAAAGAGATTCTGAATAATCTTACATTATGTAATCATGCTGTTCCAGTGCCTGGAGTGATCTTCTTTCAGCTTCTCTGACAAAATCCTTTCTCTAGGCCCAGCTTAGTCATCTTTTCTGTAAAGCCTTTCCCTTCTCTGTCCAGGTAGAATGAACTTTCCTCTGTCTTGCCATTGCTCTTTGTTTCATGATTATAGCAATTTTGGTACATTTAACAATTTACATATTCATTATAGTTAATGGGGTATGTGTAGTTAGATTCATAAGACTGTCGTGGGCCAGCCCCATTTGGAACTACTCTACTCAACAGAATATGGGACAAGAACCCCAGCTTGCCTGCAAGGCAGTGCTGGGAACTCCTCTCCTGCAGGAATCCACTTTACCACCCCCTGATGACAGCTAAGGTGCAAAGGGACAAGACCTACTTTGGTCAGTGTAGGAAATGCAGTGGCTTTAAAAATACTTCATACTCTAAGCATCCAGTACCTCCTGTAACAACTCCCTAGGCAGAGCTTCCAGCGGTCTCCATGAGGGGCATGCCCAAATTACAAGTGTCAGCATACTTAGGGAAACCTAAAGCTGTGGAGTCCATTTCTAGTCCCTCCTAGTCCCAGCTTTTTTCCCAGTCAGGGGTCATTTTTATCAGAAGCGATGTCGCCTAGTAACAGTTACTTCCTATAATTCAGGGACCAGTTTATAGGATTATAAAGAATGTTTGTGTGTGCTGGTTTCACTATAAAGTTACCAGTGTTGGTTCTTATGTTACTTTATGTTTATGTTAATATTTATTTATTTATATTAACATATTCTGTTATTTGTCCCAGGGATGCAGGTCTGTGAATCATCAGGCTTACACACTTCACAGCACTCACCATAGCACACACCCTCCCCAATGTCCATAACCCAACCACCCTCTCACTACCCCCCCCAAGCCCCTAGCAACCCTCAGTTTGTTTTGTGAGATTAAGAGTCTCTCATGGTTTGTCTCCCTCCTGATCCCATATTATTTCATTTATTAACGGAAAGTTTTTAACATTTTAAAGCTTGCATACCCTAGTTTATAATTACATTAAACATTTTTTTTCATCTGTTTGTTTTGTGGTTATATCTCCTCTTTGGGGAATTATGTGTTCATTTCCCTAGGTGTTAGGGATTGTTTTCTTGATTTGTATGAAGTCTTTACTTTTTTATATAATTTTATATAATTTTAATTATATAGGAAATACATGAATATACTCTTCTTTGTAGAAAATTCAAACATTGTAGATCAAGCTCAAGTTCCCTTTAACTGAATGAGTATGTTTAGCCTATTTGAAGTTTGTATAGGTATAGGATTTAAATGTTTCCTCAAACTTGCTAAGGAATTAATTTATTAAATCATAGTTGATGGATATTAACTAAACTTACTGTGGTAATCATTTTATAATATATACATATCTCAAATCAATATATTTACCTTAAACTTATACATTGTATGTCAATTATATCTCAATAAACCTGAAAATACTTTAATTAAAAAATGTTTTTAAAAACATACTTACCTTCCACATTTATTTGCAAAGCTTCATTGGTCTTTTTAAAAATATTTAGAGGGGGGGTGCCTGGGTGGCTCAGTGGGTTTAAGCCTCTGCCTTCGGCTCAGGTCATGATCCTGGGGTCCTGGGATCGAGCCCCGCATCGGGCTCTCTGCTCGGCGGGGAGCCTGCTTCCTCCTCTCTCTCTCTGCCTGCTTGTGATGTCTATCAAATAAATTAAAAAAAAAAAAATATTTAGAGGGGTGCCTGGCTGACTCAGTCAGTAGACCATGTGGCTCTTGATCTCAGACTCGTGAGTTTGAGTTCCATGTATGTAGAAACTATAAATAAATAAACTTAAAAAAATAAAAAATAAAATATTTAGATACATATTTACTCATTTAGATATATACTTACTCATTCTGTTCTTTTGATAAAGGATTTTTTTTTGTGACACAGGCTGTATTTTAATGTGATGGGATGTGTCTGCCCATGATTTTCAGATATTTATTATTATTATTTATTTTATTTAAGTCTGCCTGCTATCATGTATGTATCTATTCTTTTCTGCGCACCAGTTTTTTTGTTTGTTTGTTTGTTTGTTTGTTTTCCAGCAGACATTTTAAAATCAATTTTTATTGTTGGACATAGAAATGCTATTGATTTAGGTTTATTCACTTGTATCTATTTTATTTTAAACTCTTTATCAATTAAAATAGCTTTCAGTTGATCCCTTTAGAGATCTATGTCTTCTTCCCCTCTGATTTCCCCCAGCTCCCTTGGGGGAGATGAGCCATTAGAGACTGTGGACTCTGAGAAACAAACTGAGGGTTTTGGAGGGGAGGGGGATGGAGGGTTGGGTGAGCCTGGTCGTGGGTATTAAGGAGGGCATATATTGCATGGAGCACTGGGTATGATGCATAAACAATGAGTCTTGGAGCACTGAAAAAATAAAATAAAGTTAAAAAGAAATCTATGTCTTCTAAGTTCAGTGCTTTCTGTTCTATCCAATGCTACGTTAAGAACTATTTAGTTTTTTAAGAGTAGCAGTCCCCTATTTCAAGAAGTATAATTATGGTTTTTCTTCTAGGTGGCAAATATTAAGAAGGAGACTCATATTGTGTGGTACAAAGATGAAAGAGAGATATCAGTGGATGAAAAGCATGACTTTAAGGATGGTATATGTACCCTGCTTATAACAGAGGTAGGTGACTGTAAGTGTGAAATGTAAGTATATTAGTTTTGTACCCTACATTCTTCTAAAAAAGAGACTAGATTCTGTGTGCCTTTGCCCCACACATTTTTAACACCTTACTTCTTGCTGCTCCAAAGATCCCTGCCCTGACATCACCCAAAAAACAAGCCATAGGAACACAAAAGCTTCTCTCACCTTGTGATAAGGCATGGATTTGTCAGATATCCAATATCCAACCAGTATTCGCTAGACACCACCAACTCTGGCCTCTCTGAACTACCTCTTTTCATAGTTGGGTGAGTGGCAGGACAATTAAGTGGATTCTTCTTGGTTTGCTCTTAAGCCTCATGATAGCTTGTTCCCCAAAGTAGAGACAGTCAGACACAGTATTCAGTTAAGTACAGATTTTTATCTACTTTTTGTCTAAAAGAACATATCTTTCAAATATATGTAATCATTAGTTTTTAATATGAAGGCAGAGTAAAGGATAAGCAATTTAAGTCTCAAATCAATTATAATCTTAGAGGATGAAAAATCAGGACTGCTAACAGGTCAAATGATGACGGACAGGTTCATCTGTGAAGTCCTCATCACTCCCTTGGCCAGATGTTTGTTAAGTGTGTGATTTGACAGCGAGTCTATAAACCACAGGACCTTAAAAATGCAAACACCATTCTCTGAGGCTGCTATAATCTGCAATGTGGTGTTTCCTTTCCCCCTTAGTTTTCCAAGAAAGATGCTGGGATTTATGAAGTTATCCTGAAAGACGACAGAGGAAAAGATAAGAGCAGACTGAAGCTTGTGGATGAAGGTCAGTCTTCTCCTAACTGCTGGGGTTCTTTTTGTGTGTTCTGTGTATAGAACTAACTAACTAAGTTAACTAACTTAACTAGTTAAGTAATAATTAAGGTCATGCTGAGTTTTTGTTCATAGATTTTGTTTTAATTTAAATTCCAGCAGAGTGAACTACTGTTCACTTTTAGTCTTCCTGGAAATCAAAGAGTACTTTTGATCTTCAGAGAATTTATAGTCCATAGTCCACAAGGATTCTGTTTTCAATATAAATCATCATTTTTGTTTCAACCCTATAAAAAATGTTCCAGAATCAGAAGCTACTGTGAGGGACATCTGGCTGTCTCAGTGGGAGGAGCATGCAACTCTTGATCTCAGGGTTGTGAGTTTGAGCTCCAAGTTGAGTGAAGAGATTACTTAAAAAAAAAAAAAAGTTTATAAAAAAATAATAAATTACCATGAAAAACATGTCACCAAATAGTCCACTCTTAACAGATGACAAGAAAGATTTATATATGAAATGCCAAGTTGTCAAGTCTCTCAGTTATTAGCAGAGCAAGAAAGCAATTTCCATTTTTCAGAGACTTCTAAGGACAAATATGTCATGATAACAAAGACATACATGTGACCACCAAACTTCCAAGCATGCTCTTGAACAAGATCTTTAATATTACTAACGGTGTAGTTCTGACTTTGATTTCACCTTCCTGATCCTCGTGGAGGCAAGACTAAATGTGCTTATTGGCAAGAAGCATTATCAGGCAGAGAAATATCAAGAAACCTGATTGGCTAATTCGTTATGAGTTGATGGCACAGATAAGAAAATTCTGCATATGTAATCTAAGACTTCTTGGGACTCAAGAAGAGAATCCTGAAGCCAAGAACCTTCCTGGAAATCTCACTGTGGCTTTCTCTAGAATGTAAATATGGTAACAGTTACAAAGAATTGGAAGGAAAAATATATCCGAATAAGAGAAGGGATCTTTTAAAAGTTGATACAAATTGAGGTATTATTCCCTCAAAGAGCACTTCTGGTCAGCTGATCTGCAAATTCACCTGTGGCCAATACCCTTCACCAGGCAGGTTAATGCTAAGATCACATGCTGCTCACAATTTGAGATCTGACCTTATGTTGAGCATTTTTATGCTAAAACTCTATGAATCTCTATTCACAGCCTTTAAAGAACTGATGAGTGAAGTATGTAAAACCATAGGTAAGTTAATATGGTCTCCCCACGACAATGCTTCACTATTCTGGATAGGCTTACAGCTGTATGAATGAACTATCTTGTTTTCCTCTTTCAGCTCTGTCTGCTACAGACCTGAAAATCCAGAGCACAGCTGAGGGCATCCGGCTGTACTCTTTTGTTACTTACTACCTGGATGATCTGAAAGTTAACTGGTCCCACAAGTAAGTAAATAGGAAGTTAACTGCCGTGTGGAAATTCTTTTTGCCGTGTGTGTGTGTGTGTGTGTGTGTGTGTGTGTGTGTGTGTGTTGGCAGGGGTAGGGAGGGAGCAGCAACAACCTTCTCTTCTTCCTCTCAGGTAAGGAGCCTTCTTACTTCCCAGGTCTGACGTTGACAAGTGTAGGACAGAAGCACCCCACCATTCCTTTAGCATGAGGTTAGCGCTTTCCCTCAACACGTGTGTGGTGAGGCCAGTGATGGCTAAGATCATCTGTCTTTGGGATCTGGGAACTGTCATCATCCATACACATCTCTGTAATGGAACTTCTACATCCAGAAGGTTGAGCTTGGGCTCCCTCTGCTTTGCCAGGCAAATGAGATTCTTACCCCTCTTTCTAAACACAGCTCACCCCTGCTATGGTCTGGAACAAAACTGAAGCAGCATGCACCATGAGCCACCACATTTCCCATTATATGAGTTAATAGCCATTCACCAAAGAAACCTAATCCAGTGGAGCGCCTGAGTTTGTTCTTGTTATCATTGATAGCAGTTGGCATAGTTGGGCATTGGCATGTCTCTTGTCCTCCTTGGAAGGCTTTGGGGGTTCAAGATTACTTTGGGAATGTGTATTTGAGCTAGACTGAGCCTGCGATCTGTTCTAATCCCAGGTTCCTTTGTGGAGTATAGGTGAACCCAAGTTCACCTCTGGTATTCTAAGAGCTAAAGTAGGTTTCTATGTTCAGTCAGTCCCCCTGTTATACTTTCGACATTGTCCTTAACCACTGCCCTTCCTTGAAATGTCCTGAGCTGAAAGAGAACAGCCTGGCATAGAAATCTGATGGGGCACAGGTCCCTTCAGTCCACTCTTTGGATGCAGGGGATTCTCATTCCAGAAGTTCTTTAGGAGCCCCACCGAGCAATAGGTCAGTGTGGCAGCCCTGGGAGGAGGCACAAAACAGTGTTTATTTGTATCTTCCCTACAGTGGGTGTCTATCACTTGCTGCCCGCTGCCCCAAGCCCTTCACTTGTATGAATTCATTTACTATTCACAGCTCTAGGAGGCAGGTCTAGAAAGCTCAGCCTTGGGAATGACTTGCTTGAGGTCATACAGCTAAGTGGCAGTTGGAGGATTGAGCCCAGGCCTGGCTCCAGAGCTCCCCACACAGTGGTGTTCCAGTTGCTTTAAAAGTCTAGATCAAGGGGTGCCTGGGTGGCTCAGTGGGTTAAAGCCTCTGCCTTCAGCTCAGGTCATGATCCCAGGGTCCTGGGATCGAGCCCCGCATTGGGCTCTCTGCGCTGCAGGGAGCCTGCTTTCCTCCTCTCTCTCTGCCTGCCTCTCTGCCTATTTGTGATCTCTGTCTGTCAAATAAATAAGTAAATAATCTTAAAAAAAAAGTCAGATGGAACATTTAACTGGATCTGGGTCCCACAAAACAGACATTTGTGTTTTCTTTAAAATGACTACTATGATATAGAATAGTGTTTTTATTCTTTTTCTCCTTCTTTTCCTGAGATCTTAAAAAAAAGAGAGAGAGCAGGGAGAGAACAAGCGAAATTCCAATTTGAATGCTTGGGGTTTCAGTCCTTTGTTCTATTTCTTTCAGAACACATTTTAGGAAAGTAATTATAAGTTAAAATAGATCAAATTCTAGGAAATTCCTCTGTGACATCTAGGACATTCTAATATATCAGTCTGAAGAATAAGAGAAGATGAATTAACTGAGTCATCAAAAAGCTTTATATCATCTTTAAAAGAATTACTTGCTCAAAAAAATTAGAACATTCAGTTTTAAGGAAGTTGCTATTAGACTAGCAAGGCATAAACCTTTTACACTATTTGGTCTAGAAAGCTGAATGACTATTTTGTGTACCCATGTGCCTATGAAAGATTCAGGAACCAAGGACTGATTGTCTTCACTGTCTTTACGTAAGTGTGGCATAACAGGAAAAAACTTGAAATGGGTTTTAGCCTTGACTTCATTCCTATCTGTCCTTGAATCTTAGGTAAGTCATTTACTATTTTGAAATCTTAGGTTTCTTTCATACGAAATAGAAACAGTACCTGTTCTATCTCATAATAGTGATGGAGCCAAGGAGAGAATGAAATTTATGGCCCTTTGTAAACCATGAAGTGCTTTGCAAATCTAAGGTTCTATATTATGCAAGTTAGTCAGAGGTTAGAGAATTCAAACAGATTTATTAGAGCAAAACCAAGGACTATCTTTCTAGCTCTTTAAGATATATATATTTCTCAGACTCAAGTCTGTGAGTACAGATGGGTTCCTTTACCCTACATCTTATAGCAGGTTTTTTTTTTTTTCCTTTTTAAAAAAATTTTGGGGAGGAGGAGGGATAGAGGGAAAGGGAAAGGGAGAAGCTGGCTCCCCACTGAGCAGGAAGTCCACCCTGGGTCTTGATCCCAGGACCCTGAGGTCATGACCTGAGCCAAAGACAGATGCTTAATTGCCTGAGCCACTCAGGCATCCCTCTTATGGCAGTTTGAGAATATATTTTAAAGACTGTACTGTATAAGAAAAAAGCTGAATGTTTATTTGAAAGCTGAAACTTTTTTAGTGGAGATTTTTGCTTTTCTGTTTTTAGTTCATTTTGTTTATTACAACTACCAATGTAATACATGCTTGTTTTAGAAAATATGCTTATAATATCATATTACATATTAGAAAGAGCTTATAAGACAATATCATCCATAGTTTTCCTAGCCATAGTGTAAACTTTTTGGTGTACTTCCAGTCTTTTCTGTATGCATAATTATTACTATAATTAAGTAGTTCTGTATACTGCTTTTTTTCTGATTTCCTCATATGTTTACAAACTCTTCATAAAGTTTCTTTCAGCATCATTGACAGTACACCTACCTCTACCTTTCTCTTCATTTATAACAGTAACATTTCTAAATCATCAGATCACAAGGCCAAGTGTTCTATTTGCTTTTATTCTCTAAAGAATGGAATGTATGTGTCTGCTCATGACCTGCTTTAGAATTTGGAGGAACTCATGTCCAGGGACACAGAAAGTGCCTCATTCATCATGGCAGACTCTGCTTTTCATTGTTTTAAATAGCTTTGTAACCACTTATGTCAATAGATGTCAGCCACAGATGACCCTCCTTAAGTCTGTTTTTACTTAGTTTGTAAAATCTGACTTATAGCCATAGACCATCTGCAAGAAATATGCAGTAATAGAATACATAGTTTGGACTTTTCACTTTAAAGATTCTCTTAGTCCTACAAATAAACCAAAGCAAAAGCAAAGTTAATTAATACCACTGAGAAGTATGGGTTTTGCAATCAGCTAGGGCCCCAGACTGCTGCTGGAGGTTAAATGTGCAGACTGTCCACCCCCCACCCCCACCCTGGGCCTTGGAATCCAAGTTCTGTGATTCAGGGCCCACATTTTTTCTTAAGCTGAACATGCATGGTTCTCATGTTGTTAGAAACCCTGTTAAACTCTAAGCTGAGACCCTCAAAGAGAGACAAAGTAAAAATCAGCTGTGGATGAAAGAAGACAATAACAATGTTTTCTTTGCTGTGAACAGCGGGACTCCTATTAAGTACTCAGACAGAGTTAAGAGTGGGGTCACCGGGGAGCAGATCTGGCTGCAAATTAGCGAGCCCACTCCGAATGACAAAGGCAAATATGTGATGGAGCTCTTTGATGGCAAAACTGGACATCTGAAGACAGTGGATCTTTCTGGACAAGGTAAATGAGTATTTTACAGATTAGAACTTTTCTGTGGAGGAATGGACTTTTTCAAAGGAATGAAAGTGATAAGAGGCCATTGCATCTGACTATTGGAGGATGATTGGAGATTTTAAGAAAGCAATTTAAATTCAGCATGGTGGTAGAAGCAAGAATTCAGTGGGTCTTGAAGTATCAGTGAAAAGTACAAAGTAGAGACAAACACAGAAAGGAGTCCCTTTTCAACATGCTCACAAAGGAGGGCAGGCTAATTTACAGTCACCTGAGCAAGAACAAGCACTGAAGAAGTTCTGGTGACTGGAGTTTGAGCATGTTTAAGAGTTTAAGAATTCAGTTGAGCTGGAAGATGTGAGTGATGAGAAATAACCAATGTATCCATGTTCTGAAGAAAGGAAGGTCTGAGATCCAGGGCAGGGGTGAAGGCATTGACTTTGGAAAGGAGTAGGGATCCCTTTTCTTTAGAAACTGGGGGTGGGGTGGGTTGGGGTGGGTTGGGGTGGGGGGTTAGGTAAATATGAATAAGAAAAAGATCAGTAGTGAGGAGAAGAGAAGAAAGTTGGAGAAGTTGGGTCCTTATGGCCTCAGATGTCTTGGTCATCTGCTGCGAGACTGGGGGCATCTGGAGAGAAGAGGGAAGAGAAGCAGGAAGTAATGAGAGATGTGGAAGATAGAGTCGAGATGTAACACGCAGCTAGCAACCACAAGATAAACAGCTCAGAGTGGTGGATGAGGAGAGGGAGCTTGTGTTCTGAAACTGTGGCTCTTCATCTGTCAGCCCCAAGGTCTTGGAAGCCACAAGGTCAGGATGTTGTGCCCCGAGGCTCTTAATGTGTATTTATCACTGTCCTTGCCTCCAGCTCCTGTCTCTATCATCCCCCCTCAAGGACCTGGGACTCAGCCTCTGGGCAGTCCTTCCTCTGCTCCTATCTAGCTTCTGCCTCACATTCCTTAGGGAGATCTTGGACTGACTTTTTCTTCCACCTCTTCATATACTAAAATGCAGTGTGAATATTCCAGAAGTCTTAGTGTTTTTAATCTGCAGAGAGTAGACTCACGAGAGCTCAGCCTTTCAGCAGTCCTGCCTTGAATTATTTTGGGCTGAGCCACCAGGCCCTTCCTCCCCCCACTTTCCCCCCTACACCCACCCATCCCTCATCTCCCACCCAGGAGGGCTAGAAAGAGGGGAATGGCTGCCTTCAGGCTCTGCTGCTCCTGAGTCACAGGCTATAGTAACAGGATTTCTTCTGTAGTCCCTCTGACAACCAAAAACGGCAACAGGAAGGGGTGGATAAATTTAAAACTTAAAAAAAAAAAAAATTTCTTTTACTCTCTGGCCCACCCAAGCAGATTAGTTCAGCGGGGCTCAGTTATTTCTCAGTGTCGTGTGGGCAAAAGGAAGAGAACTGAACGCTTAGCCTAACTGGTCGACCTCCAGAGACTTGAAGCCTGACTTTTTATGCTTCTTTTTCCCCTCCATAAAAGGAGGGGGATGGATTAGTATTAGGTAAATACTTTCAAGATGTAAAATACGGTGATTCCCAGACCACATAGGAGCAAAGAGGAGGTGAGAGAGATTTCAAAATAAAGCTGCCTTTATGCCCGAACTTTTCGAAGTGGCTTGCTCAGCAGGCTTCGGTGGGGGAGAAAGATTTTAGAAGTCTGCAGCTCTCCTTTCCTTGTCTCACTGTCTTTTCTCTGGGCTCCGGCCCAGCTTAGAAGCATTGCTTCAGCCGGCATTGGCAGAGGCTGTGAGCGTAGTAGCTCCCATGCCCTTTAACACAGATAGATGGGCCAGATTGTGTAATAAGGAAACATTTCACTGTCCAGCTCAGAGGCTGTGCCCTGTGGGATGATTTAATAAGAGAAAAGTCTTTTTGATGTTCAGGATGCTTATCCTGCAACCATCTTTACTACCATTTTATCTTTGGCAGAGCTAATCTTTTCCCCTCTGCTTGAAAGGAAGGCCTCTCACTAAATTGAGAGCTTCTAAAATCCACTACTTCATCTTTTCTACTTAGAAAGTATTTGCTTCTCCTGCAAAGTCCATCCTGTTGCAGAGTCAACGGGCAGGCACAGTCTTATTCAATCAGTTTAGTCATGTCTGGACTGACCACACTGACCTCAGGCTGCGAACTTTAATCTGCTACTGTGTGTTGTCAGTTCTGGGTGAGAACATTCTAACATCTCTCTCTCTTTTTTATTTTTTCTCATAAAGCCTATGATGAAGCCTATGCTGAATTCCAGAGATTAAAGTAAGTCCCTTGCCATTTGTGTGCCCTGATTTCTCTGGAACATGGTGCGCTGCTCCCCCCACCTGCGGGTTAGAGAGGGTCTTTCATTTTGGCAGATGCCTAAAAACAGCACTTTCCACTGCTTTGCTGAGCAGCAAAATGTCTCTGAGGCAATGAAATGCAGTCAAGGTTTGCTACTTTGAAGTACCACTAAAACAAAATTCTTCTTTCTTTGTATGTTTGTTCGTTTCTCTCAACCACAGACAAGCTGCCATTGCCGAGAAAAGTAAGTAAAGCCCCTTCCCATTTACTCCTGGCATCGTCTCAAAAAATAGCTTTTACTTTTTTTTTTATTTTGACTATAGGCAGAGGGTGAAGTGTTTTTTTTTTCTTTTCTTTCATTCCTTGCTTTTTTTTTTTTTTAATCTTAGGTGTCTACATATGTTTTCATTTAGTCTCTTGAGTAAGAATGTCTGTGAAAAGAAGGTCTCAGATTACATTTTAAGAATGTCACTGAGCTCTTGACTTGAGCTAACCCCTGGGTATCTTGAGAAATCTCTGGGTACAAGTTACACAATAAGTTCTTAATCACTTGCAGCAGGCACAACGTATCAGAAAAATGTATCTATATTAAAGAAGAAATAAAAAACTGTAAATTTGATATCAGTTAAATCACTGTAACTCATCAAATACTCCTGCATTTTCCTAAGAGCCCCTGTAGGATACAAGAAGCCAAATAAGGCCTTCTTGAATACTTCACAGTCTGCGTAAACAAATACCGAACTGTCAAGCCTTTGTACCCAGAAACATGCTCACTCCTAACTTCCTTAGCTGTTGGCCTCATACATGGAGATTTCTAGACCTCAGTCTTTTAAAGATTCTGAGAGACATGACTAATTACGATAATCATTCAGGTTCTCTCTGAGTGTGTGAGGCAGAGTTTGAAAATTGTTGAGAGCTAAAATTATATAGAGTCAGTCCCAAGCTGGAATGAAGGGAATCAGGACTGGGAGTGAGCAGTGAAGTCACCTGGCAGCCTTTCAGTAGCTCCAGGTCATTCAGGATGGAACTTTCCACCTTTGACTGTTTTCCCCTCTCCTTCCTGCTCTTTTCTTCTCCCTTCTCTTGTGCTGGGTTTGTGAGTGGTGAGGCAGCTGCTAACGGTGAATGGGGCAGATGCCAGCACCAGCACGGAGCGTGCCGGGGGAGTACAGAGTGAGAGGGGAGCACTTCTCCTTGGTACCAAGTGGCCCCCTTCCAAGCCTGTATGTACAAGCAAGGCCAGTGTCCACAGTGGACCGCCACTCCCCATTGTTGAACTCTGGTGGGCAAGGAGCCTGTTCCTCCCTCCAGATCATGAATTCTTTCTGAAGTTTCTGCACTGAAGCAGTTTAGAGCTATAAGAGACTTGAGTGCCCCTGTATTTAACCTTCTGTAAGCTGAGGGATGCTTAATTCAAACAACATCTTTCACGCAGATCCAAAATGTAAAATAGGTAAAAGCCAAGTTAGTATAATTGAAGGTGGAATGGGATCTGGGCTCCCTGACTCAGTGTCCCTCCTCAGACCTCCTCCCAGGGCCCCCAAGGAATCCTGTGGATGCTATGGAGCAGGGCTGGGTACCTTCATGTCCACAGGCATAATGCAACTCTTCCCCCATTCCCCAGATTAGGATACTATGGTCCACGCAGTGAAGTGACTTGCCTAATGTCACACATTGGGTGGTGCAGGAGCCAGATGAGGAATTGAGCTTACAAGTGGTACAAGGTGTGATGGAATCAGCAGGAAAATGTAGTCAAGATTCAAGACTCATTCAAAGCTGTAGTCTGACTTAGTGAAGAAGGGAGTTGTACAAATAGGGATCTAGAGTAAAACATTAATTGAAATGGCCTAAAATTGAGAGGGTGGTGGCCACTGCGTTAGTGTGAAACAGCGTCCCTTTGAGCAGATTACAGAAAGGTGTCCTTCCCTGGGGCTGAGCCAGTTGTACCCAAAGCACAGGGCTTGGTGGGGGTACGAGGGGAGCAAGAGGTCAGCTCTGAATTTCAGCACCCTTTCCCACACCTTGTCCCCTCAGCTGGGGGCCTTTGTACTTCATGGCCATAGACAGTAGCCCTACATAGTCCTACACACCAAGAACTACCAGGAGACAAAAACGGGAAGGCTCTCTAGGAAAGGCCCAAAGAAAGCCCACATCTGCAAAAGCCTCGCGGCATACAGCCTCCAATTATACCTTTTTTTTTTTTTTTTTTTTTTTCAAATGATAAGGAAGCCCTTGAAAGAGGCCAAGCAGACTTGGAGGCTGTCCATAGAGATCTGCTCTGCCTCCTTGAGCTGAGCCCCACTGAGCTACAGAAGGGCCAGGGTTGAAGATAGTCATGAAAATTATAGGGCAGGTCTTAATACGACAAAGCCATCTCAAGCTGATAATTTGGGTAGAGGCACCCACGCACACAAGTTATCTGTGCAAGGAAGGAATAACATCTAAAATTACCGGACCCTTTCCTAATTTTGCGTATTAAAAATAGGTATAAAATAATTGTTAGGAGAAGGAAACTAAATTGGAAAGTTAGTTCCCTGGGGTGCTTTTGTGAGTGTGATCACTGGCACTCATCATTTCAGTGATTAACCAGAAACACCTATGCTTGCAGACCGCGCCCGAGTGGTGGGTGGACTCCCCGATGTGGTCACCATCCAGGAAGGCAAGGTAAGCATGGAGCACTCCTGTCCCTGCTTCTTCCACACTAGCAATGGATTCCAGTGCCCTAGACTTCGTTCCGTCTAAGAGCTCCCACCGCCTTCATCTTAAGCCACTGCTGCTTTGGCTTGACTTCAGAGTAGCCAAATACAAGAATCAAAATGGAGTCAATTTTTCAAGTCAGCATAACGTTTTGTAGACCAAGCATTAGGATACAAGTTACCTTATGTGGGCACATGTAGACCACTTAGTCTCTTCCCAGAGGTACCCTTTCATATCACGAGAAGCAAAAAAGGTTCAATCACAACTATGTGAAAAATGTAACTGGAGAAAGATGCGACCTCTAACACCTAGTGGAAAATGGGCTGTCCCCTTAAATACTTCACCTCTGAAGGGAAATGTCTGAAGGGAGGGAAACATCTTGTGCCGTGAATTTCTATAGGTTCTGTTTCAGTTGAAAACTGATTTATTTGTTTTTTTAAAAAAAGATTTTAGGGGGCGCCTGGGTGGCTCTGTTGGTTAAGCAGCTGTCTTCAGCTCAAATAATGATCCTAGGGTCCTGGGATCGAGTCCCGCATCGGGCTCCCTGCTGAGCAGAGAGCCCGTTTCTTCCTCTCCCTCTGCCCGCTGCTCTGCCTACTTGTGCTCTCTATCTCTCTGTCAAATAAATAAATAAAAAATAAAAAATAAAGATTTTTATTTATTTTTTTACAAATGAAATTGAGAGAGAGAGAGCACAAGGGGCAGGGAGGCAGAGGAAGAGAGGAGGGAGAAGTGGGCTCCCTGGTCAGCAGGGAGCCTGATGTGGGGCTCCATCCCAGGACCCTGGGATCATGACCTGAGCTGAAGGCAGACATTTAACCGACTGAGGCACCCCCAAAACTGATTTCTTTCCATTTAACTTTAAACTAGTATTTCCTGGCTCCATAATAATCTCTCTGAAAAGCAATGAACATACTTTCTAACCTGGATTCACGGTCTTCATCCTTCTGTTTCAAAAGCAATGAAAATACTTTCTAACTTGGATTTACTTGCTTCATCCCTCTGTTTCATTAAGACAAACTCAGTAAGTCAGCCATAATGGATGGGTACTTGAAGGAAAACAAAACCTTTTCCCAATGAAGACATATGATGGGTAGACTAGGGATAAAACAAGGCATGTGGAAAGGCTTTAGTGAGAGGCAGGTCTCATCCAGCTGCATTTCTTCATGGGTGGAATATAGATGACCACAGCTGACCTGAAGCTCAACTAATGCAAGGTTGCTTTTGTCTTTAAACTCCATTTTTCATGTTCCTCATTTAATGGGGTTCCAGATATTCAACTCATTGGGTTGTAGTGAGAATTCTGAGAGAGAATGTATGGGAAAGGACTTTGTGATCTATAATGGAAATAAATCTAAAATAGGGATAGTAGTTTTCCATGACACCTAAGGTATTTGGGAGCTTGGCTCGGTTTTGTTAAAAGTTTTAACCCCCAAGGGGCCCCTGGCTAGCTCAGTCAGTAGAGCATGCAACTCTTGATCGCAAGGTCATGAGTTCATGCCCCAAATTGGTCATGGAGCCTGCTTAAAGAGAAAAAAAAAAAAAAAGTTTTAACCCCAGGTCTGCTTGGATAAGTTTGATGGCAATAGCTTGATTATTTTTCTTGCTGAAATGTGTTTATAGGATAATTCAGTAAGAAATGCTAATTAACCATGGAGGGAAGAGATTTCTTAATCTCCCAGTTTTAAGCAGTACTCTTATAGAAGAGATAGTAAATGATCATATAAGACCCTTTAGAAGGGATATTTAGATGAAAATCCTCTTCCTGTATATTGTGAGCCCTAGTTCTTTTCCTTATACTTCCTGAATTTCAGTAAGAAAAAAAAAATGCAAGAATGGAATTTAAAATGTGAAGTAAATTCAATACGTTGGCCATCAGAGAAATGCAAATTAAACCCACAGTGAAATATCATAACACCTATCAGAATTGCTAAAATAAAAACAGTGACAACAAAAGTGCTGATAAGGATGCAGAGAAACAGAATCACTTGTACATTGCTAGTAGAAATGTAAGCCAAGATTGTGAAGCCAGGCAGGGAAACAGTTTGGCAATTTCTCAAAAAAGAAAACATGCATTTGCCATATGACCCAGTAGTTATACTCCTGGGCATTTATCATAAAGAAAATAAAATTTATGTTCACATAAAGACCTGTATACAAATGTTCAATAGCAGTTTCATTCACAATGGCCCCAAACTAGAAAGAGCCCAGATGACCTTTCTGGTATATATATATATCCCATGGCACAGTATTGAGCCATAAAAAGGGACAAAGTATTGATCCCTGCAGTAACTTGGATGAATCTGCAAGGAATTATTATGCCAGGTGGAAAAGGCAATGTGAAAAGGTTACATGCTATATGATGCTATTTATATAATGCTTTAGAAATTAGGAAATTTTAGAAATGGAAAATGGATTGGTGTTTGCCAGGAGTTAGAAATGAGGTTGGGGGTAGGGGGTGAGGGTGGGTATAAAGGGCAACATGAGAGATCCTTGTGATGGAAATGTTCTTTATCTTGATTGAGGAGACGGATACATGGACCTAGACAAGGGATAGAATTGAACAGAACCACACACACACACTAAACACCAATGAGTACAGGCCAAACTGGGGAGATCTGAATAAGAACCATGGGTTGTATCACTGTCAGTATACTGGTCGTGTTATTATTACACTATGGTTTTGTAAAGTGTTAATATTAGGGGAAACTGGGTAAGGGCCCATACAACCTCTCTATTATTTTTTACTACACTTTCTGAATCTACAGTTATCCTTAAATTTTTCAACAAAAAAGTAATGGTAAAGTAAAACAATTGGCCTAAACATTGAACTTTTGAAGGAAGAGGGTTTCAGCACAGATGGCAATATAATAAAATATCAGGAAATAGGAATACATTTTGGTAGAGCACCGTCTCAACTACAACAGACTGGTTGGGGTTTGAGGGGAGAAATAAAGGGAGGGAGATGGAACCTGAAGATGAATCCCATTATCTGAAACAGCTGTCATGATTCTGCTGCTGGGCTCTGTGAGGCAGACAAAATGCAAAGTGAGCAGGTGGTGATTATGGCAATGAGATTTCTCTACTGAGACAGAATCCAAATGCCACATGAGAGCAAAAGACATCTATGTGTTCATGAAAGCAAGAGTGCAGATGGGAACTGGCAGCAAACTCCGTGTGGCTCTGATGATGATCCTTCCCAAAGCCGGGAAGCTGAGGCCCTCCAGAAATCTAATTGGGAGTGAAGTCAAATTATAATTGAAGCAGGTGCATGCCCCTGTTATCACATCACTCCACCCGTTATTCCAGGGGCCTTGTATTATCGTCCTTTGGGTCCTGCCAAACCACCAGAAAGTTTCTTGAAGTTGGATCATTGTACCTGATCTATCTCCTTCCCTCTCATAAAATGTGTTTTGCAGGCGCTTAATCTCACCTGCATCGTGTGGGGTGACCCAACTCCAGAGGTTTCCTGGTTAAAGAACGAGAAGCCCCTGGTCCCAGATGACCACTGTAGCGTCAGGTTCGAGGCCGGCAAGACTGCCTACTTCACCATCAGTGGGGTGAGCACCGCCGACTCCGGCAAATACGGGCTGGTTGTGAAGAACAAGTACGGCTCAGAGATAAGCGACTTCACAATCAGTGTGTTCATCCCGGAGGAGGTGGCGAGGAAGGCAACTGAGCAGCCCCAGAAAGGCAACAAGAAGACCAAGTGACCAGGAGGCTGTACGAGGGGAGCTGCGCCGAGCTACCTTGTGTTACTCACGTGCGAATGGCCTGGGTTAAGTGTTAAGGAACTCTTCCCGCTTTCTACTCTCCATTTTTGTGCTGGCTCAGGGGAAAATCATAAAATCTCTCATTCATATAAAAAAGCATCGACTAACAACATTTTGATAGTTTTCTTTATCAACAAATTCTGTGTTAAGAAAATGCCATTGGTCGCACAAATACTAGGAAATGGTTTTAAAGAAAAGACCAGAATAAAGACGGAGGGATGTTGGATGATGGTCAGAGAATAGGTGAATATGTTGTGGAGCAGGATTTGGACTTGGCTTGACTTTTCCCGGGGAAATTCTCATGGGTTGCAATCATACTTCAGCATCCTGTCCAAAGGGGGATGAATTGTTGAGCCAAGCAGTGTGTTTTGTGTGTTGTTAATGATAGTGACGTGCTTATCTGTTGGCGGTCTTGTGATTTGGAGCCTCCTCAGTATTAATAAACAGTCCTCACACCTCTCCTCTTTCCCATTAGTGTTTTTCTCCTTCCTGTTCAGCTGTTCAGTGGTGTGGTCTCTGCTGCATCCTTCCCACTGCATCTTACAGCACATCTTCTGATTTAAATTCCTTTGGGTTAAAGTAGTCCCTTCCTAGTATGATCAGATGAGCCATCCAAGGTCAACTGAGGTTCAAGGGTATGAAATTGCTCTATCGTTGTACATCTGGCAGCTTAATGTACAATCAAGTCGATCCCATTGTTAAGGTACCCAAAGTAATTGCATGTAATGTGTCGATTAAGGATAATAAGATGGTGTGGGAGTCTACTGCCAGAATTGGCGACAAAGGGTGCACAGCTAAGAAAAAGAGAACCCTGATTCTGAGTTCAGAGGACTGCCAGCTTTGGAGCCTGCCCCTCTTTGCAGGGCTCGCTGACAGGCAGCATTATGCTTTAGGAAATTTGGTTCTCCCCCTATTACTGTCCCCAGCCACCACCCAACACCATCACACACCCACAACCTGCCCGCACGCACACGCAAATGTGCACACTTGTGCTCACTCACAAACCACTGGAGGAAAACAGTTAGGATAAAAAAAGGTTTCTCTTCTCCGTCCTCCTGCCAAAGGTCAGAGATGGGACAACAGACTCCTTTATAGGTTTGGAGGTACAACTATACATCCTCTCCTTTGCAAAGTTCAGGACTAGAAACTGCCTCCCATCTGATTCCCTTGTGCAGCTAAGTGCCCCCTGCTGTTGCCATGACATTGAACACCAGGCAGCAGAGAGATGCTGTGCTGTCACTTACAGGCATGGCAAGTTGATGAACTTCTCAAGGGTCAAATGCACCCTGCCAAGGGCAGCTGATCTTGAGCGGTCTGAAGCTTTCCCTCCTACAGCAAGAGGGTTCTCTCTGGACGAGGGGACCAAAGGAAATTGAACACCAGCAGAGGAGCTGAAGAGAGGGAAAAGGAGAAAAGCAGGAGCTGTGAAGGTAAGAGGCCCCCAGGACTCTCCTCAGAACCCCAAATGCACCCCTCACAAGAACCAGCAGCAAAGTCACCAGTGTTGGGGGAAGGGAAGAAGGGCGGTATGTACGTGAGCCGAACCTGCTACCCCCACCCCCAGTTCCATATCACTGGAGCCCAGACCAGAGAGAAAACAGGAAGGACTTTGAATCCAATGAAATCATGATTTTAAAACAGTGTGTCCTAAGTTCTGAAATTATGTGAAAACTTGTGAAGTGAAAGTGTGCATCACAGAGATTCCTGCCATCCAGTCCAGAGAGACCTGATGGAAAAGGTGGCAGTGAGCGACAGAAATGCTTTCATACTCATAGCTCCATACACTGAGATTCCTCAACAAAATGGTTATAAGAAGTATTTCAGGGGCACCTGGGTGGCTCAGTTGGTTAAGGGTCCAACTCTTGATTTCGGCTCAGGTCATGATCTCAGGGTTGTGAGATGGGGCTCCATGTCAGGCTCCACACTGGGTGTGAGTCCTGCTTAAGATTTTCTCTCTCTCCCTCTGCCTCTCCTGCACCTTCCCCTTCAGCCCCCCAAATTGTTACAGCCACTGTAACAACAAAACTGAATCAACTACATTATGATTTGATGGCTTATGTAAAAAGCTGCTGTTCCTACAGGGGGAAAGAGAACAAAAGTACAGATCTATCAATTTAATGATGCTGAAAATCTTTCTAACTCATGAGAACTCATAAAACTGTGACCTGATAAATATGAGATACTGGTACACAGAGGATTGTATTGAAGCACAAAAAAGACTATTCAGAGTTTTGTTTTATAAGATTAATATTCAGTCTACTGAAGTAATAAATTTAAAAATGTGGATCTTCCTAAATCCTTGAAGGTTAGTTTTAAAATCTCATTTTTCTATTTAAAAATCTAGCCATTGAAAAGATTGAAGGGTGCCTTAATAATGTAACTAAGTTCCCTTTAACTTATTAAACTGTATTTATAAATTAATCTATTTGCTTTCCATTTTAGGTGCTACTATTATCTGACTTAACAAATAAAAACTTTCCAGAAACTTCAACAACTTTAATTACCTATGAAACTAAGCATATTGAAATGAAAAATTTGAGTTCTCTTAAATGTTCTCATTTAGTATATAAACTCAGTAAGCCTTCAACATAAAATCACAATCAGGGATGCCTGGGTGGCTCAGTCGGTTAAGCTGCTGCCTTCAGCTCAGGCCATGATCCCAGGGTAATGGGATCGAGTCCTGCATTGGGCTCCTTGCTCTGCAGGGAGCTTGCTTCTCTCTCGGCCTCTGCCTGCCACTGTACCTGCTTGTGTGTGCACGCTCTCTCTCTCTCTGTCTGACAAATGAATAAATAAAATAAAATAAAAAAGTTGTAGATTGCAACTTTATAAAAAAAATCACAATCAATTAAACAGTGTAAGTTAAAATCATAAAGCTTATTACTAGGATAAAACTCCACCGAGTACCTAAAAATCAAATGTGCACAAATGTGATAATGCAAGGAATTAATAGAATTCTATTAATTCTACCTGGAATTAATAGAATTCTATTAATTCTATAATGAAATTCTATTTATTCCACCTAGATAAATCCCCTCTGGCCCCGAACTGGAGTTAATACCCACGTTAGAACAAGAGATGTGGCTCAGACTGTTGAAGATGGGCAGCTGTATACACGGTCCTGCACAAAGCTGGGGTACATGAAGAGTAGCTTAGTCAAAAAATTAGGAATGGTAAAAATATCACCAACTGACAGAGAGAAGCTACACGGAAGCTTGCCATCTGCCTGGGGGTGGTTCTGGGTAGAAAAACAAAGTTAATGGATTCCTCAAGCCAGTACTGCATGCTTGTGGGGTCCAAATTTACAGCACCACATGGTGTAGGAATCTCAAGCCAAGAGTTCCCATAAAAATGGCCAATGTCTGGGGCCCCGGAGAAGCAAATGTAAAACTACACTACAAGGGACTTCTGTGTCTACCCACAAAGGATTACTGTTATGGAAATTGTCCTTCTACCATAAACAACTAGAAAACCAGGCAAAATATATGGGGGGGGGAAGCTGTTTAAAAAGGTCACTGGCAGGCGTGCTTGCGTGGCTCAGTGGGTTAAAGCCTCTGCCTTCCGCTCAGGTCATGATCCCAGCATCCTGGGACTGAGCTCCACATCAGGCTCTCTGCTCAGGGGGGAGCCTGCTTCCCCACCCTCCCCTGCTGCCTGCCTCTCTTCCTACTTGTGATCTCTGTCTGTCAAATTAAAAAAAAAAAAAAAAGGGGGGCACTGGCACACGGACACAGAGAACTATGAGCCCTGAGAGAAAAAGAAATCGAAATGAGAGACCTATGATTGCCTGGACCAAGTGTGACCCTGGACAGAGTGTTCACGCTGCAGTTCAGCCAGTGGGAACCCAAACAGAACCTACCGGTCTCATTGAGCTGAAGGGACAGAGACCAAAGTTCAAAGAGGCTGAGTCGGCTAGAATTTGTGGGGAAAAGAGTAGGGAGAAGCGAGTAGCACAGAGGAGCTGTGCTGGATAGCTGCGGACGGTTCTCTGGGGGAGCGCTGCTCTGTGGGTGCTGGAGAGAAAGCCAGTGGGAAACAGTAGGTCAAATAGTTCTTGGGGCTCCCACAGGCTGGGAACAGTTCTCCCTCCCACCAGCCTGCATGAAAGGACCTTGTTATATGTGGAACATCAGGGAGAGTCCTCAGAAGTTTCTCACCTTAGTAGCAGGGCTAAATTAACCCTAGACTAAAAGCTGCTCTTGATGCGCCCTAACAAAAGGCAAAAGCAAGCCTCTAAAGGATCAAATATCTGTAATAACCTAAGGCTGGGTCAGAAGCAAGGGCAACACAGTTTAAATGGATGCATTATCCAACAGTGTGAAATTCATTATGGAGACTACCCAATAAAAAATCAGCAGGCATACCAAGAAGCAGGAAAATATGACTAACAACCAGGAGAAAAGTCCATTTAAGATAAATAAGTCCTTTGGATTTAATGTATAGTATGATGACTGCAATTAATAATACTCTATTATAAATTTGAAAGTTGCTAAGAGAGTAGATCTTAAAAGTTCTCATCACTCAAAAAAAATTATAACTGTGAGGTGATTCATGTTAACTAAATTTATTATGGTAATCATTTCACAGTATATGCATATGTCAAATCATCATATTATATACCTAAAACTAATACCATGTTATATGTCAATTATATTTCAATAAAATGGAAAAAATATATACAAATATTATGGAAGTATCAAGAATAATTCAATATTAATATTATTTGAGCAGATAATGAAAATTCAAAATAAATTTTAGTAATTTTAACACTATGTAATCCCAATAGCAAATGTAGTCATAACTTCAAGGAAGATGCTTGAGTAGCTTTTGAAATATAATAAGCTATGGGTAGATCAGTAACTTGTTGGTGGATTATAGGTATATAACTTGAAATGTCATTAGTACTGTTTTATAATCATTAAGTTAGCAGATCTCTATAATCTAATAAAGTAATACAGACTTGGGGGACAAAAAGAGAAGTACATTAATAAAAACAAAACCCAGAAATGACAACGATAATAGAATTAGCAGACATGGACCTTAAAACACTTGTTATAACTATATTCTATATTTTCAAGAAGCCAGAGGAAAGATTGGATATATTGAGTAGAGACATAGAAGAACACCCAGGCAAGACATAATTAATTTGCTGGAGAACATGGATCAAGACAAAAATCTTAAAAGCAGCCAGCGAGTAAAAGGTATCACATACAAAAGCAAGAATAACAAAAGACTTCTCAGGAGAAACTATAGAAGTCAGAGGACCATGGAGCAAAGTCTTTAAAGTGCCAAATGGGAAGCAAGCAAAAAAACTCTCAACCTAGCATTCTCTACCTGCAGAAAATATCATTCAAAAATTAAGGCGACATAAAGACTTCACGTGACAAAGTAAAGCTGAGAGATCTACCACTAGCAGAATGCCCTCTGCTCTCAGTCTTTTGTCCGTGTGGGCACCCCCACCTCCTGAGCTTCCCCCAATCCAGTCCCCATTCATCAGAACATGCTGGGAAATGTGCCTCTTCCTCACATACCCAAAACCAGGGACCACTGTGCCAAGAGGAGCTTTCCATTTCCCTGAAAAGAAAACTGTGCTGAGGAGGAAGAGAAGCATATGAGTATTGCTGGAGCGGAACCAAGAGCTCTGAAATCCTCCTCTTGGGAGAAAGTTTCAGCAGTGTTGAAAGGAGAGATGAAGAAATGATGACAATGAAAAAAGTTCTTTGTTTCCTTCTCAAAACTGAAAGAGAGGGCAATTACCTATAACTTTTATAGACTCACAAAAATACAAGCTATCATTTTTTTCTACTCATTCATTCATCAACAAATATTGACTTAGCACTGGTCTATTCCAGGCCCTGTTCCTCATGGGCTCCTCAGCATGACAGGGTGACCCGCAGCAGTGGGTAGAGCATTCTCAGCCTCTGAAATCCCCGCCTTCTCCCCAGGTTTAGGTCCAGTGACAGTGGAAAATCACAGGCAGCTTTGACCTCTGCACAAACTCTGCCAGAAGTCATGGAACTGAACTGGGGTGAGAATCTTTTTCCGTCTCTCTGGATGAGGAATGAGGCAAGACGAGAGTTTCTCAGTGTGTGGGTGGTGAGGTGATGAGGGGAAGAAAGGGGAAGGAAAAGAGACTATTTATTGGCTTCTATGCATCAACTTCATGTCTATAAGAATTAGACTATTTTTTGTAAACCCTTTCAGTTGGACTTTTTCCTCAATTTTACATTTCATCGGGATTTTATTTATTTTTTTAAGATTTTATTTATTTATTTGACAGAGAGAGGGAGATCACAAGTAGGCAGAGAGGCAGGCAGAGACAAAGGGGGAAGCAAGCTCCCTGCCAAGCAGAAAGCCCAACTTGGGGCTCAATCCCAGGACCCTGAGACCATGACCTGAGCTGAAGGCAGTGGCTTAACCCACTGAGCCACCCAGGCGCCCCTTCTTCAGGCTTTTCATATTAATGTTTCTTATCTAGGCTACATTATGGTTATTAACATTTCAAAAATTTGCTGCACACTTCTAATGCTGCATGAAAGAAGGCTGTTGCCTTAAAATATGAGGCACCAAGGAATAGAAAACCTGTAAGTAAAAATATAACAATAAACTGTTGTCACTAGAGTATAAAAAAAAATTATTTGTATTGTAAAATATGGTCATGCTCAAATCACTCTTTTTTTAAAAGATTTAATTTATTTATTTGACAGAGAAAGAGAGAAAGCAAGAGAGGGAACACAGGCAGGGAGAGAGAATAGCAAGCTTCCCACTGAGCAAGGAGCCCAATATGGGGCTTGATCTCAGGACCCTGGGATCACAACCCAAGCTGAAGGCAGACACCTAACAACTCAGCCACCAAAGCACCCATCACTCTGTCTTATGAAAAAGAGACATTTGGTTGTGATGTCCCTAGTTCTGCTAAAATCTGCATCCATGACATTTGAACAACTTTTATGTAGAAGCAGATTGATTTCTGGCAGAGTAGAGATGCAGAGCCAATTTGTCCCATTTCCACTCTATCTTAATAATATGAAACTAAAGCAGAGGGAAAATGCTGAAGATGTTCAGATCTCTGTTGATAAATAATTTAAAGCAAAATAAGTCAAGACACTAGGAAAAATTTTTAAAATTGAAACATATTACTTGAAATGTTATTATAGTGGTATGTTATAGAGATATAGTTGAACATAATTATCATTATTATTTGTATACTATATATAGATATACTATGTATTTATATACTGCATTATTATGTATTATTTAGAGATATGGTTGTATATTATAATTGTATTATATTGCATTATAGTTTATATTACAGAGACATATACACATGATAAAGATTAAGGGACTTGAAATCTCAAAAAAATTGCATAAAGGCCTTAAACTGGTAAGACATTTGGGACTGTTCCTCATTTCTGTGGAACTACATTTACAAAAATGCAGTGTGTCTCTTGTCAACACAGGAAGTTTCTTACAAAGACATCATTCAAAACAAGAATCAAACCCCGGAAGCTCCATTTAAAATGAAATGGAAAAAAATTCAGAAAGTATTTATTTCTCTAGCTCTTAAAGTATTTTATGTAGAAATTAACTGAGACCCTGCAAAAAACTATTCTAACCCAATTCACTTTTTTTTTTTAAGATTTTTTTTTTATTTGACAGACAGATCACAAGTAGGCAGAGAGAGGAGGAGGAGGCAGGCTCCCTGCTGAGCTGAGAGCCCAAATGCGGGACTTGATCCCAGGACCCTGGGATCATGACCTGAGCCTAAGGCAGAGGCTTTAACCACTGAGCCACCCAGGCGCCCCCCCAATTCACTTCTGCTGTGGACCTCTGTGTGAGTCCTTGAGAATTCCACATCGTTCTAGCATGACGTTCTCTCCTGCTAAAGATATCCATCTGCCTATATAAAAGCATATATTAATTTCACATTAATTTCATGCCTCTTCCACCCAGGCTTCCAAAATGCTCCCCTTCAGTAGCTAGCCAAAGTTCCACTAAGCATGTAAGGTCTTCAGATAAGTCAAATATTTATCAGAGATTTGAAGGACCATCTCAATACTTGACTTCAAGGATGAAGTATGGGTCAGTTTGGTGGTCACTGTTAGCACTCATTTTTTTCCTTTGACAAGGATTTAGAGCAAAGATTGTGAGGATACAAATGAGTCAGATGGAGATCTATCTCAGATGTTTACCTCTAACTGATGAGATAACAGGAACATGTAGAGCTGTGTAAGCAATAAGCTCAAAAGGAAAATATAGGCAACAAGCTGTTATCTGAGTATGGAGGAGAGATGCAATACTTGCTTTAGAGTGAGGGGGGGATAAAGAAGAGAATGGGATACAGGATTCATAATCAGAGAAGGCTTCGGAGAAGTAAGAGCATGATGAGCCTATGGGGTTTCCATGTTGAGACTGAAGAGAGGGGTCTGTCTTTCTTCCTTCCTTCCCTTCCTTCCTTCCTTCCATCCTTCCTTCCTTCCTTCCTCTTCTTTTCTTTTTTCTCTCTTTCTTTCTTTCTTTCTTTCTTTTAAAGATTTATTTATTTTAGAGAGAGAGAGCAAGGGGGTGGAGCAGAGGGACAGAAAGAGTCTTAAGCAGACTCCACACTGAGCCGGGAGCCCCACACAGGGCTCAATCTCACCACCCTGAGATCAGGACCTGAGCCGAAATCAAGAGTTGAAGCTAAACCAACTGAGCCATCCAGGTGCCCTGGGTTATTTCTCTTAGAAATAACCATGGCACCATGAATCGCATTCCAGGAGCAGACAAGTCTACACAGGAATAAGCTGGAATAAATGCTTCCAAAGAAAGGAAGTGTCCAGCAGAATTTGTCCTGTCCTTGTTACGGGCTGAATTGTATCTCCCAAAATTCATGTTGAAGACCTAAAGCCCAGTAAACTGAGAATGTGACCTTATTTGGAGACAGGACTTTCAAAGAGGAATAGTAGGTAAAAATGACCTTAGGCTAAACCCTAATCCAATACTTCTGGTGTCCTTGTAAAAAGAGGAGATTAGGACACAGACACACAGAGGAAAAACCACGTGAAGATACAGAGAGAAGACTGTTATCTACAAGCTTGGGAAAAGGCCTTGGAGGAAATGCTGCTGACTCCTTGATCTTGGACGTCTAGCCTCCAGAAGGGTGAGGAAATAAATTTCTGTTGTTTAAGCCCAGTCTCTGGTACTTTATAACAGCAGCCCCAGCAAACTAATGCAGTCTCCATGGAGACTCTAGACATTTCCCCGGTTTGGATCTGGTTTGGTTTCCCAGCTCCCTCTCTTGCTGCAGCTTACCCCTCCACCCAGTCAGACTTGTGGACCACTATCACAGGCCATCTCACCAAATTGTCCTGACCCACAAGGCATGCAGATGACACAAACCAAAACATAGCAATAAAGGCAGCAATAAGCATCTCCTGAAGACCTCCTAGGTTTAGGGCTGGGTCACTGGAGTAGTCTTCTTAGGCCGCCAGGACAAAATGTCGTAGACTGTGTGCCTTAAACAACAAACATTTATTTTCTCACAATTTTGAAGGCCAGAAGTTTCAGGTCAAGGTTGCAGCAGATTTGGCTACTATTAAAAGCTCTTTTGCTGGCTTGTAAATGGTGGCCCCCTCAGGGCTCATGTGGCCTTTCTTTGGTGTCTGAATGCCAACACCAACCCTTAAACATATGAATTTGGGTGGGTGGGGGATGCAGTTCAGTGATCAGCAGCCGTTGATGTTTATGTGGAAGCTACTTAGTAAGTATTTACTGGACGCTTGGGTGGCTCAGTGGGCTAAGCATCCCACTCTTGGTTTCAGCTCAGGTCATGATCTCAGGGTTCTGGGATCAAACCCCATGTCAGTTTCCATGCTCAGCACAGAGTCTGCTTGAGATTCCCTCTCCCTTTCCCTCTGCCCCTGCCCCTGTCTTGACTCACAGTATCTATCTCTCTCTAAGATAAATAAATAAAATTTAAAAAATTGAAGTATTTACAATATGCCAGATACTATTTTAAGCATTTTAGATATTGAGTTCTCTTAACAAACATACAAGGAAGATACTGTTATTGGACTGCTTTTCCAGATGAGGAAACTGAGGCACCAAGAGAGATTTTTGCCCAGGACTACATAACTATTAAGTGGCTCAGCTGGGTTTTGAGCCTAGGTATTTAGGCTCCAAATCCATGTTTGTTTGTTTGTTTTAAATGCTGTTCACATATTTCTTTTTTTTTAAATATTTTATTTATTTATTTGACACACACAGAGAGAAATCACAAGTAGGCAGAGAGGCAGGCAGAGAGAGAGGGGGAAGCAGGCTCTCCGCTGAGCAGAGAGCCTGATGCGGGACTCGATCCCAAGACCCTGAGATCATGACCTGAGCCGAAGGCAGAGGCTTAACCCACTGAGCCACCCACGCACCCCCCAAATCCATGTTTTTAATAGTAAATTCTACCCAGCTGCCTCTCAGGTCATGTGTGGATAGATATATAGTCATAGTCTGCAAGGTATCCCAGAAGGCTTACCATTTTCTCAACTTCACTGGACACAGGTAGGGGAGGAGGAACGTCTGGGTGTTCTGGCAGATGGAGCCACTGCAACAAGACCCCCTCTCCTTGTAACCCCCACATACACATAGACTCCAAATGTATAGAAGTGCTGGATAAAATATAACAAAACTGTTTCTAAGACATTTAGAGCATGGGAGAAGAAAGAGAAATCTCTCAAAAATAAAATGCTTGAGAGCAAAGACATTATTTACTTCATTACTGACTCTCTAAAACTTGACATTGTGCCTAGCATATTAATAGGCATTTGATAAATATTTTTTGAAGGAAAGAAACTTTCAGGGACTGGAAAATGAACAGTAAGCTCAAAGTCAAAGTAGCATGTGAGAGTAATTGGACAGATGAAGAAGGTATTAGAATTTGACACAAGCTTCAGGAGTTGAGAGCTAGGGTTTTGATGTTCATATAGCCAATGTTCACAGATCAAATACATGATGTTTGCACATGTCAGAAGATGAAGCCACTAACCTATGTCAGAAAAACTCCTGTATAAGGCCAAGGAGTTGTCCCATTTGTGACACAGAGACTAGAACACTCAAGGTCACCTGAGAAGCCACAGGAAGTTAACCTGCCCTCCCTGTAATGTGTCTACAAAACTAAGGAAGGTGGGACTCATAGGAAACAGCATCCACCACAGATGAACTCATAGGTAAAGGTTATAAACCATCCAAGAAACAAAACCACCAAGGGAGAATCACAAGTAAAATCATTCCCGTCTAAGAATGAGAGGAACAGGAACAACATGAAAGAATCTTTAGAATAATTGTATTTAAGATATTGAAAGAGGTAAAAGAAAAAATATGCAGGAATTACATATTATGGAAAAGAATATATAGAAAACCTACACATGAAAAACATATTAATTGGAATTAAAAAAAAAAAAACTCAATGGACAAGCTAAACACTTGAGTAGAGAGAGAATTCATGAAATGGAAGATAGACCAGAAGACACATTTCAGAATTCAGATTAGAGATATAAGAAAGAGAACCATAAACATTATTTCAGAGACCTGGAGGCTAAAATGAGAAATACCAAATAAGTCGAACAACACAGAAGAAAGTAAAAAGAACACAAGAATCACTATGGAAAAATGATGGATATTTTATCCATTCCATAGGTGAAGCTCTCAGGGGAGCCGAAAACATAAAAAATAAATCCACACCTCTACCTCTCAGAACAGAATGCAGAGTATCAAAGACAAAGGGAAAATATTAGAGTTAGCCATGTGAGTAAGTTCGGCTGCTGAGGAAACTGTAGCTGGGATAGAGAACAGCGTGTGGCCAGTGTGCCTCATTCTTGCCCGTTGGTCCCAAAGTCAGGCTTCAGTGGGCAGAGAGCACTGTTTTGGCAAGGGAGTCAGAGTTCTGTCTCGTCAACAGGGGGAGGTGAGTAGACTAGGGGAAAAAAACAGCTAGACTATAATTTTATTACAGTTTCAGCAACTGTCTCAAATATAGCATTCACAAAGACTCTGAAACAGTGCCAATATGTTATTTGTAATTCAGTTTGCATTTTCCTCAACTTTAATCTTGCTTTGATTTTGGACAGATGCCCAAGCATATTTTTTATTGAAGATAATTAAAGCATAAATTAATCAGTGAACAAGCTTCACTGTCGTTAAGCGGCATCGATGATTTGTTTATTCCAAAAGTATTTATTGAGCATCCACTAAGAGTAAAATACTTTGGCAAACATTTTAGAGTTAAGAACTATGAAGACATACAGCAGGACAATGGACAATGAGTTTCAAATGGTTTAGCTAGAATGATCCAGGCAGAGGGTTCAGCAAGTACAAAGGCCCTGGGCTAGGTCTGCATTTATCATGTTCGAATAATAGAAAGTAAGTCTGGAGCATAGTCTGCCTGGAAGAGAGTGATTGAGGAGAGGAGTGCTACAGGGTCAGAAAGGGAAATGAGGGTCAGATCACAGGAGGCAACTTTAGAGTCGGGTAAGGAGAGTTTGGCCTTCATTCTAAATCCAATGGGAACCCACTGGCAGATTTTAAGCTGAGGAACAACATGAGTTGATTAATTTTTTTAAAAGGTCCTTCTGGGTGCTTAGTGGAAAATGGATTGAGGAAGAACAAGAATGAAAGAAGGGAAAGGAATTAAATTGTTTTTCCACCAACTCCAGAGAGAATTGATGACAGCTTTGACTCGGTTAGCAGCAGAGATGGAAAGAGGCAAGCAGATTTGAGATATAATTTGAGGATAAAGTTTTGTTAATGCTTTGGATCTAGTGAATAAGGGAAGGAGAGAAGAATCAAGGATAACTTCAAGACTTTTCGCCTGTCCACAGGGAGGGGGATGGTACCACTACTTAAAATAGAAAAAAATGGGGAGAAACAGGAAAATCAAGCATCCCATATTGGGCATACGTTAATTTTGAGATACTTATTAGACCCACAAACGGATATGACAGGTTAGAAGTTGGACGAAGTCTGTGGGCCAAAGGAGAGATCATGACAGAGATGGGTATTTAAGAGTCACTGGAGTTTACTTTTAATCTTTTTATTTTATTTATTTATTTTTTAAAGTTTTTATTTATTTATTTGACAGAGAGAGACACATCCAGAGAGGGAACACAAGCAGGGGGAGTGGGGGAGGGAGAAGCAGACTTCCTGCTGAGCAGGGATTCCCCAACATGGGGCTCGATCCCAGGACCCTGGTATCAGATGCTTAATGACTGAGCCACCCAGGTGCCCCATTTTCTTTCTTTCTTTCCTTTTTTTTTTTTTTTTTTAAGAGAGAGAGAGAGAGCATGAGTAGGAGGAGGGGCAGAGGGAGAGGGAGAATCTCAAGCAGACTCTGCAGCAAGTGCAGAGCCCAATGCAGGCTCCATCCCACAACCCTAAGGCCACGACCCAAAGCGGAAATCAAGAGTTGCATGCTTAACCAACTGAGCCCCCCGGGGGACACAGAGTCACTGGACTTTAGACACTACCAACGGCGGTGGGCTTCCAAGAGAGATCCACTTCTGGAAAGAAGGAAGTGGGGAAAGAGAGATCTGGTGCAGGCTGGCATTTAGAGTTCCAGAAGAGAAGGAGAATCCAGCAAAGGCAACTGGGAAGGAGTGGCTTCGGAGGAATGAGGAGGACCAGGGATTGTCAGGAAGGCAAAAGGGAAGAATGTCCATCCCAAACAGAGTGGACAGCTATATTGGATGAGGATGATTTGGCATTGGGTTTAGTTTTAGTAACAGAAGCCTTGAAGTGGGCTTCAAAGTAAATGAAAATTGAAAAGGTGGGGACACGGAGTACAGATCATTATTTCAAGTAATTGTGAATGTGGAGTAAAGAAATGACATGGTAGCTGAAGGGGACTTGGGGTAAGTTCGGGGAGAGTTATCTAGGATGCTGGATAAGAAATGAAAAGATGCTGACGAGGCTGATTGAGAGGGAGACGGTGAAAATGCAGACCGAAGCCCAGGAGTAGGAAGAAGGGATGATGTCCAGAGCATAGGCAGGTTTGGCTTTGCATAGATGGGGCGCCTCTCCCTCTGTCATAATAGGGTAGAGGGCAGCAGACGTGGGTAGTTAATAGTGAGATGATGAGCAAGTTCCTATCTAATTGTTTCCATTTCCTTCATGAATTACAAGGCTAAGTCATCTGTTGGAAGTAAAGAGTCAGGAGGAAGATGAGGATCAGGTTAGGAAAAGAAGAAGGGAACAATATAAATAGCTTAGAGAGCAGGAAATGCAGTGGGGTTTCCGGGGAATACCAAGGGCCTGTAGAAATTTGGGACACCTACTTGAGATGAGACTCCCTAGCACCATTGTGCAATTTCTACAGTATTCAGTTGCACAAGCGTACTTATGAAGGAGGACAGGTGCTTTGACAGGTGAGTAAATGGAGAGAGAATGGAGAAGCAGTGTCAAGTCCAGTGTGCAAGGAGGCAATTACAGAGTTGGATCATGGAGTCTAAGGCTGGGCAACAAGGGGAGAAAAACATTTGAAAAATGTTCTGATGAGATAAAACCACTTGGAATGAAGCATTTCAGTAAGCAGGCCAGAGGATACCATGTCATGGCCAGAAAGTGGAAAACATAAATTTGGGTTTTCAGAGATATCCCTTGTCCCCCAGCTTTCCCTTATGAGTAGACAGAATAAGTCATAATCCATGGAGGAGGTTGCAGAAATAACAGGAAATGTTCATTGTCCTCACCTTGCCCAGAATATATCCCCCTGCTTCTTCACAGGAGGCTGAAAGCCATTTCTCCATCATCAAGTGACTTCCTGTTAGAATGTAAACCCTGTGGGAAAGATGACTTATCTCAACTCGGGCAGGCGCACCTCATCCATGCCTTCTTTCAGTAATTAGTAAGTACCTCTCAGCAAAGGCTGTTCCCAACTGTGACAATGGACAGCCTCAGCCTCAAGTAAGAATTCATTTATCAGATGATTTATCGAGAAAGGTTTTAATGTGGAAAAGAGCAGATATACCCAGCACCTGAACCAGAAAGTTTGGGCCTTCACAATGAATCTGGGCCTGGCATTGTTTCCCTAAAGTTAGAGTATA
>NW_022631050.1:12937066-13292770 GCF_010015895.1 Lontra canadensis | reverse complement strand
GTGCTTGGGGCTCTGTGAAGAAGAGGTTACAGTCATAGAGAATGCCCAGTGCTCTGTTTAAAGACCAGGTGGAGGTTAAGGCTGTTACCTGATAGCTGGTAGGACAAGTTAGGCCAGTTTGACATATTGAGTCTCATGTTTCATGAATATTTCTGCATGATAAAAAGACTAGTCTAAGTTATATTTTTTAACAATGTATTGAGATTCACGTATGTAAGTGATTTATGGCCTTTATGAAGTCAAAAAATTTTTTGAAGTCTTTTTTTAATGTATAGAGTGGTCATTGGCTAGGATGCAGGCTAACCTATTTAGAATGGATGGAAATGTCAAAATTATGAAAGGGAGGCATTAAAACCAGAGCTCATTCAGGTGAAAGACGAGAGGTGTCAGTAGTTTGCGACAGTCCATCAGTGGAGATTTTCAAGAAACACTTGGGTCATTTGATGAGGAGTTGGGCAATTTGGATGTCCAACCCTAGGATTCTATGAGTCTATCAGAATTATTTTCTGTCCAGCAGGTTTTATATTTTGAACTGATTTGTGAAATTTCCCTTGTCATTTTTTTATCATAAGAAGTAGGTTAATGGTGTAAAGACAGCATCCTGATTTTTATCAGTTTTCTAGACCTATTCGCATTAGAAATGCAGGAACAAAGTGGTACATACTTTTAAAATTCTCCTTCCACTCTTTCTTTTAATATAGTTTTACTAACAGGGAATAAAGGTATTTTGCTTCTCCCCTTAGCTAAGATCTAATCAGCTCCTTTCTATTTTGACTTCTAAGAAAATCCACCTGATACAAATCTTAAATTGAAATGTTTCACCTTACTGCTTACACGTGCCCCCAGTCTCTCTCTTTAGGCCCCAGCTCTTCTGTAAGTCTGAGGTTCGTTGTGGGTGGTAAAGGCAGCATGTGCCTTTGTTAGAGTGATCCAAGTCATTTCTCCATCCGGATCTCCTCTGAGTTTGGAGTTCTCAGGATGACTCGTGTCATCCCCTGTTCCTGTACTCCTTGGGCTGACAGGGTTTCTTCAAACTCATGTCTGGTGCTTGGGGAAAGCAGTTTGACTCACTTGTAAATGCTCGGGGCTGGTAGGCAACCTCAAATATCTCTTAAAATAAAGAAGTGTTCTAGGAATTCAGAAATTATTGATATTGGGCACAGACCTGAGTGCTCAAATACCTCAGAAATCTGGGTAACAAATATTCCTCAGAATACACGTGTAGTGTGGAAGCAGTTTTCCTGGTCCTGTATCGATAAGCATCTTGTCTCCCCTCACCCGTCCTCACTAAGACTCCTCTAGCTCTGCCCTCCTGACCATGCTTTCTGTTAAAAGAGAATAGTTTTTAAAATGCCTTCCTTCTTTCCCCCTTTCATCTAGAGCCAAATACCTTACCCTACAGCTAACACGACCTAAATAAATGAATCGAATGCCTTCTGGCCAACTTGTGTGTTACTCTGAGAAATACTTGCATATTGTGTAGGAACTATTTAGAGAGTGGCAATCAAAAACTACACGGAAAGGTGGAGTGGAACTTGTTTTGGGCGTTTTCTTTCAAGGAAGTTTCCAAGAAAAAAAGAACAAACTTTAATTGTGGTAAAAAAAAAAAAACACATAACATTAAATTTACCATCTTTACATCTTTAAATGTTCCATTCAGTGGTGTTAATTACTTTCTCATTGTTGTGCAATGGAACTCTGGAACTTTTTCAACTTGTAAAACTAAAACTCTATACCTACTGAACAACTGTTCATTACCCCTTCTCCCAGCCCCAGAAAACACCATTCTGTTTTCTGTTTCTCTAAATTTGACTACTCTAGGTGCCTCAAATGAGAGGAATCATTCATTTTTTTGTCATTCTGTGCCTGGTTTATTTCATGGCCATAATATCCTTAAGCTTCATCCATGTTGTAGCATGTGACAGAATTTCCTTCCATTTTAAGTCTGTGCACATATACTGAACTTTGTCTGTTCACTCATCCTTTGATGGACATTTGGGTTTTGGCCATTGTCACTAATGCTTCTTTCAACATGGGTGTGCAAAAGGAGGGCTGATTCTCAAAGTAATTACAATACCTCCCCAAATGAGCTCATGTTAAAGTTGCTCTGACTAATAAAAGTGGAATAGTGGCAACTGAGATAATTTTATTACCACTGAAAATCTGTGTGTGGCTTTAAGGAGGCATCTGGAATATCTGTATCTAGGTATATTTGTTTGTTTACTTGTTGCAAAGAATATCTTAGATGTCTTTCATCTCTCTCTCTCTCTCTCTCTCTTTTTTTTTTTTCTTGATGATGTTTTCTGGCACAACACACTCACAGTATTTTTTTCAGAATGGCATCAACAGATATTTTCTCAAATCTACAAATATTCTTATCTACCTTAACTCTTTATTGAGATCCACAATCTATCCCTCTTTCCAAGCTACTATATATACTACAGAAGCCCAGCTCCTTCCCACACATCACAACTAGTCTGCTCTTTTAATTAGCCCTCACAAGCCTGTATTTAAGAAGGTGTTACTGTGTTTTATGTTTTAAAATGATTAGTCTTTGAGGGCTGCTATAGCTCAGAGTCAGATATCTTAGGCTTCACCAAGAGGTGAACCTGATGCCAGCCTCTTCCCCCGTTTCTTTTGGTGATCTTGGATATTTCAACCCAATATCAATTTGTGACATCTTTTTTAAAAGATTTATCTATTTTAGAGAGAGAGAGCACAAGTGGTGGGAGGGGCAGGGGAGAGGGAGAGAGAAAGAGGGAGAGAAGCATGCTCTGTGCTGAGTGCGGGACCCCACTCAGTGCTCCATCCCATGACCCTGAGTTCATGACTTGAGCAGAAATCAAGAGGCAGATGCTCTACTGACTCAGCCACCCATGCGTCCCTCAATTTGTGAAGTTTTTGTTTTGTTTTGTTTTTTAAAAAGCATTTTGCTAGGTTTTTTGGAGTTAGATAAGATAATGCCCTAAAGGAATTCATGGTCTAGTTGGGAAAACTGCTATATATCAGTGTATAAATTAAAGTGTATAAAAGTGATCCAGGCAACTTGAAAGAGGCGTAATAAACTGACAGTGGGAATCGGGGAAGATGTCCAGGAGGAGAGGGCATCTGAGTTAGGACAAACACAGGAGAGGTAATTCCTGGCAGAAGGACTGCCATGTACAGAGACAATGGAGATTTTAAGGCATATGAAATGTTTAAGGGAACAATGTCAGATTTTTATCTAAAGTTAAGGTGCTGGAATAATTTATTCCTGAAATCCTTTCTTCTTCTTCCTGTGAGTCTGTAAAATATATAAGTACTGCCTAACAGTTTTTCCTCTTACATTTTGTTGTGTCGAACTCTGACACTGTCACCAGGTTGGGGAAGTGTGGGATGATGCCCAGATTTGGAGTTCCTCCCACCATCTCCTGAAACATTGTTCAATTATGAGGACAAAAGAGAAGATTCACTGACAGATCTTAGGCCCTTTTTATGGTGCTAAGATCCCAAGTAGTGTTTTGTTCTTTTCTTAATTTTTTTTCCTTCCTGATACTCAGAATATTTTGCAATTTTAAAAGGGAATTCTCTCTGAATTATTTGTTTGAAGGCTCAAAGTGTAAAAATTGAACAGCATTATCAGAGAGGTTGTTTTTCTTGTAATTTTTTCCTCTTATTTTCATACATGTGACTTTTATTCTCTCTTACTTCATTCCTCCACCACTTCCTTCCTTCCAACACACATTTAATTAGAACGCCTACTTCTAAATGAGGGAATTAGATTCTCTGCCTTCTAGGAAATCATAATCTAGTAGAGGAGAAAAGACATGACTAAGACACGTATCAATATAATGCAAGGCAGAAAACTGTCTTTGCCGTGAGAAAGACAGAAAGCATGCTCAACATTGCAGAAGTGAGTATGTGTTGTGCATGATGGTGTGTGCCCTGCTAGCCTGTGTGTGTATGGGGGGGGTGTAGGGAGGAGTACTGCTGGGCGTTCACAAGAGTAGTTGTAATTGGGAAGGATCTGAAGGGACTTGAGTAAGGAAAGCATTTTCCACCTGACCTAACTTTGTACAACATTAACAACTTTGTATTTTGGTTGGAAAAGCACAGATAAGGTTTGAAGACTTTCTTTGTGGCTGGTTACCTGAGTATCTTGGGTCTGCACTCTGGACTAAACAAATATAAAATGAATGGGCATATTTTTTCAGATGACTTCAGGCATGAGAAAAAGCTGTGCTTCTCCATGCCTGCTACTCTGCAGGTGGATGCAGTAAGTGGGCTTTCTTTCCACTTCTTGGAAATAACAGAGAAGGATTCTGCTCCCTCTGGCTGAGTCCTAGTTAAATTGGTGCTCTGTCAAGACTGTACCAGCAAGTGCAGTTTAAGAGCTACTCTGTATCTCCTCTTCAATTTTTTTTTCTCGATGTGGTACTTATACCTCCTTTTACAAGCACATACTGTGGGGGCATTAAATGAAATGATGTGAAAACCACTGTACTATTATTCATATTTCTTTGCCAAATGAAGGAGGTGTGCACCATATTGATTAGAATTAACTTTGGATTATGTTCCTTTTTCCACCCAGATAACCCAAATTATAGATTGAAATTCCCCATGCTGATTTAAAATATTAGTGGGCTTGTGTGTTTATTGAACACCTAGACTATGTTAGTCATACTATGTATGTTAAGCAAAAACATTACTCTTACTTTCACCTACTCTTTTGGCTCTCTACAAATGTTATTGAACAAAATGATCACATTATAATAAAAATAGCTACCATTTATTCAGTATATACTATATGGCATGTACCATGTTAAGTAATTGACGTGTTTTCTCACTTATTCTTCAAAATATTACTAGTAGTTTCAGTCCCACTTCTAAGGTGACTACCAAACTAAAAGTAATTAACCTAAGGTTCCTCAACTACTTTTAAAAATTTCAATTTAAAAATCAGGATTCTGGGGGTGCCTGGGTGGCTCAGTCAGTTAAGCTTCTGCCTTCGGCTCAGATCATGATCCCAGGTCCTCGGATCAAGTTCTGTATCAGGCTCCATGCTCAGCAGAGAGCCTGCTTCTTTCTTTCCCTCTGCCTTTTGATCTGTTTACTTGTGCTCTCTCTCTATCTCTCTGTCAAATAAATAAATAAAATCTTCAAAACAACAACAACAAAAACAAATAAAATCAGGATTCTGATTGGCAAACATTCTCCTACTTCCAAGATATTTGGTTCTTTTGAATCCTAATATTTCTTTTGGAAGTGTCTCTCTTTCAAATAAAGCTAAAGATAAAATTAAGTGTGTACACTGTCTCTCCAGTTCTTAATATAGTTACGGGGGTGTTACCATCTTTCCCTTGTATTACACTTTTTATCCCCTACAACTCATAAATAATTTAGAAAGTTAACAAAGAATATTACTATACATCCTGGATTGCCCTCCTCTGAAATGGGGTCATTTTGGAGTAAAATGAAATATCTGTTTGAGTAGCTATAAAGACTTCTAAATCTGAAGTCTAATGTGTTTTCAATTGTTTTAGTCCATTTGTGTCGCTATAACAAAAGTACTTATAAGTGGGCAGCTTATAAACAATACAGATTTACTTCTCACAGTTTGGAGGCTGGGAAGTCCCAAGCTCAAGGTACCAACCAGCATGCTGGATGTCTAGTGAGAGTCTGGTTTCTGATTCATAGTGGTGCCTTCTAGCTCTGACCTCACATAGCAGAAGAAAGGGACTAGGAAGCCCTCTGGAGTGTCTTTTATAGTCAGCACTCAAAGTACCCACCCCCAAACACCATCACACTGGGCATTAGGTTTCAACATAGGAATTTTGAGGGGACACAAACATTTAGACCATAGCACCTCTCCAACTTCCTATCTCATCTTTTACTTTATGCTTTTATTTGTTCATTTCTAGATGAACAAAGAAGAAGATATATTTCTTTTTCCTCAGAAGAAGATATTTTCCAAGCAGACTATGGAAGGTACCAGTCTATCCCTTCCTTTCATAGATGAGATGACTGGGGCCCAGAAAGGGAAAGAAAGTCACAGGGTCTTAGGGCAAGTTAATGATAGAAACCGTACTAGATCCAGGTCTTATTACATTACTAGTCCTCTGCTCTTTTTCGTATGTGACTTTGGGAAAGCCTCTGCATATTTATACCCAGTTTTCTACTTATGTGGCCTCCCAGCCCTTTTCAGTGACATTTGTAGAGAGCTGTATAGGAGTTGGTGAGAGTATGTGTAAAACTCTCTTCGAGCTTTGTCCCATGTACTCTTTATGCTAATTTATATCAACGTAAGAAAGTAGTAAGGCACATCCGTCCCCCTATAACTTCTACATACTGAATTTTAGTTTAATGTAATTTAATTTTAATGTAATGAATTGAATCTGATTACTACTAACTCTGTTGTAACATACTTATCCGCATTGCCTCTATTAAAAGATGCAATAGTACAGAATTTTATTGGTTAAGTTGTATCATGGTCCCTTTTAAAGACTTTTAATAGCTTTCTGCTGCTTTCAAGAGAAGGCACAAATTCCATAGCAGTACATTTTATTCGCTAGTGCAAACTTCCTTTGAAAACCAGTTCTGCCAGGGGTCTCCGTGTATTGGATTCTCTGAGCCCAATTGACCATCAACATTTTTTTTTTTTTTAAAGATTTTTATTTATTTATTTAACAGAGAGAGAGATCACAAGTAGGCAGAGAGGCAGGCAGAGAGAGAGGAAGGGAAGCAGGCTCCCTGCTGAGCAGAGAGCCCATGTGGGGCTTGATCCCAGGACCCTGAGATCATGACCTGAGCTGAAGGCAGAGGCTTAACCACTGAGCCACCCAGGCGCCCCGACCATCAACATTTTTTGAAGACTGCTTCTTCAGTTGTCATTTCGTGTGATCAGTGTAGTTTTGTTAATCGTGAGCTTGGCATGTGAAATATGGTAATATACATGATACGCCAGGTCGCTGTGCTAGAGGACTTCCTGGCCTGACATCACCAGGATGTGGGACTCCTCTGTTCTCTTCTCTTTCTTTCTGTTCTGAAGGCCTTCCTTAGCCCCTCTCTGGGAAGGCCACCTCCCACTTCTCCATGGGTGGGAAATTCTCCCATCATTCTCTCTGATGAAACCTTGCTCTTCTAGCTGGGAGTGGGGTTCATCCCAGCACAGAGCACTTCTCAGGGGCACGTGTGTCGTTCTGTCATCATCTAAAACATCAGGTTTATCCACTAGACAGAAAGTTCTCCGAGAGCATAAACAGTGTCTGATTTTTCTCTGTGTCCCTGATGTGCTAAGCAGTTTGGCTTTTAGTAAGTACCCAGTGACTGAGGGATGGAGGGATGGATAAGGTGTGTGGCTAGTTAAAAACAGAGATACAGGGGCACCTGGGTGGCTCAGTGGGTTGAGCCTCTGCCTTCGGCTCGGGTCATGGTCTCAGGATTGTGGGATCGAGCCCCACATCGGCCTCTCTGCTCGGCAGGGTGTCTGCTTCCCTTCCTCTCTCTCTTTGCCTGCCTCTCTGCCTACTTGTGATCTCTGTCTGTCAAATGACTAAATGAAGTCTTTAAAAATAAATAGAGATACAGATAAATGTAGAAAGAAAGGAAGATAAATACTTTGATAGGAGACTAGGCAATGGATCACATTTCATTCCTTCACCAGACTTCTTACCTTAGCATTAAAAGTTAAATGTACATAGGGGCACCTGGGTGACTCATTGGTTAAAGCCTCTGCCTTCGGCTCAGGTCATGATCCCAGAGTCCTGGGATCGAGCTCCACATCAGGTTGTCTGCTCAGCATAGAGCCTGCCTCTCTGTCTACTTGTGATCTCTGTCAAATAAATAAATAAAATCTTAAAAAAAGTTACATATACATATATATATAATATACATACAACATTATATATAAGTTTATATATACACACACACACACACACACAAATACACTTACATGTCCATTTACAGACTCTCTGATTATGTGAGTCAAATTACATATGTGTAAGACATAGGCAAACTCATGTCTTCACCAAATTTTCCCCAACCTGTAGTTGTTTTTAAAGATGACTTGCAGGCTGATGAATACTCCGACAATGATTTGCAAATTTTGCATTTAATTTAATCTTTGAATCCAGAGAACACGAGGGGTGAACTAATTAAGGAAATTATTCATGTGGCTATCAGATGCTATGGCATCTAGCTCATGCATTAAAGGCCGGGCCTGCCAGGAAATTTCCTGGCAGAGAAGATCCTGAGGCAAGGTTAGTGTCCCGCCTTTTAGTTCACATGTATTCTTGGCATGTTGCACCAGATGTTTTGCAAGCAGTACTACCTGGTGAGGAAAATTCTCATTAGCATCACAAAAAATTCTGTATTTTGATGATACTTGTACAGTTACAAAGAGAATTATGAGTCTTTTATCCTATGCAATAAACCAGTAAGAGAAATTCCTGTGGTACTAAAGAATCCTGTTTTGTATGAAAGTAGATGTTGGATGGGAGGATGAGGGGACATGGGCGGTGAGGTGAGAGGGAGGAAAATGCCTACTTTATATGCTAGCTGGGGGCATTTGGAGGAAAGCTGTTAGCATTCTTTAATGAAGATTTTGGAAATCATTTGATCTTGCCTAGCAGGTAAGTTTAAATGGGGGAGGCTGAGGAAAGGTCCAAAGAAGGAAATAAAGGATTTCAAATTAAGATCAGAGGTAGCATGCTAATGCCATCATTAATCATGAATTTAACCTTGGCCCATACCTTCAGCAGCCTGAGCTTATTTATGCCTATGTAAATTGGGCATATGATAACATCAATAATAAATAACTTACTGAGTGGTTGTGAGGATTGAGTGGTAAGCATGCTATATGTATTTCTTTTTATTTATTTATTTATTTTTTAAGATTTTATTTATTTGAGAGAGAGAGAGAGAGTGTGAGCAGGGGACCTTGGGCAGCAGGGGGAAGGAGAGGAAGGAAGAGGAAAAGAATCTTAAGTAGACTCCTTGCCAAATGCAGGGAGCCCAGTGTGGGGCTCAATCTCAGGACGCCACCCCTCCCTGGACCACCACCTGAGCTGACACTGGGAGTCAGATGCCCAACCGACTGAGCTACCCAGGTGCCCCTGTTTGTCTTCTTTTAAAAGAAAGACTAAAATAGGAACTTTTAGGGGAAAACTTAAATTTGATGCCGGAGAGACCACTGATCTTAGAATCAGAAAGCCTGACAGTATTTTGGTTTAAGCCACCAGTAGCTATGTGACCAGTCTTCGATTTCATAATCTTTCAAATGGGGGCATTGGCCTGGATGATTCTTAGGGTTCCTTCCATTCCAGTTCTTATGTTCGGTGATTCTGTATAAATCTTTGTAATGAAAGTCTACTGTTGTCATTTTCCAAATGGTCCTACGGAACAAAATGGTTAAGCTGTTCTCCCAGGCTCTTTCAATAAGCTCACAGCAGTTAGGCATTAAAATGCAAACCCCCAGAATTTAGTGACTTAATGCTATGTTACGTTGCTCTTTTAGATACGTACTTATAGTACTTATACAGTGGCTCCCTGAGACCAAATACCCTGAAAAGAAAATCAGAGGACGGCATTTTGTGGATACTGCCAGTATAATTCTTTTTTAAGTCTTACACAATTTGACTCTTGGAGAATTGGTTAGCAAAGCCATACACACTTTAATTACGCAGATTATGCAATAGGGGGCTCTCTAACAAAGAGGAAAATTAGTGAGACACATTAAGGCCTGATTCTGCTTCCAAAGCAGAGGAAGTCTTGTTCGTAATTTTCAAGCAAGTAGAAGTAAGAGGCTGTGTTATTACAGGGTTCAGCTAGGATTCTAAAGTGAGGGAGATGTCGGTACTGAGGATGATTTTCTGATTGCAGGACAGCAATACGATGTTGGATGGTTAGTGTTCTGACCACAGAGTCAGTGATAGGACAGATCATGATAAGGCATTCTGAGCAAGCCCAGACCTGCCAGCAGCCTCTCTGGTGGATTTCTGGATTGAGCAATAAGGGAAGGGTAGAGAGAGGAATATTTGCTCCATGGATCAGAGCTCGGTGTGAGAGCTGGAAAGGGTTAATAGAACCAGTGTGGTAGGGTGGAGAGGACATCCCTTTGGAAAACAACAGATTTAAGACCCGGTTTCTTCACTAATTAGCTATCAACTTGACTTACTGAATTTAGTCCTCTCTCCATGTTTTGTTCTGCAATAGTAGAATAATAATAATAATAATAATACCTATAATGTTTATCCCGCAGGATAATTGTGAGGATTAAATGCTTGAAAAACACTTAAATCCTAAGATGTGATGTGACTTTTTCTCAATCTAATCTCTCAGTTCATAGGTATTTTCAGCTATTTAGAAGGAGAAAGTATGGGCCTGCTTGGTGAGAGCATGCTGCATATCTGGCTTTCCCTCCCTGCCAAGGACTTTTTCCTTTTCATATGGGACAATAAAGAAGAGCTAGAACGGGACACCTGGGTGGCTCAGTCGATTAAGCCACTGGTTTCGGCTCAGATCATGATATCAGGGTCTTGGGATCAAGTCCCGAATCGGGCTCCTTGCTTGGCAGGGAGCCTGCTTTTCTCTCCGACTGCCCGCTTGCTAGAGCACGCGCGCGCGCTCTCTCTCTCTCTGACAAATAAATAAATAAATAAACTCTTAAAAAAAAAAAAAAAGAGCTGGAACAACCAGCACCATCACCAGCCCACTACCCCTTCCTTCTCCTTTGCACCACTGGCACCACATAACTGGGAGGTGACTGATGAATTAGTCAGAGGCTGGACCGGGACTTGCTGGGTTCAAATCCTGGCTGTTCCTCTGTTTCCTTGTTGATAATAGTAATACCTACTTCATAGGGTCATTCTGAAAATTATTGACGCCTATAAAGTACTGAGACCTGTTCCTGGTAAATAATTAGCACTCGAGTATTATTTACTTTAATTACCATTTCTTTTAACCAGAGTTATGGAGAAGTGTTTTGTGGTAAAAGATAACCAGTCAGGTTTAGTTTTTCTGGGGACTGAGGACATCTAGTCATGGGCCTGAGGGATGAAGGTTAACCAATCCTACTTTTTATTTTAGTTAAACACCCTGAGGTTACTTTGGAAGATAAAAGGGGGTATCCTAGTTTGCTTTTTGTGAATACTATGATGTAGTGAGCATTGTAATTAGAGCCACAGAATTTTAGAGAGAGAAGGGACCTTAGTATTCATCTGATTAACCTCGTTCTAAGAATGGGACTATAGATACACAGAGAAGAGGAATGATTTGTCCAAGGTTCCATATTGAGTAAATTGCATGAGAATGAGATTTCAAGTCAGGCTCGTTTTAAGCCTATTAGAACATACTGCTTCTGTTGACTCTCCTGACTGTAGAATTCTCTTTCTTTGATTTGAATTATTGCAAAGCTGCTTGTTGAGAGTCATCTAAAATTTCCTGATCTATATAGAGACAAAAACAGGAAGGGGGGGGGGAAACAAACGAACTCTGAAGTCCAACTATGATGGGAACAGCTTTATTTTGTTTTGTGTCATCCTCACAAGTAACAGAGCACTTATCATTTCTCATTCCTCCTCCACCTCCGCCCACTCAGAGACAGAAGGACCAAGTGTGAACCAAAACTGGGAGACTTTAGCTGCTTCAGAGAGTGTCATTGGGATTGGGGTCATTTATCCTCGGAGAGTCTTTGCTACTGTTACTAATGTCCTTTCTCTTTCAAGTAAGTGGTCATGTTGAAAATATCTGGACACTTTTGATTATATGCTACTTTTCTTGTTTGGAGTCCCTAAAACCGAATGTTCCAGAACCCTTCCAAAAGTAACCTTCCATTGGGAGGCTCAAAAATGTAACAATCATCTGTTGTTCTTTTTAAAATTTCTCATTTTATAGAGGAGTAAACTGATACATAGAGGTTAAATGACCTTTCTATGGTCACGCAGTTTTCTTCTCAAAATTATCACCCAGTGGGACACGTACTTACTCTCCAATTTTGAAGATAACACTAACACTGTGTGTACAGTAAGTTAAAACTTGACAATCAGTTAACAAGATGGTGGCCTTTCCAAATCCCTGACTTCAAAAATATGACAACTGTCTATCCACCATCTACTATCTCTCCATCTTCGGTCTTGTGTTTTGGAACACTGACTTGAGAAATCATTTTGTAAGTATTTTTCTCAGTTTATACTAAGTTTTCTCAAATTGGTTTTGAGTTTTCCGGAGTTGTGATTCTCCTTTTTCTTTCTAAAAAAAATGAAATCAAAGATACTATATTAAAAGCTGTGAATGTGTACATAGATTTAAATATGTCCTTCTTTCTACCATAAATTGAATCTCCAGATTTCTCTATGATTACTGATAGTAAAAATGGTAGGTCTTGTAGCAGACAGTTGCAGCTGGGGGCCAATAACTATTTACTTTTCGTATTCTCCATTATGACCCTAACAGTTTGTTAGAAAAGACCTTCTGTGCAGGGAACCTTCGTAGAGTTCCTAATACTCTCCTTTGCCCTCCTAAGCATTTCCGTTTGGTTCTCTGTTCACCTTTAAGCTGTTGGCTTTTGGTTACTTTAAAGTCTCTTACTTCAAATGGGATCTTTCTGACACAGGAATCAAAAAGGGCCAGTGACTATCCTTCACAGAAACCACTATAGTTTTGACTAACATCTTAGGGGCTTTTGACACTGGCCTTTCCTGGGGAACTTTCCTCATTTGCATTTTTATAGGTTCATGTTTTCTTTTCCTTACTCTAGAACCCTATACCTCATAGGAATATGATCATTTAACCACTCAACTGTTAAGAGGCAACCCCTTAATCAGCTATGCCATATTAATATACCATATAAAATAACTGTTAGCCCCATGCTTTCTTCACAGGTTATCTTGATATGCTTTCCCTGACTGTCTCCTTGAATCTTGCATCTTGCTCCATTCTACCATCATTTTTTTTCTAGCAATCAGTTTCATCATTCATTCATCCTTACCTTTTTACGTTCTGAAAATAAAGGTTTGCCAAGTATTGCCTTATTGCAGTCTGTAGTCCTTCTGATTCATTCTTCTCCCCAGCAATGCTGACTGTAACCATTTTATGGAATATGTATCTCAGCTCTTGGAACCATCCTCTTGTGGTATTGCTCTTACTTGAATGTCTCTGATGATGGGAAGCTCACTTCCCCATTTTGTGAAGCCATCTATTTCATCGTTGGTCTACACTTTCTTATATACAACTGCTTAACTTAATCCAAGTTTGCCTCTGGATGCACAGGATGTCTCTTTCTTTTTTTCAAGAAGAACTTATTAAGATAGTTGAAGATAGACATCACTTTCTCCAGTTTTTCTTTCCTTGGCTCTAGTTATTTAACGAGTGCTTCAAATGAGACCATGAGCATCAAGAAACAAATAGTCTGGATGCCTCTGACTTAGATTCTGAGTGGTCTTATTTCATAGTTATCTTAACTTTTTTGATAGTTCAAGAACATAAATGGTCTCCTTATTAATTGACTTTGTGGATTCATTACCTAAAGACAAGTCATGAAGAGAGCCTCAGATTTGGAGTCTGATAAAGTAGATTTGAATTCTTGATTGGACCCATGCTTCATTTTCTGACCTTCAATTTTCTCATTGTACATGTGGTTAACAATGGCGGCCTTACAGGATTTTCATGGGATTAAGTAATATAACCTGTAGGGGGCCCAGCACTGTGCCTGGTGCACTGCAGGTGCCTGATCAATTTTCATTTCCCTTCTCTGTTCTTCCTTTCCTTCAAATACTTTAAACCTATACTTTGAACACGATTTTCAGTTGACATTTTTGCATGGTTCAAAGTAAAAGGCATAAGATTTGTCTAAAATTAATAAGGACTCTGTAAGGAACACCCAGTGATTGCTTGACTGAAATGAAAAAAATGAAAAAAAAAAAGAAAGAAAAGAAAAACAGCAGTTAATATCAGACTCTATTGAAGGACAGTGTGTAATAGAGGAAATCCCAATGTGGAGAGTCATTTGCAACTAACCTCTAGATAACACGATACGATTCACTTTCCAGGGTCCACAGCTCCAGACCAGTGTCTTAGGCACACCCAGGAGATTGTTTTTCTGTATAGTTTCTGGCCTGATTGTCTTTCATAGAGCATCTCTTCCCTTGACAGTCAGAACAGCCATGGGCCTGGGTGGATTGCTCAAAATCCAGTGACAAGAAAGAAAGGCATACCGTCTCCTTGGAGCTTTAAATGGAACTTCTTATGCTCAAGTCTTTCTCTCTCTCTTTCTCTCTCTCTCTTTTTTAAAAGATTTTATTTATTTATTTGACATACAGGGATCACAAGTAGGCAGAGAGACAGGCAGAAAGAGAGGAGGAAGCAGACTCCCCACTGAGCAGAGAGCCTGATGTGGGGCTTCATCCCAGGACCCTGTGATCATGACCTGAGCTGAAGGCAGAGGCTTTAACCCAGAGTCACCCAGGTGCCCCATGCCCAAGTCTCTTTTATCTGATGCCTGAAACAATGAATTTTGACTCACTTTAGAGAATAACCCTTCCCCTCAGGAGAGTGGTGTGGGTTTATAGTAGGATTTTATCAAGGTAGCATTATTAGAAAATAGTAGTTCAGTGTCTGTGTTTGATGTACAAAGGGGATAAGGGGAACACATTCCCAGATTAGGACTGGGTGTTTTCTACTATAGTTATCAGACATTTGTTTCTTTTCTTTCTTTTTTTCTTTCTTTTTTTTTATTATTGCTACTACTTAAATGATGCTATCAGGGACTCAAGGTGATACCACTATTAATAAAAGTATGCCTAAGGTTTTCTTTAAGGTAAAATTTAAGACTATTCTTACTCATCCTGAACATTTATTACTTTCAAGTTAAAATTAAAACAGTACACATTTACGGAGTATCTGCTCTAGTCAAAGTACTGGATCATTACAAGAACAGAAAATGTAAGTCATGATTCTCTCTCCCAAGTTCTATTTCTAATTTTATAAATCAATCATACTTAGAATACTTTTTAATAATGAAGTCCCATTATTTTAGCATGAAGTCAACGTTCCTTCCCTGCCTTTTGTCCTCAGCAAATAATAAATGCTTCTAGTTACTTATCTTTTAAAGGCCAGCTATGGCTATTTCCTTGTCTTGTCCACTTTTAGAGATGAGAGAAGAACTGTCAAAATGAGGAGGAAGGAATGGAATCTCTTCTCCCTTACTATGTTCTTAGCATATTCAAGCAGCCAGAAAGAATATCCTAGCTACTTTTAAAGAAGTCTCTTTGCTTATGGTTTCTAGCTGATTACCATATTTATATATTATCTAGAATAGGCTGATGACCTCATGAGCTCTCTTCTAGCTCACCCTATAAGTTTAAATACTAGTATCCTATCCAAAACACTACAAAAATATTATTACTCCTTCTTGTTTTAAATACTGCTTTTGTTTGGTTTGTTTTTAGAGAGTGAGAGGAAGGGAGAATTTCAAGCAAGGTCCACACCCAGTGCAGAGCCTGATGTAGGGCTTGATCTCATGACCCTGAGATCATGACCTGAGCTGACATCAATGATCAGATGCCACCCAGACACCCCTTGTTTTAAATACTGTTTAAAAAATACTGTTTAAAAAATCATCTTTATACAATAATCTTATCCCTTTCTACGTAACTGAACACCATCTCTATCTATTTTGGCTTATATTTCATAAACACACAGTCATCTACACCAATGTCTCCTTGATTTCATCTTACATATGCTGGATTAGTGGGCAAAATTAAGCACAGGGGAATAGAGATTTATGCGAAAAATATTTTTAAGTGAATGAGAATTTTACTAAATGTTTTCATTAACTACTATGCAATTCTTGAACATTTTTTTGTTTGCCTCCCCAGTATTCTGAAAGAAAGCTTGCTAAATATTTTTTACTTTTATTTTGAGCAATTTTGTTTATCTTAAAATGTGAATTTAGATTTTTAGATGAAAGGTGCTATATTTCAGGGTGCCTGGGTGGCTCAGTAGGGTAAGCATCTGCTTTCAACTCAGGTCATGAATCCAGGGTCCTGGGATTGAGCCCCTCCCCCCAGGGCTCCCTGCTCAGTGGGGAGCCTGCTTCTTCCTCTTCCTATGCCCCTCCCCCCAGTTGTGCTCTCTGGAAGGCTCCTGTGGGTTCTCTCTCAGATAAATAAATAAATAAATAAATATTAAAAAAAAAAAGAAAGGTGCATATTTTCATCCAGCCAGCCATCTACTCATCGACTTATCAATTACTTGCTCATTTATTCATTCACTCATGCATACTTTTCTTTGTTTTAAAATTAGTGTTTTTTTCCTAATATTATTTTAATTAATCTGGGTCTTATATAGTAGTCATATTACAGGCAAATAAACTTAGGCTCAGGAAAAATTATTTATTCTTTATGAAAGTACAAATTATTTACTCTAAATTACATATCCTTTCTGCTTTACATTTTATTTTTAGAGAATTCTAAAAATTTAGGACTAATGACCTTACTGGTCACCTTGTCCAAACTCCCGTTTGATCTTCTGATAGTTTTCCCTAACCGGTTTGTATATTTCAGTTATTTCCAATAGAACCATACTCCATATCAAATACCTGTGAGTACAGGACCAGTGGGATCTTTCACTAATTGTTATTTTCATAGCACCCAGTGCTTAGTGCACACAGTGGACAAAAATATGAATTTGTTATAATTTTAATAGTACAGTTGAGTGTCAGTCATGTGCTGGGTGCTGTAAGAGACTGCTATTTCAACGAGATCCAGTCCTTGAAAATTTGGGATCGGATCTAAAATTAGAAATGAGAGCAACTAGGAATGGTCCATGGAGAAAGCAGCTCAGTAAAGATGGCTGACAGCGTGGATGTGAGGATTGTCAAGCCATTAAGCTCATTGTGATCATATTCTGAGAGTTTAAATATTGAGTACTTATTTTATTTGATGTCTTTGGTCTGTCTTTTCCTTATTGTTATGTTCTTTCTCTTCTGTGAGAGTGAGTGTATGTGTGTGTATGAATGTGTGTGACACACACACACACACAGACACACACACACACACACAGAGAGAGAGAGAGAGAGAGAGAGAGAAAGAGAAGGATTGAAAGAGGTCACAGCTAAGACTATAGACCTAAGTATGGGAAATGGGGGTTGCTCAGGGCAGAAATCTAGGTACTGTGTTCCCTCTCAGGCTATCAGATTTTAACAGATGGGCTAAATTTAGGCAGATAAGTTTAAAGGGTTGTGATACAGCAAAATGATCAACTTGGAGATATGGAAGTTACCCCTGAGTTAGCAGAGTTTGTTTTTTTATATAAGAATAAGTGTTTCATTTTTAACTTAAAATGGATAAATGGATGCATTTATTATTTCATTGATAAACTTATTCAATAATTTATTGAGCACCTGTTGTATACTAAATGCTATTTTAGGCACCAGAGATAGGAAAATAGACAAAGTAGACAATCTCCTTGTCCTTATGGGTTTTATATTCTTATGGGGCTCTTCCAGCTACATTTCCCTTCTAGAAAGAAGAGGTATCACTGATCAGTGACAGTAGAAATTAAAAGGGGGCTAAAATGATGATGAGTAGGTGGAGACAGGCTTTCTAACATCCCTAGTCCAGCTGAGAAGGAAGATAACCAAGTGCCAACTATGAGGTTCAAGCCAAACTAATGTCTATTATTTAGGAACAGGAATAGAAGAAGTGTAAATTTATCCTCTTATAAATTTTTCTGTTTCCTATTTTGATTTAGTTTCCCTATAACTTTCTTAAGCAGCTCAGCTGGAGTTACTGAACAAAAGAGGAGGCCGTACTCTCAGAACCAAAGGGTATTCTCTCATGGCCAAGGGTGGAAACGCCGCCCCCTTAGCTCCGGGGCCCAGAGAGAAGTACAAGCTGCAGAACGAGAAGACTTGGGACACTTGGGTCCCTTCCCGTCCAATATCAAGTGTTCTCTTCAAGGTCATTTACCAGATGTGAAGCTCTGCTAGCGAGTACTAGAGGTTAGTGGATGAAAGGCAATTTAACATTCCCAATTTTTTCTCTGTGATCTTAGTTAGGATGTGAGAGACATTGAGATCAGAAGGCCTGGATTAAACTCCTAGATCTCCACTCATCTGTTGTGTGACCTAGGGGGATGTCATCACTTATGAGCGTCTTAGTTTGTCTGTAAAACTGGGTTATTATTTTTCCCTTAACTTTCCTCTCAAGGTTATTGGGAGTCTCATTGAGTTAGTACACGCGAAGGCAATTTCTAAGCAGTAAAAGACTACGTAAATGCAAGTGACATTTAATTTCTTATTTTATCAATTTTATTACATGATTATAATTGTGCATGGTATCATGTTTTTATTGACATACAGTGTAACGCAGAGGATTAATGGGAAGCTTTGGAAATAAATTCTGTGTGTTTGATTTGAACTCTACCAATTCTTAACTGGGTGACCTTGATTAAGCAACCGAACCTCTTTGTGCCCCACTTTCTTCATTTATAAAATGAGGATAATGACAGAACTTACCTCTTAGGGTTGTTAGGAGGATTCAGTGTGTCCCGAACTGCAATGCACTTAGAACTGCAGGGTGCTTAGCATTGGCTCACATTCGTTGTATCTTATATTTCTCATCAAAACAGGCATTCCGGGGTGCCTGGGTGGCTCAGTGGGTTGGAGCCTCTGCCTTCGGCTCGGGTCGTGGTCCCGGGGTCCTGGGATCGATCCCCACGTCGGGCTTTCTGCTCAGTGGGAGGCCTGCTTCCTCCTCTCTCTCTCTGCCTGCCTCTCTGCCTACTTGTGATCTGTCTGTCAAATAAATAAAAATCTTTAAAACAAAACAAAACAAAACAAAAAAAACAGGCATTCCTCGAAACATTGATAATTTCTCTACTTGGGCAATAAGGATACTATCTCCGATCTGTGTCATGTAGAAGAATTAAATCTATTGTCTTTCCTATTTTGAGAAATGACTAAAACTAGACAAACATAGAACATGTAACAACTCAGTTGTTGAACTATTGGATAAAGAACCACAAATAAATTTGTTGTATAAAGGAATCCACAAATTATTAGAGTGTCATTGTTTATTTGCTTTTGCCAACCTATTTTCACCAATACATCTGGCAGAGAAAAGCAGAAGCAAATGGAAATACTGCTTCTACATGGATTAAAATTCATGGAGAAAAGGTCTTCTGCCTGTCAAGCTTGCTGTGTCAGAGCCCTGTGAGCTCAGAATCACCAAGCTTTGAGTCAGGGGCCTGATCTCAGAGCAAAATGGTACATGAGCAGAGAGAGCTACACTCCTTTCTGTTCCTAACAGGGAAGGACATTGACAATTTTGCACTGATGAAAATTTTGTTTGCCATTACAATGTCAAGGTTAATCATTCATTTCAAGTTGATCCAGCCTTCATTAAATACATCAGGTCCAGGAGTGAATGATGATGTATATGAATCACAAGGTAAGTTTTCCTGTTTTGGGATGTCTGGGTTTTATAGCAGGGACTTGATTTAAATGGATATTTTAATAACAGCATGCTCATTCTAATACTTTACATTATTATCACATCTTCTTTGAGCAGCCCAGTTCGATAGGTACTGCTAGTGTCATGATCACTGACCTGTCTTGCAAATGTGGTTTAGACAGATTACATAACTTGTCCAGTAACATGCAGCTAGTATGTGATTAAGAGTCAAATAAGATCATGATGGCGTGTCCTGTAAGTTTGTAGAGGATGTATCAAGTTCCCCTTGGTAACTGAAGCAGAGCCTTGGATGTACTCTGTGCTCAATTTAAGGTTTCAAGTGGTCCTGAGAGTTTGATGTGGGAGTTAGAAGGATTGGTATGTGAATAAGAGAAAGACAATGTAACGTTCTGTGTTTTTTCCTTTCAAAATATGGACATGATGAAGACTGTTCGCGTTTTGTTTGCTTGAGTGGAGGTCAGAAATATAAAATACAACTCCATAATTGTCCTTTCAATGTATATCTGGCAACTTCCTCCAAAGTAGTTAAAACTGCTTCCACCCATGATGTCTTCAGAATTGTAAAGGTAAATTTGCAAGTTATTCTTACAAAGAAAGATGGCATAAAAATCGAGTTATTGTTATCTCTGAGATATTGCCCTTTAAAAAACCAGATTGTTTTACCTAAATTATCAGTAGGCTGATTTAATCTCATTCCTGATGCCCAAATGCAAGGATACGGAAATGCCCTTATAACTGTGGAGAAGATTTCTGACCTTTAGTGGCCTGGTAGGAAAGTTATGAATTTCTGGATGTCAAAAAACTAACTTGGGGCGCCTGGGTGGCTCAGTGGGTTAAGCCTCTGTCTTCAGCTCAGGTGATGATCTCAGGGTCCTGGGATCAAGCCCCGCATCAGGCTCTCTGCTCAGCGGGGAGCCTGCTTACCTCTCTCTCTCTCTTCCTGCCTCTCTGCCTATGTGATTTCTCTTTGTCAAATAAATAAATAAAATCTTAAAAAAAAGAATACTTAAGAGTTGGTAAACAAAATGCTACAGGAACAGGTTCGGGGTGTTTAAAAAAAACAAACAAACCTAACTTAAGCAATGCTTCTGAGCTAAACAGCTGTGTGCATGGATCTTAGATAACTTCTCAAAGGTCTGGAGACTTACCTCTTCCTCTCCTTGGGGAAATGGAGTCAATAAAGTAAAGGATGCTGAGGATGACTTCCAGGGCTAAGCAGCTACACAAGTACTCTGACAACAGCTGCAGGAGTGCAAGTACAAGAGTAGTCTTTGTTGTCTAATCGAAATCGGAAACACTGCTTTCTTTTAATAGAGATCTAAGGACAGGAATAGTGTCACTCTCAGAAAGCTCCCGTTTGTTGTTTTGATTTTGTTCCTTAAATGCCTGACTTGATGCTGGCATGTCAAGACAGAGAGGAGAACTTCAAACACGTGTTGTCTGCATTTTCATCTCCTGCCCCATCCACCCTCTTCCATCATGTGCCACTCCACTGGTTACCCTCTGCGTCAGAACATCTTCATTTCCCCTAAACCTACAGACAAAAACCCAACACAGTCAAAGATTAGAAAATACCCATCCTCTTCCCAGACTCTTCTTTTGGGGGGTTGGGTGGGGTGGGCAGTGGGAACACCAGGACTGCAATTTGATAGAAGTGCTAGAATTGGAGAGTCTGAGTTGATTTCTTCCTTCTAGTATTACACATTGTGTGTGTGTGTGTGTGTGTGTGTGTAAAACTCAAGCTTTGACACGTGAAAAACTTGCTAAAAACTCAAATTCCTGGCCTCTTCTCAGAGACTTGTGCTTCATGTTCTGAGAAACCATCAGGAATCTGCATTTAAAAAAAGCATCTCAGAAGAGTATCATGCATTTTCTTAAAAAAAAAAAAAAACAAACAGTCATCATCTCTTTCACTTGTTTGGCATTTTCCAGTTTTCAAAATGCTTGCACATACATATTCAGTTCTGTGAGGTAGATGGGACTGATTATTCTCATTTTGAGGATAAGAAACTCCAAGTTTAGCAATGATTTCCTCAGGGCCTCACTACACACCCCTCGTTTGCCCATCTCCCTGTATTCCTCACCTTAGCTAACCTTTTTCCTTTTGGGTGTTGAACTGCAGGAGGCCAGGAACCTCCAAAGCCAGCCAGTACTATCTGTGTCTGCCTTCCTGAAGAATGAGGCAAGTCTTCTGGTAGCCAAGGAAGGAAAATGATTTTATTGGTGAAATGTGAACATTTCCCTAATTGACAGTGTCACTAATTGATTTTAAGTAATTCCTCTTGTCCTACTGGGATGCATTTTCGAAAAAGGATTCAGCTTCAGTTTTGGAGAAGATGTGTGTGAGTGTGTGTGTGTGTGTTTGCGTGTCTTTTTCACGTCTCTTGTTCTGCATGGTTAGAATCCCAAGTTCACTGTCCTTATTCAGTCACTTTGACTGCTGCAGCGGATTGTGTTCTGTGTAGACAGTTGGGATTCCCCCCTCTCAGGGTTCCTTGCTTGTTGAATCCTTCTCCTAGCTGTTGGGCTCATAAACCCCCTTCTGTCTGTGTTACGTCCAGCAGCACCATGAAATATCCAGGCCCCCAAACACCGTAGGGTTGTTTGACACAGTGTTCAGAGGCCTCAGTCCTTCTCCTTGCCTAAGTGAATTTCTGCTAGGTTTGTGCCCACATCTGGAGAGCTCCTGCTACCACTTCTCAGGGTCCCCTATCCATTTCTAGTAGCTTCCAGGCCTGCGTGTTCCTTGCCCTCTATTAGGATGTTTTGAACATATATGTGTTTCTCTTGGAAATCATCCATTTAATCTTCTGGCTCTACCCGTGATGCTTAGTGGAGAGACAGAAGGGGCAGGATTATCTGAAGACAAGTTGAAGAGAGATTATAAGTATAATTAATAGTCACATCCAGACCATAGCACAAATGGAAGGTTTCCAAAATCTTTCATGCTGCCTTTCAACTTGGGTGACAACATCTTCTCTGCTGAGTTTTCTGTAACACCCGTCTGCCATCACAAGCATCCTGGAGACCTGACTGCACTCCAGAGCTGGTTGTTGACTGCCCTTGCCCACAGTCACCCTCTCACCCCTCCCGCATTCTCCTCTCTGTGCAGAGCGCTCACTTGATCTCCCATTTTAAGGGTAGAACCTGCTCTGCAGCTTTCTGGATAGAACCAAGAAAACTGGGTTTCAAGGATGCAGAAGCACTTCATCCTGTTACAAAATGAGCTGAAGGTGGGACTCAACATGAGGGCCCAAAAGGTCATTGTTACTTTCTCTAGTGTCCACTGCCTGCCTTCCTTAACAGAGAATTCTGTGTGCTCCAGCTTGTGGGAGAGGGCGGCTGCTTTCCCTCAGCTCCTTCTCTCCTAACCCCTTCTTTGTGCACTCAGGGTCCTTTAACCGGCCCGTGGTTGTGTTTTCTCTTGGGGGAGGGATGGGACACAACAGACCCGAGCTGCAGTTCCTTCACTCTGCCTCTGAGAATTTCTCATCCAAACCTCAATCACGTAGGATTGCGTAGAGAGGAGAAAAGGGGAAAGACGGAAGACGGAGAAGGGGGAGAGGGGTGACGGGAGGGAGGGAGAAGAGAGTCTGGGAGCAGAGGGCGCCCGGGAGGGGAGGAGGACCCGAGCGCGCAGCGCGTCCCTGCGCTCCGCGAGCCCGACCCCCGGCCCTACCCCACCCGGGCGCTGTCAAGCCCTCGGGCGGGTGGGCGAGCTGTGCCAGAGGTACTCCGGCGGCCGCCGGCTCTTCGTTCCACCCTCCGTCTCCGTGGCTGTCGTCCCCGCCTAGAGTTTCCTGCGGCGCTAGCGCTCCAGCGGAGCGAGCCTGCTGGGCGGCGGCGGCGGCGGCAGCGGCGGCGCCCGGGAGCCAGTGAGGCTCGGCGCGCCCAGAGCCTTTGCCCATGAATGGGACTCCGCCCTGAGCGCCCCCTCCGGGGCCTGGGGAGGCGGCGGCGCGGCGGCTAGGGGCGCCCCGCTACCCCGCAGCTCTGAGCGGCCACCCGCGCAGCGAGTTGGCCGAGTTGGCGGCAGCCCGCACCTGCTCCCTGGCCTTGACCCCAGAGTCTGCGTCCGGCTCCGGGGGCGCGCTCGACAGCCTCCCGCCGTTGCCCCGGACCGCTTGGGGGCCCCGCCTGCGCTCCCAGCGCCAGACCATGGTGGGCAGCTCCGGGCCGGAGCCGCAGCCGCCTCGAGCCGACGTCGCCCGCAGCCAGCCCCTGCCCCGCCCGAGCCGACGCGCGGGGGTTCGCAGCGCGCCGGTCACTTCCTTCCTCGGCCGGGATGGGCTGCGCGGGAGCGAGTGATCGGCCTCGCGTCCGGCGGGTAATCCCCATCTGATCTGCTGCCTGCGAGCTGCGGACTGCCGGGCCGCGCGAGCCTGGGGGGCCCGGGCACCGCGGCGATGACCTGATCCCGAGCCCACCAGGGCGCCCCCTCCTTCCCTCTTCCCTCGCTCCCTCTGAGCCTGTGCGGAGACCGGCTCCGTGTGGCGGCACCGGGCAGACCATGGCGGGGAGCTCCAGTTAAGGCGTGTGGGCGCCGAGCTGGAGAGGACACCTTCGGCATCGCTGCCTTTTGAGGGGGCTTATTTAAACTACTGAGTCATTCCAGATTTAGGATTCCCTAAATAATCACCAACTGTGCCCGTCTTGTGCCAGAAAGCGAGCAGAAAGAGCAAGAGCGCCCGCTCTTGGGACCCCGCGCATTCCCGGCGCTCGCCTCTCGTGGGTTTCTCCCCGAGGGGTGCTTGGCCCTCGAGGATCTCCCTCCCTCCTCCGTCCCTCCCTCCTTCCCCGTCCCTCCCTCCCCCCCTTCTCCCGCTCTCATCGCAGCGCTGCTGGCGGGGAGTCGCGCGCACCGCAGCTGGAAACAGCTGCCCCCGCCCCGCGCCCCTACCCCGACTCCAGCTCACGGCTCCCACTTCACGCCTCTCGGAATTCCAGAACTCCGGCGGCCGGCCTCTGGAGAACCGCAGCCGGCGCGATGCATTCCGTAGACCTCACCCAGCCGGGACGGACCTCCTAATCTCCAGAACTGCGGGCCGCAGGGAGTTAAATTGCTGCCTTCCTCTCCTTCTCTCTGGCGGTTGGTGGCTTGTTTTCTAAAGGAACGTTTTATTCACTTTTTAGTATTTTCTACCGGGGGCTCGCTACCCGCCTCGGTCCGGACTCTGCTTTGTAAACGGGTTTTATATGTATGTATGTGTAGATATACTTTGGACACCTTACAACGCTTGCGCCTCTCCGACGGGGGCACGGCTTGTTGTTTTGGACATCCTTCTTACCCTTCCACTTGGTACTCTGAACGCAGTGTGACCAAACTCCCCACTGCCCCTCGGACGCGGATCGCCGTGGGGTGCAAGTTTGGGGTGCAAGAGTCTAGTTAACTGGAAGGCCTGGGACCGCCCCGCCCCCGCTGCCAGCGGTTGGGGAAGTTTACATCTGGATTTTCACACATTTTGTCGCCACTGCCCAGACTCTGACTAACCTTGTGGGCGTCGGGTTTTCCGTACTGCAGCCTCCTCAGATATTAGCACTGCCTCCCCGCGCCTGCCCTGTCCCTCCAGGCCGCCGAGGTCCTGCCCTCGCCCCGGTGGAGCGCGATCCCGAGGGCGCAGTGGAGCCCGGGGCCTGGGGCCCGCGCTGAGCAGCTATGGCTGCGGCGATAGCCAGCTCCTTGATCCGGCAGAAGCGACAGGCGAGGGAGTCCAACAGCGACCGGGTGTCGGCCTCCAAGCGCCGCTCCAGCCCCAGCAAAGACGGGCGCTCCCTGTGCGAAAGGCACGTCCTCGGGGTATTCAGCAAAGTGCGCTTCTGCAGCGGCCGCAAGAGGCCAGTGAGGCGGAGACCAGGTCAGTAATAGCCCAGGCGGTGGGCTCCCCAGAGCTGACACCTCTCTCCCCTTTTACAAAGCACCTGAGGGCACCCACCGAAGGGAACCAGGATCCCCCTGGCTCCATTCTGGCCCCCTTCTCCCTTAATTTCCAGACGTCTCTCTCTCAGTCACCCTCTGTCAGTTAATAGCTTCTTGTCCCATATTCAGGAAAACAGTTTGTATCTCGATGAAAACACAGTTTGACTAAGATGAGAGCTACATGTATAGATGCTCCTGGTCGCATAAAGCCTGTAGAATCCTTGAGGCAGCGACCATCTCATTCATAGTCTCTCTCTCTCTCATCCATCCATTTATCCATCCATACAGTGCTCATACTGTCTGCTGAGGATCCTAATGTAAATAAACCTTCTTCCCTCTATCTCCCATAACGTTTAGCATAGTTCTGGACGCAGACACTTAGTAGACACCAGATGAACTTAATTTTTTTATTTTTCAAACTCTTCCCCCAGGAACACATGATATTGCATCTTTCAGACATTCCGATGGATTCTCACCTCCCCGCTTTCCTGCATGCCCCTTCATTTCCTTTTACACAGACTTCTTTTTCCTATTCTCTTCCTCCAGGACTCTCCTGGTTTCCCAGATTCTGCTCATTAAGTTTTCTGCCCTATTGCTCCCATCCTTTGCACGCTCACACTTTCTTTTGGGACATTAAGGAAACAACATAGTATCTGCAATTTGGCCTAAGGGAGTGTGAAAAGAACCACAAAACTTTGGACTTAGCAGAGATTTTCTTGTTAAGGCCCTTCTGAAGTTGATTCTCCTCTTTGTCCCTAAACTCACATGGTTGGTCTCTATTGTGATCTTTATTTACAAAGGGAAAGTGGATACCTTGAGTTTCAGGGTGCTTACTCCCACCTTAAACCAGGCCAGCTTGAGAGAATGAAAGCAAAATTGCCCAGATTTGTCCTTCCACCAGACTTTGTTGATCCTCTCTGGGTGTGGCCTGCTGGGTCCTTTGCAATCTGGAGGTACTCTCCTCTTGGTGTGGTCAACTGAAAGGAAATATGGCCTAGAAAGCTTGCTCAGAGATCGGTTGACTGGTTTAGGTTAGCATCATTGCAATTCTGTGATGCACTCCTGGGTTCCAGGAATGAAACATGGGCTAGGGTCATTGGGATGAGGAAAACATTTGGAAAGTGTGGATCAGCGAAGTTCAGACTTAGCTTAGAAATTTAGGGTTAAGTCTTATGAAAAAACCATCTCATTTTCGTTTTTCCCACGGGTTTTCATGACACGAGTCACTTCACAGTAGACTCCTTTTCTCTGTGTTGTTGATCAAATAGGAAATTTTGGGAGTAAACGAAAAGACCATGATCCCAAGGCAAGAGCTACTAAATCTCTTTCGGTTTACATACAATTGATCTAGCCTACTAATTTCATAAAGTGAAGCTTTCTATGAAAACTAGGGTTCAATATTTATAGAATATATAATTCTTTTAGGGGAAAATAAAATCCCTTGTATTGTTGTGCAGGGATCATTTGGGGGTCATCGTCTCTAAGGGTTTATGTGGTCTGAATTCAATGTAACTCTTGTATTTCAGTCATTGAAGTGTGTTCTTGTATTCCAGTTGAGATAATTAAGTGATAATTGTGAATAGATCCCTCAGCCCCCTCAGTTCTAAACAAGGCAGTAAAAATAATAGGTGGGTGATATTTGTGAATGGATGAGCTGAACTCACTTGATCTTTGTGGAAGTTGATCTGGACATGAACAATTTGCAGGGTTTAATTTTACATGAGGGACATTACTTCTTGTGGCCCTTTCCGTAGCATCTCACTAGAAAACAGAATTTGAGGGAATTGCTGAGTTTATTGTTTTCTTCAGTGTTCACTTAATCGGCTCCTCTTTTTCATTTACTTAGTGTACATCTTGGCAGAGAGAATCCTGGCTGGTGACTTCTTTTGTTTAGCTAAAGTCTCACAGTAATGTGGCTGAGAGATCCCAGGCCCAATGCGAGGCCCACGGGCATGCATCTGTACACCGTGCACTTCAGTCTGGTCTGAAGCTTAGCTTAGAAGAATGGGGGTATGGGGTGTGGAAAAAGATTTGGAAAGATGTTAGTGTGCTATTATCGCTACTAACAAAGCCAAATAATTAGTCTGTTGATTTGCTGTCAGCAACCATGATTCACATAGCATGGGATGAGCCTATTTATAGAGAAGTAGCGCCTTCCACATCTCAATTCCAGAGAGGATTCTTAAACTGGATTGGGAGGAAGTTGCTAAACACCGAAAAGAAAAGCTATTTGAGGGAACCTGTTTTATAAGCATTTGATGTTACCTTCTCGTAATAGTTGAGTTATTCTTGAAATCACTTGCCCTTCTAAGTCATACACTAATGAACTATAAACTGAGTCACAAATGGTAAGAAAGTGGTGAAATGGAATCACTTGGCCTGATAAAGAATTTCCACTCTGAAATTCTGTTATTGAGACACACATTCCATTGACCAGACTCTCCAAGGGAATGAAGCTGAGGCAGTGAAACTAAATCAGATGTTGGATGGGAAAGGCCACAGTTGTTTTTCTGATTTCATGGCTGATATATTGTCTCTCAATTCCTTGTCTTCGTTCACCAAGTTCTGATATGTATAAGGTTGAAACTTTATAAATACAGTGGAAATATCGAAATCACGTAGTAAAGGTTTCAGATTTCAAAATCATGCGTGATATTGCACAATTAAAAAATGAGAGGTGATAGTGCAGGCCTCATATCACACGATTCCAGCATCATGGTGCACATCAGATGCTTTAATGATGCCATCCCGGGAGCATAGTGTGGAGGCTTCTCCTGGGATGGTGCAGCAAACGCCTGACTTTAGATGAGAAAACCTAGAATCAGGGCAAGTTGGTGGTTTATAGAAGGTTATGTAGCTAGATTGGGGCAAAATTGGGACTAGAACTAGATCCTGTTGATTTATTTTTCCTGTGGTCTTCACAACACAACACTGATAAAAGTATAAGAAAACTGGGTGCCCATGGGTCCCTGGGTGGCTCAGGTGATTGAGTGACTGCCTTAGGCTCAGGTCATGATCCTGAAGTCCCTGGATTAGGCTCCCTGCTCAGTGGTGGTGGTGGGGTTTCTGCTTCTCCCTCTGAACTTCCCCCTCTCTTGCTCTCTCATTCTCTCTCTCTCTCTCTCTCTCTCTAGTAAACAGATAAAATCTTAAGAAAAAAAGAAAACTGGGTGCCCTCTATTAAATGTTGGAAGTGATTTTGTAGATTTTGCATTTGTTTTTACCATTAGGAATTGCTGCTGCTGTTGTTACTTTTGTTATTGTTGTTGTTATTATTATTATTTTGTAATTAGAACAGGAATAGTGTAGAGTACAGGAGGTAACTGATGGAAGGTGGTATAGGATAAGTTAGGCAATTAGCGTTCTAAAATGACCATCCTATAGCGAGCATGCATTGTAGCAATACACCGAATAGTGAAGACACACAGACAGTGCAGGAATAGGTAGTTCCTTAGACACTGCATGGATTGTAGGTAGCTCTTTGGAAATGAGATGTTGTAGACCTTGACCAGCAAGTTGGCTGAAGTCATCAAACCATAAAAAAGCCTTTAGAACATTTGTGTTTGTATACTTTGTGATAAAGAAGGGAGCATTCTTGTGTTGTTATTTGAGTCATTTTTTATGTGTGGAATGTCTGTATGGGCCAGGTCTGCTGAAAATTTTGCTAACATGTTGACACCACTTTTTTTTTTGCGGCATTTAGGCTGCTAGTATATCCATGTGAATTACACAGGTCATTCATTTCCAACATTGTTTCTACTTTTGAGTAGAAATACCTGTACAAATGGTTGACTCCAAAAGCATTTTTTTAAAGATTGTATTTATTATTTGACAGAGAGAGAGACAGTGAGAAAAGGAACACAAGCAGGGGAAGTGGGAGAGGGAGAAGCAGGCTCCCCACTGAGCAGAGAGCCTGATGCGGGGCTCAATCCCAGGACCCTGAGATCATGACCTGAGCCGAAGACAGACACTTAATGACTGAGCCACCCAGGTGCCCCCAAAAGCATTTGTTTTGTTTCAAGTTACTGCAGGTAATGGATAGCATTCACAATCAAGAAAAGGAAAAGTGTTGACTCTGCTCTCAACTCTCAGAATGTTGGAAAGGCCATGAACCCTGGACATCATCCAGTATCACTCTTTTACTTTTCAAATGAGACCCTTCTGGAAGGCAGAGTAATGAGATAAGCCTAAACCTATGCATTTTATGTGATTTTAAAATTTTTATTATTTTTCTATATCATTTAATTCCTTCCTTTAAACCAAAGCCCCCCTCCCCACCCCACCCCAGAAAAAAAGTAATCAGGAAAAATTCCTAGCCTAAAAAACATTAGATATTTTGTATGACTTAAGTATTTGGTTTCCTAGGCCCCTCCCTTTTAAAAGTGATAGAGTGTTTTTACACTGAGTGGGTAAAATAAATCAAATAAGTGGTTATATCTTTTACTAAATTTTGTTGCTTTTCATTTGTCTTATTTTTCTGAGCCCTTATTTCTGCTGTTATAAAAACTGTGGTTATTCAAAATATTTTAGTATCCTTCCCGCTTGTTTTGGTAGATGTGTAGAATTTACCAGCACACTCATTCAACATTTTACTGTCAAACACATCCTTTTACGTAGATGAAGAAAACATTACAGAAAATAGAAACTTCAGTGAGAAAATTGATGAAAAAGGGGAAATAATGCTTAATCATGGGAACATAAATTAGATTTTTATAAATTGAAATACTTCCGGTCAATATATAGATCAACAATAGTTTCAGTATGACAAGTGATACTTTACATTTATAGCAAGTACTTTTATTGTATTTTCTTTTTTAAAAGTCTGACAATGTCTCAACTACAAAATCAGACTAAATAAATGCTATTTGGCTTGATGTCTGTTAAAACAAAACAAAACAAAACAAGCTTTTCTCTTTAGAAACCCACCCTAGGATTTCAACTGATTGTGTGTGCGTGTGTGTGTGTGTGTGTGTGCGTTTTAATCCTATTTTCTCTACAGCAGTGCATTCTCATCAACAAATTAAGTTTCCATTGTAAGAACATTTTAAAATAGCAGGTACTGTGATCTCTTGATTTCTTTCTTCCCACAGAGATCTCATCAAGCCATAACTCAGATTAAGTCTTTAAAGTTTTAATGAAGTTGATATTCTTCAACAGAATTAGAAAAACAATTGACACGGGAAATGAAGCAGTCTCTGTATTTGAGGAAGAAATAGGAATTTTTTTTTTAAATAGGAATATTTTGGAAGATCTTTAGAAACTAAAGCTTTCACTCATAAAATTATATGTAGGAAAAAGTACTGGCCTTACTAGTATAGCACCACATTGCTTCTGTTCTTGGTGAGAGCATATTTATGCATGAGTACTACAATGTGGATTTGGTTTGGGACATTTGTTAATAATAGTCACTTTTTTCTCTTCCCTTCCTTGAGTGCTTCATCAAAATGTGTTTGCTATTGGCTTTTCCTCCTAGAGTTATTATAGATTTTATGAGGACTCTCAAAGACAATCACATTAGACAGAGGCGACCCAGTTAATTTACTACATTTTGGATTCTGATGACCTACCCCTCAAACCATGGAGTTTTACCTGTTCTCTAAAGAAAGATCCACCATATAGATATGGGCTATAGATATAGATAAGGGCTCTCAAGCCAAGGCCACCTTCTAAGTGCCTATAAAAAGGAGGAGGCTTAGATACAAAATGTCTGTAAATGAATCCTATATAATGATAAGTTTTAATAATAGCAGTTAATTTGACTATATGACTTCAGGATTTACAGTTTCTTCACAGCTCTTGCCCCTTTGGTTCTTTATAGCAATTCACTGATAATGGTTAGCCCTGTCTTCGTTATAAGAAAACTATGCTTCAAAGTGGCAGGGGGACTTGTCTGGGTTCCTGGAGGCAGGAAGTGGCTAAGCTGTCACAGGACCCCCACTCCCTACACTGCAGGTCATCTCTCTATCTTTACTATCTTGAGCTAAAAAGGCTGACTGTGATTGACTCAATTTGACTGTAATCTGGGAAACTCTTGTTGGGCGAGTCAGAGAAAGAGTTCAAGGAAATGTGGAGTGTGATGATAGGTTTGCTTTGCTCTGTGTGTGATCTAGAGCTCCCAGGGAGGATCTCTAGTGAGGAGGAGGAGGCTTGAAGTCCAAAGACTGGTGGCTCATTATTATGAACTGGTCCCAGGCTCCTGGCTGGGCTGTCTCTCTGCATGCTTCAGAGATGTCAAGGGGTGTCACTTGGGGCACCCAAGTCCTCACTGGGAGACTTGGGTCCAGAGGGGCAGGCTTTCTTGACTCTAAGCGTAAACAATTGCTTCAGATGTTTACGAATGTAAAGAGGTTAATACCAAGGTTAGGAGAGCCCTGTAGGATTTAGTCTGCCTGTCCTGTCCTTTCTTGCCTTGTCTTTTTAGTTACTGTTTTAAGTGATGATGTAGCAGAGTGATTACATACATGGAGTTTGGTGTGAGATCTGAATTCAAATTCTGGATATATTATTTGTAAGAACTTGAGGCAACGTTGTCAATATCTTTGAACCTCTATTTGCTGATTTGTAAAAGGGAGGTATTATCTCTAGCATTTGGTTAGGATACATTTCTCCGAGGAAGAATCATTTAAGCTGAGTTCTGAAGGATAGGGCAGGCAGAGGGATGGAAGAATGTTGAAGGCAGAAGAGAACAACTTTCTCGTGAAGATTGGGGTGAGAGGGAATTGAGTATAGATTGAATAATGAGAGCAAGGGGTACAAATAATGTTGGAAAACCTAGCAAGGGCTGAGTCGTGAGGGATTTTGTATTTTATTTTATTTAAAAGATTTTATTTATTTATTTGACAGACAGAGATCACAAGTAGGCAGAGAGCCAGACAGAGAGACGGTGGGGGAAGCAGGCTCCCTGCAGAGCAGAGAACCTGATGTGGGTCTCAATACCAGCACCCTGAGATCATGACCTGAGCTGAAGGCAAAGGCTTTAACCCACTGAGCCACCGAGGTGCTCCAGGGATCTTGTGTTTTAATCTAGGATCCATAAGAGTCAGAAATAGGGGCTGATACAATGTGACTTGCATAGTTAAATGGACACTCTGGCTTTGGAGAAGAGAACAGATTGCAGCAGAGCCAGAGTGGGAGTTAAGGAATCAGGAGGAGGCCAGGGCATGAGTCTGGGCCAGCAGTTCTCAAAGTCTGGTGCAGAGGCCCTGGGAGCTCCTTGAAAACCTTTCAGTGGGTCCACGTGTTCAAAATTATTTTCATAATAACATTTCCTAATACTGATCATTTACCCTTTTCATTCTGTCACAAGCGTCCAGTGGAGTTTTCCAGAGATTATATAATATATCCACAATCATTGGGAAAGGTTATTGAAATTTTCCTCCCTTTTCTACCACTTATCTGGGTGAGGCCAGGTTTTCTTTATATTCTTCAACCACAACAACATATTGTAAGAGATTAAATGCAGAAGCACTCTAAGAATCCAGGTGATTTCTGTTAAGCCAGGCATTTAAAATATTTGCAAGCCTATAAACTACTTTTTCAAAAAAAAAATTTTATTTTGGAAATTATAGTTATGTTTTATTTAAAAACACTATATTATTGATATTTAGTGGGTTTATTATTTTTAATAAGAAAGTATTTGAAAAATTTTGTTGTAAGTTCTAAACACGGTACACATTAAATGATATAAGCCACATAAACAGAAGCTTTTGGGAGCACTCAGTAATTTTTAGGAGTGCAGAAGGGTCCTGAGACCGACAAGATTAAGAACCACTGGTCCAGGCTATAGATTATATTGACCTGAAACCTACTGGCAGTCCCAGATGGTTATGACAAGAGGAGTGGGAGGTAGAATGAGGAAAGCCTGATAATAGGTAGATTTGAATGAAAAGCAAATAAGGGGCCTGGATGATTCCTGGCTGAACAATTCAGTAGTGAGTGGTACCTTTGCTGAGGTGGAGGGGAGCTAGGGGAGAAGCAGGTTGATAGGTTGATACACATTGAATAAAACCATTGGCAAACTACAGAGCACTATAGAATGCTAAGGTGAAAATTTGCGTCATGTCATCATTTATTGTTAATAGTTTTAACTACGATGAGGATCCTGATTACCCATCTGTATAAGGCTATCTACTTCATCCTTGAATTGTCAAGGAAACTTCGATTTTATTAGAGTATTCAACCTCCACCATTGATCTAGAACTACTACCTTGCAAGGGTGATCCTATAAGCAAACACATTTTAGGCGGTGAAAAATATTCAAGACAGTAGAAAGCCTTAGTAATTTTTCTAGTCTTTTAAAATTGAAACAAAACGTTTGGTAGCTAGTGGGCTTCCAAAGACTTTTAACTTGGTTCAGTCCCGAATATGTCCTAAATATGGCTTTCGTGTGTGTGGCACATAGATGGATTTCACGTGTGAGTTTAAGCCAAGTTCATTGGTCTTTGCACAATCAAGTGAGCCTGAAAAGACAAACTTTGTGAAGTCTTCCTTATTTTATCCACTCAATGTTAGTCATTTGATTAGTTTGTGGTATTTATGTATCTCCTGGCTCCCTGCTTCTAATCATACTGTTGTTAATGTCTCTTAATTAGAGTTTAAGTGTTTACGGTCTTTTTAAATGACTTCTCAGGGGTCAGTAGAGAGAGCCCTAAGGCCTAAGATCAAACTTGGCTTTCTAGAGGAGAAGAATGACACGAGACAAATGGGATCTGTAGTGCAATCACAAATGTTAGAGCTTAGAGATTATATAGGCCAGCAGTTCTCAGCGTACCTGCAAAATGAAATCACCTGTGAATTTTTAAAATGTGCTAATACAGTACACCCAGAAAATCTGACTTACTCTGTCTACCCTGGGGCCCAGGTATCAGTCGTCAGTTTTGTTTGCCTGTTTTTAACCTCCTAGGTGATTCTGAAGTACAGCCAGGGATGAGAACTACCAAGTGTTCCAGTCCCATCATTTCATAGCTTGTGGTCCTTAAACAAAAGGTCATTATTTTATTCATTAAGGCCTTTAGGAACCATTCATAATCCCTAGAAACTCTGTACACTAAATTATAATTATGATCCTTTCTTTATGCTTATTGTTGAATCTTTCAAGTGTTGAATGGAGTCCCAAATCTGCGCCCCATAATGTCTGTGTGCTTCTTCTTTCTGGCCAGCACCTGAGTTCCTAAAGATAGGAGCTGTGCCCTATTCTTACTAGTTCTCAGTGCCTAGCATCCTGCCGATGTCACTGTAATTCCTCAGTCACTGGTAAAGAAGTGAGTAAATGACATACAGACTCAATGAATCTTATCTTTACCGCAAGCCCCAGAGGAAGAGGGGTTCTCCTTACTGTCTCCAGTTGTCACAAAAGGATGCTGAGGTCTAGCCAGCCTGGGTGGGGCTCCTCAAGTTCACAAGTCTGGTTAGGAGTACATAGATTGTGGTTTCAACTTAGGTTTGTTTTTCCTAGTCTGTTTTTTTTCCCACTCTGCCAGTACTGGAAATGGACCCACCCACCCTCCATCCTTCCCTCCCTTCCTTCCTTTCTTCCTTCCTCCCTCCCTCTCTCTCTTTCCCTTCCTCCCTCCCTTTCTTCCTCTATTTCTCCCTTCTTTTCCCTCTCTTCCCTCCCCTTTCCTTCCTTCCCCTTGCCTCCTCTTTTCTTTCTCTTTCTTTTTCTTTATCTAAAACATTTTTATTTTGAAGAAATCTGTACACCCAAAGTGGGGCTCAAACTCACAACCCTGAGATCAATAGTTGCAATGCTCCACCGACTAAGCGAGCCAGGTGCCCCAGACTGGTTCATTCTTTGGAAAAAAAAAAACAAGGAAACTCTATGAAAGGACATCTAAAGGCCTTTTTAGCTTGCAAGGTCATTAAATAGCTCCCCTCCCTGCAGGGGAAACAGTCATGACTGGGGACATGACATACTCATCTGCTCCCTGCTTTTTTACTTACACAGGAATTATACAAACTATTTTCCTAGTCTTCTATTTAGGATGTTCCTAACTGCATCCCATGGTTTAATTACCTGTAATGTGCTATCGAACATACCTTTGTTTAAGATATTGGTCTTTTTTCTTTTGACCCCAATTTAGGCCCATTCTGTTCCCTCAAGGATTGGAATTAAATCCAGTGTGCTATAGTGTTGAAGATTTTTTTTAAATCTAGGCTCAAAAAGGGAATTGAAATGAAATATGAAAGAATCAGGAGAGAAGAACTATGAGCTTGTTTAAGTTATTATAAAAAGGAAAAAAATAAATATTTTCACAAGATATTTTTTAATTGCTACTGGTGACTTAAATGTTCTATTTTAATTTTGAGAATTCAAAAGATGACCCAGATCACCTTCACAGCATCCTAGAATCAGATAATACTCCTCAAATAATTAAGAACCAGGGGAAAAATTTAAGTCGGTACCAAAAGTAGGGATCCATATTCAAATTACCTGGTTAGAATAAGCGTTAGATTCTGTTTTTAGACAAATAGCTCTAGCTGAGCTGTCTACATAATATCCATTTCATATGTGATATTCTGTTGGGAAGAAGACTTTACAAAAGGACAAACACCCAGAATCACATAAAGAGATTGGAAGAGAAGGTGTTATCCAGGTCTGAGTAATTAATAAAATATGATGGAAAATAAGGATTATCTCACATTTCAAGTTTCCCACTATGGAGAGGGACATGTTGTCATGTTTTACTGTTTCAGGGAGGAATGTGGTGGAATTTTGCAATGAGATTGTAGCCCTGAGGTGAAGAATGAGTTGACATATAAGGTGAGAATGGCCTGGACATCCAGAATTCTACGAAGGAAGTCATGTTGATAGAAACCCAGGCTGCTTCTGTAGTCTTTTCCTCATGAGGTATTTCCCTGAGAGATTGGAGATTTGTTTTCTCTTCAGAACAGTGAACAGGGCTTCTGCTTGCCTCCTTGCTGAGCCTGTCTCCCTATCAGGTCTCAGGGCCATTTTTGCTTTTGCTCAGGAAAGTAGTCAGCAGCATCTTGGCTGGGCTACCTTCATGTTTTACAGCACCAAGAAGGAAACTCACTTTGAAATGTTGCATTTCCTAGTTTTTCCACAAAGTGTTCTTGTTTGAGGTTCCTGAGCTGCATTTTCTAGTTCACTACATGGATTCTCGAGTTAGGGTCTCTCATTATGACTCTGCTAATGGGACTGCCATCTCGGTTGGGAAGCTGAAATTAGAGGTTTCTTGGCCCACTTCTTATTTTCACCTAAACCATAGTCCTACCCACTCTCTTTCTCATGTTGAACAAACACATTCAGTTCAAAGCTTCTTTCCATGGGGCTGATGGGTGTACCTGTAAGGGCTAGAGAACAGCAAAGTTCATGCACCTTGATTCATTACTTGAATTCAAGAAGTGCCTGAAATTCTGATTAAAAAAAAAAAATCTTGTTAGAATTGGTACTTTCTTTAGTACTTTGTCTCATGTTGTTACACAACCGCATTTGAAGATGAGTATCTGTGACATCTGCCTTGGGAGGGAGGTTTCTACCTAGTGGGGTATACAACCTAAAGTATTGATGGGTTTGAATTGAAAAACATCAGAGCTCATTACAATCACCCACCTTACAGAGGAGGGAACTGAGACGCCAAAGGGGTAAGTCAGGTCGTACGTACAATCACTGAAAGGCAGTGAGGACTGAAACTCAGCATGAGCCTATGCCTTACTGTCTCCAGGCGTACATTGTTACTGTTGGTAAAAAGATCTATCTACCTGTTTCTTTTTTTTTAAATTTTTTATTTTTGTCTTTTTAAATGCAATTTAAATGTGGGTGGTTGCTTTTAAATAACTACAGTCAAGTTATACTGCCAGGTGCCTTTATGATACCTGTTTGTCATGGTGCTGGGTCCGGGATTCAGCAATATGAGGAAGACCCTGTTCTTTTCCTTTAGGGCAGGGTATAATCAAGATTTTTTTTTAAAGATTTTATTTATTTGACAGAGAGAGATATAGCAAGAGAGGGAACACAAGCAGGGGGTGAGAAAGAGAGAGAAGTAGGCTACCCCCTGAGCAGGGAGCCCAATTCAGGGCTTGATTCTGGGACTCTGGGATCATGACCTGAGCTGAAGGCAGACGCTTAACAACTGAGCCACCCAGGCACCCTATAATTAAGATTTTTTAACTCTGGCTAGATCTGTATTACTGTGTTCCAAGTAGTTTTGTTGTGTTCTTTTGGACACTTTCTCCTTTAATGTCTATATTTCAAAAAAACCCAAAAAACGAATAAAACAACAATAATTCCTTTCTTAAAAAAATTAGCAACAATTTCTCTTATACAAATATTTGTGTGGGTTCAAAGCCTGGCTGAAGGCATGCTATTTTACTTACATGAAGCCAACACGAATAAGCTGGACAATCAAGGTTCTTTCTTCATCCCCCCTCACACAGTGGTCTGTTTAACTCCAGCATTGCTGACGTTCATGGAATAGTTGCCACGTCTACCCATTTGAGTTCCTTTTGTTTATAGTTGTTGTTTCTGTTTTTTCCATGAGGCAAGACCTTAACCTCTACACCTATCTTTGACTTATCCCCACAAGGCTCCTCATTTATCTACCCTGCTATGGTACTGCCCACTATTTGAAGCCCAGCTCAATTCTCATCTCTTCTGCTAGATCTTCTCAGATCCTCCTGGATAGAATGAATCACTGCCGGCCCCAGGCTTCAATTGGCTCTGTACCTGTATTGCTGTCTGCAGTTCAGTCTGTCTTGTCTTGTAATTACTGTCTAAGTACCTGTCTCTGCCTTTGGAATCTGAGTTCCCATAGGAAAAAGGCTGTATCATGTCAATGCTCTCTCCATAGTAGGTGGTCAGTAATAACTCATCAAAACAAAATGAATTCCATTGGTGACTAATGTGTTCATGGCATCAATACTAGTCAAGCTCCAGCATAATTTCTGCACAAATGTGAAAAGGCTGAGCAAGAAAAGGAATTTGTATTTTAGACTACTGTCATTTTCCTTTTATTTGATGTTAAAATAAAAAAATCGTCAATCCATTTTCATTTGATATATAGCATTAGATATATACTAAGAATCTCATTTCTTCCCTTCCTCTTCAACCCAAATCCCAGTTGCCACCCCTGTTTCACTAAGTATATACTTTTATCCATCCCTTCATCCGCAACATAACTACTTATAAAGGAGGAAGTTCTATAGGAATGCTACCAGAGGGAGCATCTTTATATTAATTTATATTTTTGACCCAGAAACCGAGGGGAAATAGGTAGTATAGCCATTTTGGAAGGGGGCCCATTTCTATTTTAACTGGCTTTGGCTTCTTAACAATAGGTTAATGAGGAATAACCTTTGCCATTGATTTCAAATTCAGTCATGTCTGGTCCTTACACTTACAGTTGAGACCAACAAGTCATTTTAGTGTTAAATACCGTAGAGGAAACGTATTCACTCTGGTTTCATTTTCCTTGGTGAAGCCCTAAGTGATGGGGGAATACAATATTGATTGGGTCTAATGGAAAAGCTTTTTTCTGTCAACTCTTTATTACCTCATTGGCTTTTCTTCTTTCCTCTTCTCTTTCTCTCAAAGCTATTGATAGCAACATTAAATAAGTCTTCTGTGTATGCTACAATCCTTGGTATTTATTCTTTTGCTTGGTTTGAAACACAGCCTTTTACTTAAGATATGAATAAAAAAGGTCTTCAATTCAATCTAAGATAACATAGTGTCATAGAAATAACATTGGTCTGGGAGTCAGAGTCCTTTTGACCTTGGGGAAATCTTTTTTTCTTCCCTTCAGCTTAGTTTCCTCATTTTCAGAATAAAAGAGTAATATCAAATGGTTTCTGAGATCCCTTTCACATATATCATTCTTGATGTATGTTTTTGTTGTTAATACTTATGGAGGACAGTTGGTTAGATTCTAAGATTCTAAGATACCTGTGTGTCATATATAAGAAAATAGCTTAATGATATGCTGGATATGAAATTGTACAAGATTTGGCATTATATTAAGTGGAATAGCAAAAATGAACAAATATATTTTATTTAACTGCCCTCTTCTATCTTATTTGTTATTAGACTCATTAATTTAATTGAGTACAAATTGACTGCATTTTAAAATTTTCCTTGTATTTTAGTTTTTAGTAATTCATTAGACATTCAAGATAGACTATTACATAAGCTTGAACTTCAGCACTGAAGGAATTTAATAAGATAGCGGAACCATATTTTGTTCTAAAGGAAAGAACATTTACTTATTTACTATCTTCAAAGAGAAGATAACAATACAAAAGAGATAGGAAAAGGAACTCTGATATTGAGTGAAAATTAAAAACTTATTGCTGAATAAACTAATGTGAAACATCATATTTCACAACAATTGTAAATTAAGCAGTGGAAATGTGGTAAGGTATAGCATTCCCTAGGAACTGGAATTGGAATGTCAGTAGAGAAGAAAGTTGTCCTCATTATCAAGTTTTTATATTTCCCAGAACTTGGACTATACCTTTTTGATACATTTTACAGCAAAAGTTCATCAATTAAGGAAGAAGAAACCAACATTTAGTAAATATCAGGTTTGACATACTCTTAGCAATCATAACATTTATATTATGGACTGTTGGTGAAATATAATTTTGCTCATTAGTGGTAAAACTGTAAGATGTAGAAATAAAGGATATAATTAAAATTTGGCCTAAAATGAGAGTTTAGAGTTTTTGTGAGTTTCATTTAGGTGTATCACCCATATCATCTGTTCTCATAGGTATTATTGGTATTTGACCTTTTTCTTCTTTAGTTTTTTCCATTTTTTATCTGTGCAGTATGGTCACAATATGTTTAGAGAAAACTCAGTTTTATCTTTTGAACCATTGATCATATTAACCAAAAATAAGTTGGCCTGTTCCTTCAATTTAAGGTGTAGCACAAAGTCAGTTTTAACCCTTCCATGAGAAGAAATCTTTTTGTTTCTAAAGATGTCATAACAATCAGTAGAGTCTGCTTTACACTGTTTATTAAGTATGAGAAATCTTTAGAAAAATGATTTAGGGGCTTCTTACAGGATCATTTCTTTGTATGTAAATATAAATAGAGAATGAAAGTAAGTTCTATTGAGTTACTGGCTGGTTTACTGTTTGATTAGAACACAGAACTAATAAAGTCATCTCTTGAGTTTAGTCTTATGTACAACATGGTTATTATTTTATGTTAAAAGACAAAACCTAACGTAGTACTTGACACATAGGTGTCACATAAAGTATATTTGTCAAATGAATAACCTTACCAATGACATAGATGTAAGAAGACTAGTAAAGGTAGTGAATTTACTAGTAATGACAAGGGTAAATACAAGTTATTCCTCCTGGTAGAGAAGGAGAGTAGGGAGTACTTAGTGATGCTTGGTGAACATCCACAGATAAAATCGTCTTCATAGACAAGCTGTTGATCCTTTGGGAGATCCGAGTTTGTCAAGGGAAATTTTTCTGATTCAGCCCTATACCACATCTTAGATGAAAAAGGACATGGGCAATATTAAAAGCAAAATTGTATTCATTAATATTGTAATTAAAGAGTCTCAGGATTATGGGAGAATTTAATGGTCATGTAACTTACATGATATTTGAATATCTTGAACCTATCACCATCATTCCTTTATTTATATTTTCATACATTTATTTGATGCACATCCATTGTCTACTTGTAATTTGTCTAGCACTGTGGTGTGGGGCCACAGAAAACAAGAAACAGGTCTTCAACTTGAGGTTGTGTGTTAGTGACAGGTACAGAACAGTAAGAATTTCACAGGTAGTCCAGCTTTTTTCTTCAACCCTTTAGAGCTCTTGAGTTCTTTTTTTTTTTTTTTTAAGATTTTATTTATTTATTATTTGAGAGAGAGAGATTGAGAGAATGAGTGGGAGGAGGGGCAGAAGGAGAAGCAGACTCTATGTGAGAGGAGAGGGAACCTGACTTGGGACTCAATCTGAGGACCCTGAGATCATGACCTGAGCTGAAGGCAGACGTCCCACCAACTAAGCCACCCAGGTGCCCTAAGAGGTCTTGAATTCTTAATTTTTTTCCCCAGTTTTAAAAAAAATCTGTGTAGTATGGTTACAATTTATTTAGGGAAATTGAGTTTTCTGTTTTAAACCATTGACTATGTTATTTCAGCAAAAATAGGTATGGCCTGTTCTCTGAATTTGAAGTCTAATATAAAGTCACTCTTGGGTTTTTTAGTATTCTGAAGAGGATTTATAGCACCTAAAGTTGACATGACAGATCACAGGTGTGTTGATGATCCTGATTTCCTGCCTCTGGACAAACTTTCAACTTATTAATATCATTATAGGGGATGTTGCTTGGAATCACACATAATACTCCAGGTTTGGTTTGATAAACCCAGAGTAAAATGTCCTCAGTCTAGATTAGAATTTCTGTGAAGACTTTAGGAGGTCACTTCATCCTTTTCCACAGTAATATTTGGTTAACTGTTCTTGCAACTGCTGTTTTATAATGTGCTTTGAGAAAAGAGCTTTATAATTTCACAGTAGGGATTTTATTATTTTTTAACGTTAACCAAACTCTTAGGATTTTCCTAAGAGGTTTTTGTCTGCATTCTAAATTAAGTCTCCAGTTGGTGTAGACCTCATCGGGATTGATTCAGGCACTTTCACAGGTAGATTTCACAGCATGTAAGCTATGTGCTCCAAGGCCTTATTGTGTTTAATTTTAAGAGTTCTGAGCCTATCTTTGTTTGTAATTTCACTGTTACAGTCTGTGCACTAATGTAATGAAGACACATACATTTTACTGGTCTCAAGACAGTAGTTCCTTTTGCCCTCCTTGTGCTCATGCAAGCCCCATTTATCATTCAGACCTGTTTCCCAAGTTAAAATCTCCACCTTCTCCTTTATGCACGTACTTACTCTGTAGATACCTTTATCATAAAGCTTATAACATTTATTGAAATTGTTTCTTGTAGTTTTTGTTCTTCTGCTAGACTCTGAAATTGACCCCTGGGTTCATGAAAGCAGGGTCATCTTTGTGACCAGTAGTGTTTGCGGAACGATATCTTTAACAGGTATTCCTGGTTTTTTGGTTGTTATTGTTTATTTCTTCTTTCTCTGCTATGGTTTCTCCTTGGATGGGCTCATCTTTATTGATTTCATCTCCATCTTCTTTATTTCTGACTCACAGATTGACATCTGAGCTTCTCATCCAAATTTCTGACTGCATGCTAGGTGCCTCCAGGTGGTTCCAAGCATAACTGAAATCCAACCTTCCTCATCTTGATTTTATTATTAATGTCTTCCTGACCTCAGTTTGCTTTGTATCTTGACTTTCGCATCTCAGTGAATGGTACTACTTGTGACACCAAGTAGGCACTTAGCAAATATAACATTTAGTAGTTCATTGACACCAACCTTCTTGTCTGCCAGGTTGACCCCTCTTATCTTCAATTCATCTCCTGTTTAGTCTCACATCGAGTCATGTATTTCATGGGTTTAATCTCTGCAGGGCCGTGTTCCCTTATTTATTCGTCAGACACTAACATGAAGACTTTCTGGGGACTACTGAGGGATAGTAAGATGAATCAGGGATGGTCGCTAACATTGGACAAACTGACAATTTTTGTTCCATGTTATGTTTATCCCATCCCTCCTGTCACTGCCGAGATTTGGAGACTTTTTCTCACAACCTAGAATGTTGTAACATCTCCTACCTGGTGTCTCGACTTCTCTTTTCTTGACTCCTTGGTCCTAGTTTACATAGAATTAAAAAAAAATGCATACTAAGTAGTATGCGGCCTCCCCATAAAAGTTTTGTAGTTTCCCAGTTGCTTACAAAAGCACTTTTTTTTTTAAAGATTATTTTTTTTAGAGAGAGAGAGTGTGCGTGCATATGAGCAAGGGAGTAGAGGGAGGGCCAGAGGAAGAGGGAGAAGCAGACTCCCTGCTGAACAGGGAGCCCTACAATGTGGGGCTCGATCCCAGGACCCCAAGATCACAACCAAAGTCCAAGGCAGAGGTTTAACTGACTGAGCCACCCAGGAGCCCCACTAAAACACCTTTATGTGGCCTAAAAAATGACTATGGCTTCCTGAGATCTTGTTCCATCAGACTCTTTATCCTCTCTGAGTGCGTTTATCCACAGCCCCCACAGTCTGAGTGTGGCATTACCAGGGTGGGGAAGATGAGAAGAATTACAGCAGAAGTCATTGTGAGCAGTAAGCAGAGGAAGAAATGAATAGAGGTGGGCAACCAGACAGCTGCATGTCTCAGCAGTTACTGATCCTCAAAAATACATGGTACTAAAAGGCTTTTCCCCATCCCTTTATTTTGATACTTTCCAGGTAGTTTGCAATCTAAGCAGCCATTTTGGATATGTATTATGGAAGGAAAAGTCATGGGCATTGGAACGTTTTTCGTAAACTAAGGGAATTGTGTCAGTGATCAATTCAGCTTAGGAAAGAGCTCTTCTTTATATGCCTGGCTTATCATAGCACTTTTCTTAGTTTAGGTTACCTATTTTAAAATTGAAATGAGAACCTTAGAATATGATAGTTAAATATAGGTAGTTCTTAGTTCTTTTTGTTGCCCAGATATTATGGGTGATGATTTTAATGGGACATACAGTGTTCATTTCATCATTTATTCCTTAGGTTGAATTTTCTGCCATTGTCTAGTGTAATTATAGCTTATACCTGACACCTGTGGTTTATAACCTCTCACAGAAATAATGTATTTTGAACGTAGGTCTTACACTTAACACACTTATTAGAGAATGACTATTTATTAATCTGTTATATCAAGTAAAGACTTAAAATTGATTTTAAGTAGACTCAAAATAAAGTGCAATTGATCTAAAGTTTTGTCTTTGGCTTCTTTTAACTTTAAGGAATCAATTAAACATTAAGCATCAGGAATGCTTTATTTCCTTTTTAAAATCTAAGATTAAAAAAAGAGGAAGTGCTTATGCTGAAGGGATAACATTAACATATATGTAAGCAGTTCCCAGACTTTCCCCTGAGGAAATACGCAGTCCAGATGGTCCCAGACCTCAGGGAAGAAGTGTAGAATAGATATTGTTAAATTAAGTTTCTTCTCGTTTCTCAGCCATTCAGTTCTGTTTCTTTATAAGATTTTCTTCTTTTTTTTCCTGTTTGTCTTCCTTTCCTTCTTAACTTTTAACTTCCTTTTTTTTTTTTTTTTCACAGTAATTGGGTATCATAGACATCAGTCTCAAATAAGGGACAAGATTTTGTCACTACTTTTTATTTCCTAAGATATAAGGGAAAGTTTTCACTCATTTTTTTTTTCTATTTCATATATTTCATTTTTTGAAAAACTGAACTTGTAAAATATATTTAGCAAACCTGAGTACTTATTTATACAGTATTTCACAGTCTGACAACATAAAGCAAGGTATTTTTAAAAATGTGTACTATCTGAAAAGTGGGAATATATTTGATAATTTTAATTAAAAACAAATGGTATTAATTTTTAAATTTTTATTTTTTCTTTTATACTACATTTATCTCCAGCTCTTATTGTAGTTATCACTGCATGGAAATTCTGCGTTTATAAGTCATCTATATCCCTTAACAGATTGCATTCTTTTTAATGCGTGGTATCCAGCTTTAGCCGCCATGACATTTAGTGCAATACCTGGGATATCATTACATTTCACTAGACCCCCTTCCCCCCAAAAAATTATATATAGCATCTTTTTTATGTCAGTTTCTATAACAACATATTTTAAATAAAATGCAGTATAAATACTGACATCTTCCAGTAAAACAATTTCTTTTCTGTAGTTGAGATTCTACTACAGTCTTGAATTGTCTTTATTTTGCTTATTTTCATAAGCACTTATGTTTTATGTACTGTCAATTATGTAAGAGTAAACAATCAAATGTTAAAGTCATGCTATTTCTATTTTGTTATCTAATTATTGAAAGTAACTATCCTGATTTATTGAAAACATTAAGACCTAAAATCTATTAAAAATGTGTCAAAGATTATTTAAGTAGAAGTTGGCTTTTTGAATTAGTTTCTCAGTTAAGCCATTTTTCTTCTCCAAACATTAAAAAAAAAAGATACTGTTGGATGTCTTATCATCTAACAACATGGTAAGATATACTTTCAGTTCATTTGAACCCTAGAATTCTAAGCTTCTGAGTAACGCCTCACTGGTCTTACCCTTGTTACATCTATTCTGTGAAATCACAAAAAGGCCAATTCTGAGATGTCATCTGACTTCTTCCTCTGAGATATCATCATAAAATATTAACCAGCTTTTCTGTGGGGCTTTCCCACAGGCAGGCATGCCAGAGCACGTTCTGATTCACAGATAATAATGGGATCTGATTACGATCCTTGGATTTGCAGTGCAGTCATCCCACGTCTGAGACAGGAGCATTGTGGATAGTTCTCTATATTCTTTCTCAAACACAGTACAGATCCCTGCTAGCAATTGCCCTTTGTCATATTCATATCATCATTATTATTCATATTATGGTTGCAGAATTCTGTGATGCCACGTAAAGAGCTACTACAGCCATCTGTGGTGTTTAGAGATCAGGGAGTACCAGGCTGGTTAGTGTCCACTTTATGGAAGACACAATAAAGTATATAAAGACACTAACTCTGTGCCTGGAACATTATAAGTGCTCAGTGTCCCCTCCCTCCCTCACCCTGTGCTGCTTTTGATTCTAATTCCAGTGTTCTTTGCATTACATAAGATTGTCTCCCTTAGTAGCCTTTATTGTGAGTAGATCATAAATAGTTTCATTTCTGCCTTTACCCAGTTGGTCATTTTCAACTTGTGTCCTTTACACACTTCTTTGTCTCTGTGCGTGCATTGCTGTGTATGTAGAAGGAAAAGTAGAAAAAAAATAAAAATTACATAAATCACTCTAATAATGAATGCATCAAAGCCTTCCTTTAATTTTCACACTCTCTTTTATTCTGGATTTCAGTGAATTATAGAACTCTATATTTATATAAATTTAAGCAAATGAAGAAAGTAATATTTGATGAGATTTGAATGTTGTTTGGGGGGTGAGATGTATACTCATTGCATGCTTGGGTCATAAATCAGTCAGAACTTGGAAGAGATGAGATTTGTGTAGGGAAAAATTAAATAATGAAATAGGACTCAAAAAAGTCATTGCCACAAATCATGTTTAAGATATATTCCCAAGATATACTGTAGGCAGCATGTAGTGTGTGTATGCATGTATATGTGCATATGTACATGTATACTTATACACTATCAGACATAAACGTGTGCATAAATGAACTATGAAAAAGACTGTTGAAAAATCCACATAGCAATATGTATTTAGGTCAGCTTAGAACCGTAGAATTAGTTCAAGGAAAACCATGTTCATGGTCAGACTATGTCCCTAAGTAGGTGGGTGTCATTGTTATCTGTAATTAATTGATTCAGCCAATGCTGCAAGCTTACCATGTATTGGTAATTGGACTGAGTAACAGTGAGTCACTCACCTGTCTGAGCCCCAGTTACCTTAACATTAAGATAATCTAGTAAGAATATACATGAATCTTCTAGTTCTTAGAGAGAGGGTCTTTGTCCTGGACTCTACTCTGGCTTTCCTCCTGGCGAGTCTTTCTCCATGGAGCAAGGAGTCCAAGGGATGATGTGCTCATATCCACCTGGAGCCCATGCTTCTTCATTCTATGTCACATTCTGTGTATCTGGACCCTAGAGTTCCCTACCCAATACCCAGCTGGGCTCTGTGTGTGCCTCTCCTCAGGGTCTGTACTTCCAAGGGAAAACTGCACTGAAGGGGATATATCCCTAGGCTTTAAGGGTAACCAGGGCTATTGTAAGAGGTGGAGATGGCACTGGGCCATGTAAGCTTCTGTGTCCACATGAATCCATATGAGGTCCTTAGCAGTGTGGTCTGACTAGAGCCTGGGGGTTTGGAAGAGAAGAAGTCTGAGGTATGAGCTTGGAGGCAAGTTCTCCCAGTGTTGTCCTGTTTGGCAAAAGATTCTGAGGAGCCCAAGAAATGTAAGTTTGCCTCTCTCTGGGCTTCTAGTTCATTAGGAAGGTATCATTTTCAGGACACAAAAGTAAACATGTTTTACTGAACAGTTAGTTACCTTGATTTATAAATTTAAATATTAGACATATGGTAGGAGAGTCTCCATTTATTCTCCTTGCCCAGGGCCCTACAAATATTAGGGGTGGGTTTGAATAATGCCTTCCTTAGAAATGTATTTCATGGGGCTGCCTGGGTGGCTCAGTCGTTAAGCATCTGCCTTTGGCTCGGGTCATGATTCCATGGGATCGAGCCCCCGTATTGGGCTCCTTGCTCAGTGGGGAGTCTGCTTCTCCCTCTCCCACTCCCCCTGATTGCGTTTCCTCTCTCACGGTGTCTCTCTCTGTCCAATAAAGAAATAAAATCTTAAAAAAAAAGCAATGTATTTCATGGGACACATAAGATATATATGTATATATATATAATGTAAACCAGAGTAAAAATCTGCACAGATTTAGAATGTTTTTACCATGTAATGATGTAAAAATAAATAGTAACAAGAGGAGCCCAACAATAAAGAGATACTTGATGCTTCACATACAATTCCAGTACCTAGTGCTCAGGACATTGTAGTAACCTATTATCATAGCCACAATGAAATGCATGACACATGTCAAACATTTTCATATCAAGTCTTTGCACGTGCTTCCTAAAAAGTCATTTCTTCTTCCTTCTTCCCCAAATCATCATAGGTAGTTATATATGCATCTATCTATCTACCTATTTTTATCATTTATCATCTCTTATCTGTTGCTACTCTCTACAGATGAGGACATAAAATGGAGAAGGCAAGGGACTTACCTAAAAGTGACAGAATTGGGAATAGAGTCAATTTTTTCCTGACACTTAAGTCAGTCCCTTTTTGTTCTTCTGGTCTGCTTTAGGAATACACAAGTAGCTGGCCTTCCAGTCAGTGCAGATGGTGCTCTGAATGGCACCCCTGGAGCTTGGCAATGGGAAACCTGTGGTGACTCAGTGATAAAGCCATTACTCAGATATTCAGTAGAGTTTAAGAGAATATATATATATATATATATATATATACATACACACACACACACACACACACACACACATACACACACCACCCCAGAATTCTCACATATGTACTGGGTATCTTGAGGGAGGTTTACCTGCTATGAAGAGGAGCCGCCATATTTGGGAACTCCTCAACATTTTTGCATCTGAATAAGCAAAATGACATCTGTTCTATCCTTCTTTCCTTCTGTTACAATGAAGTTGTTTTTTCTTCTAGCTGAAACTAATCTCCTGTGTTCTAAATTTCATCCTCTTCCACCTTCATAGGAAAGACACTTTAATCCTGTCTCTTGGATTCTTACTTTTTGATTCAACAGGCTTAAATCTTTCAAAATCAGTCAGAAAGCTTCACCACAATCCCCAACCCTTTTGTCAGGTGCTTCCTTTTCTTCTTCTTCATGTTCAAACTTAGAATTCTCTACATTTATTGTCAACTTTTCTTCACCCCTCTCTCACACCTCATATTATTTTATTCCAGCTTCTACTGTCACCACCAATGAAACTGCTCTTTGCATGGCCACTAAGGACTTCCAATTTATTAAATACAGTGGATATTTCCCAATCCTCATTTACACAACCTCCTGGTAGTAGTGCTTAGTGCTTAGTACAGACCTCTCTTCTATGCTATTAACCTGTATACGCAACTTCTAGTTGGTGCCTCAGACTGAGAATATCCCTAACTGAATTTGAAGATTTACTCCCAAATCTATTCCTCTTCTCAAATAATGGCACCAATATCCATCTGGTTTAAATTAGAAACCTTGGAGTCATCCTTGACATGTTAAGCTAGCTGATAGTAAAGATTTATTTGCATTCAAAGACTGAGGAGAATGAGTACTTTTAAAAATTGTCTTTTGGGGGCACCTGGGTGGCTCAGTGGGTTAAAGCCTCTGACTTCAGCTTGGGTCATGATCCCAGGGTCCTGGGATCGAGCCCTGCATCGGGCTCTCTGCTCAGCAGGGAGCCTGCTTCCTCCTCTCTCTCTCTCCCTGCCTCTCTGCCTACTTGTGATCTCTGCCTGTCAAATAAATAAATAACATTTTTTAAAAAATTGTCTTTTGGTTGACTTTTGCACCAGCATATGCACAGTGCCAAGGGTATACATAAGAGCAAAGACACAAGTTAACATGTGCAGCTCCTCATTCTTCCCTGGTACCTCACAGAGACATCCTATGCTCAGTGGGCAATGTATCTCCTATGTATCTCTCTATTGTATCTCTGTATTAGGTCAGAAAAATATGAACTCTTGAGTCATATCTTTCATGCCATGCTGGAAAGTATGTTATTTTGCAGAGGTCACACATCAATTAAGTATGTACTCTCTTTTCTTATAAGAAAATTCAGTCTGTGCCTTGGTTCCATACTTCCACTTTCTATTTTTACTGCCTCCTACACATTTCCTTCTCTGCCCACATGCAATTAGTAACTAAGTCAAGAGAATTTTACATCTTAAACCACTATCTGTCTGCAGAACACTCTCATGCAACTCTGTCATCTCTTACTTGGGCTACTATTGTTACAGTTGTTTTCTAGCTTATCTCCCTGCCTACGCTTCTGTCTTCTTATTTCTCTCCCAGTGTCTACTGCGTTTATAAAATATGAGCTAGACTGTATCATCTGCATGCTTAAAACTTTTACACATCCTTCCATTATTCTGTGCAAAAGTTAAAAGTTCAAAATATAGGCATTCCTTCTACAGGGAAATTTTCATAATCCAAATTTTGTAATTATATGTATTAGATTAATATAGTTGGGAAATACTCCATATAAATTATATAATTATGAATTATAATTATTACATAATTATAATTTATTTGGGTTGATTATTCTAGGTTAGAAATGGCAAAGGACTAAAAATAATGCTGTTGCTTGCTTGCTTTGAACAATTTTGTGCCTTTTTTTTTTCCAAAGATTCTATTTATTTGACACAGAGAGAGAGAGAGAGAGAGAGAGAGACAGCAAGAGAGGGAATACAAGCAGTGGGAGTAGGAGAGGGAGAAGCAGGCTTCCCACTGAGCAGGAAGTCCGATGCGGGGCTCAATCCCAGGACCCTGGGATCATGACCTGAGCCGAGGAAGGCAGATGCTTAATGACTGAGTCACCCAGGCACCCATTGTGCTTTGTTTTTAATAACAATACATTTTGTTATTAATACAGGCCATAGAAAAGACCACACTAATAATTGGTAAGGAAAGAAAGGGTATTATTCTTGAACAAAGGTACATGAAATCAAAGACCAGTTTTGTACAGTGATAGTTAGGCTTTTACAACTATACCTTTGAAATTCTACAGTATTGACATAGATGGGGACGGGGTGACCAGCCTGGGTAGAGATAGACCACTGCATCAGTGGTTAATGATGGGCAAATGAGTAAAAACTAGCCCCTAAACTATCCTTTCTACATGTCCCATATATCTTCTGGTCTTTAAATCTGGAGTTTCTTGATGACTTCTGGTTTTATACTGATTCTCCCAACATGGTCTATTAGAGTCTGAATGATCTGGAGTCATCTTGGACCATATTCCATACAGTTAGTCTGTAAATTCCAGCCACACTTTCAATTGTTTAAACTCCTCACAGCCTTTACTGTCCTTGAAGCTTTTCTTTTTTACTGCTGTCCTTGTATGGAATTTTACCACTTTCCATTTCCTACATTTTCTCTCGCCTACCTGCTCTATCAAGCTAATTCTGTTCTGTTCTTTAAGACTTAATCTTTAGTGTTATGTACTGACTTTAGACTCCTCTTTTAGTCCATTCTGTTTTACAAAAATGAACTGGTTGGCTTACAAGCAACACATTTATTCCTCATAGTTCTGGAGGCTGGGAAGTCTAAGATCATGGTGCCCCTAGAATCAGTGTCTGGAGAGAGCCTGTTTCCTCATCAGTTGCCATCTTCTCTCTGTGTCCTTGCATGGCTGAAAAGGTTAGGGAACCCTCTGGGGTCTCCTTTATAAGGACACAAACCCCATTCATGAGGGCATCACCTTCATGGCCTAATCACCTCCCAAAGGCAGCACCTCCTAATGCCATCACCTTGGAGGTTAAGGACTCAACATCTGAATTTTGAGAAGACACAAACATTCAGTCACAGAAACTCCCTTGAGACTAAATAAAGTCCATCCTCCATAGAAGCCAGGACTCCTTTAGAGCACTTCTTGTATTTATAATAAATTATTTACAGAATTATTGAAGTTCTCTCTTTCCCACTATAAGGTCAGCTTCATGAGGGCGCCAGACCTTATTGTCTTGTTCACACCTATATTTCTTAGCTTAGTGCCAAGTTCAAAGTGTCGTTGGGAGAAAGGACTAGTCTAAGTAAATGGATGGAAAGAAGGCAGGGGGGAAATAGGCTTAGTATATATATTATATATATTTTGTCTTGCATCTGCTTTGATATGTCTTTTTCAGAACATAAGTGGTCTCTGGCTACCTCTTATTATTCTGAGGATTCACATTATGGGTCACTGAGATAATTATTGCTTTATGTAGAAGCAGGCACTTGGTTGCTGTTTGGAGAAATCTGTCCATTCATATGTGCAAACATCTAGAGCTGTGCTGTTCAGTATGGTAGTCAGTAGCTAATGTGGCTTGTGAGCACTTGGAAGTGGCCAGCTTGAATTGAGATGGGTTCTAATTGTAAAATACACAATGGATTTTGAAGACACAATGGATTTTTTGGCATGAAAAAAAGAATATCAAATATTTCAATGATTTTTATGTTGATTACATATTTTGAATATATTAGGTTAAATAAAATGTTATTAAAATAATTTTAGCCATTTATTTCCCTGTTAACTGTGACTGCTAGAAAAATTTAAAATACCTATAAGGCTTGCATTATATTGTCTTTGGATAGCATTGGCCCAGGTGTAAAACGCAGCATTCTTTCCTTTGCTACTAGACCCTTAGGGAGAGGGGATGCGGTTCTGGTGAAGTGGGGTAGATACTTTCAACAATGTTGCTCTAAGAAGTCTAAGAAGTTCTACTGTACTCCTTATTATGCAATTAGGGGTTGGTTTTCCCAGGTTATTGTTACTGTCACACTATCATAAATAGGATTCCTGGACAAAAACACCATTTTGGAAATAACATCATTGTTACCTTCTCATAATGTTTTGTTTACGTTATTTTGTCTGTGGGTTCCTACTCCAAAAGCCATGATCTCTGTTTCCTTTGCTGGATTCTAGAATGTAATTTGGTATGTTTTCACTTAAATAAATGAAAATTAATGAAGTCTTAGACTTTGAATTAGCCTGAGAGTTTTCTCTATGTGAAAGAGGATGTTGAAGTCAACTATAAATTATATTGCAACCAATATTAAGTTCCAGAACTCTGAATTCCAAGTGGATGCCAGTCCATTAAGCAAACAGATGAAATATGCTTTGCCTAAAGGTTTATCTGCAGCACAGGCAATTGTAATTCTTAATAATGAGACAAGAAAGGGAAGCTGGGGCACCTGGAATGGAAACTACACATCGCCCACTTAATTATTAGTGGATATTAACTATTATTGCTTAATGTTGGAACTGATTTAGTGTTCTTACATATTTTTGACACAGCTTTATTTTAAATCTCCTTATTAATTTCTGGCAATCCCCCTCAACCCCCCCAAGCACTGAGCTATAAAAGTGTCTGTTTTATATGACTGTGATTTTGAATCTGTTCAAATTTGGGTATTTCATGGTACCCAATGACTACAGCATAATAAAATCACAAGTCAAAAGCCTTATAATTGCCACCATTATTGTTTTAAATCTGTAGAATAAAATACCTAAAAAAGATCTTGACAATCCAACTCCTTTAATGTATTTTTTAAAGATTTTATTTCGAGAGACAGAGAGAGAGAAAGAGAGAGAGTGCAAGCAGGAGGAAGGGCAGAGGTAGAGGGAGACAGAGAGTCTTAAGCAGGCTCCATGCTGAGCACAGAGCCTGATGTGGGGCTTGGTCTCAGGATCCTGAGATCATAACCTGAGCCAAAATCAAGAGCTGGTTGCTTCACCAATAGAGCCACCTAGGCGTCCCTGCATCTTCTTTAATCTTGTGGGAATAAACTGAGGAACGAAGTGAAGTACCCAAATGGCAGAGTTAGGACTAGAATCTAAACCTTCTGACTCCTGGTAGTGTTCTTCTGTTAACTTCTGTTGAGAGTATATTGGTGCCAAAATGTAGTGACTAGAAATTAACATTGTTAAACTGGGTAAATAAAGCAGTATCCTTAGGTATGTGAAATTTAAGAGAAATTCATAATTTTGTGTGTGTGTGTGTGTGTGTGTGTGAGAGAGAGAGAGAGAAATGTTGCATTCCAAGAAGTAAAAAGTTTGTAAGTTTCATTGTTTTGCTAATATTTCCAAAAGAATGAAAGCTTTTTTAATGTCCTTGATGTCCTCAAAGTTCCTCCTTTTACTGTTGCAGATATCAGGGGACATTTTTGACATTTTGTCTAGCTTATTCCCAGAATATATGCCATAATTTGTATTTATTTGTGTTTTTAATGAATAGCCATACATATATGTGTTTATTACATAGTTATATGAGAGAGGTAGGTACGAATTATTGGCGTTCGGTAAGAAATATTTCTGGTTCAATAGAGTTAGGGGAAAGATTAAAAATAAAACAAGAAGGAGCAAATAAATATTAGGTTTTAAAAATCAGAATATAAACTTATGTCATTCAGAGAATGTTCTTAGTGGGCGGTTTTGCTAAAATGTTAAAAAAATTGAATTCCTGCTGCATTGCTTCTGGAAATTTTTAATTTAAGTCTACTAAAATTATGCTTATCAATAATCTGGGATTTACCTAGTTTTTAACTGTCAAAGTAGTTATGTGTGTATCTTTCCATTTTTAGAAAAGCTATTTTAATAGGAGAAAGAATGCTGGTTGAATTTTGATGAATGTGTAGTACCACAAAATTCATTTTTCTTGCATGGGGGCTCTTCTTCTTCACTTGTAAAATAAAGAGGGGGAAGGAGAATAGCCTCCCCAACTGGGGGGTTGCAGTCTTCTAGGGAAAATGATACCTGTTTATATGTATTGTTTTCCTTGAGACAGTTGAATGAATTATTTCAAAAATATTTCTCCTTTAGGATTTGTTTGGGAACATATAATATAATGAGCTCCCCATCGTATGTCAGTCTCCTTATATACATGGCCGTGGTAGGCTCTCAGTTCCTGAATGAATGGCTACTTGATGCTTAGGAGGGATCAGACAGGTGTGGTCATGCTTTGTCCATCAAGGTGTTTCTTGTTTTTGTCCTACTTGATTGTGCAGTTCTAACCATGATGATGGTTTGGAATATGAGACAGTTTTTTTTTTTTAATTTTATTTATTTATTTGACAGAGAGAGATCACAAGTAGGCAGAGAGGCAGGCAGAGAGAGAGAGAGAGGGAAGCAGGCTCCCTGCTGAGCAGAGAGCCTGATGCAGGGCTTGATCCCAGGACCCAGAGATCACGACCTGAGCCGAAGGCAGTGGCTTAACACACTGAGCCACCCAGGTGCCACGGAATATGAGACAGTTTAATGTTACCCCTATAATGTACGATGCGATAAAGACAAGAGGCATAAAAAACATTGATGTTGAAGTAATAAGACTTTGACTCTTATAATCTGAGCTGTTACAGGATTCTGTCCCCTGCTTAAAAATAGGTAAATCTGCTAGAGAGAATAAAACAACAATAGCAAAAATTAAAATGCATAGTTGAGCTCAAAACCAAAGATGGGAACTCCTCAGGTGCCAGAAATGAAGAGGGGATTTATATTCATAGAGAAGAGTAGGAACTGATTTTGTGTACTTTGAGGGGGATGATCAGAGCCTGCTATAGGCATCTGTAGTTGGGCCTTGGGTTTTGCCCTCCTGTAGGCAGGCGATGAGCCCTAGGGCTACATTAGGCAGAAAGGGACCTTTGGTAGAGACCCTGCTCCTTCTGAGAAATGTCGAGTTAGAAATACTTCCACCTGGCACGGAAAACTGACAAGAGCCCATTGAAGGAAGGTAATAGGTGGAAAGTATTGCCTGTAAGAAATGAGAAACCTAAACCTGGACCACTTCCTGGGCAAGGTTCAGTATCAAATTATAAAAGACTAACAGTATCTCTTTGTTGAGCAGGAATTCCCATCTGAGAAGTTGACAAAATACTTCTCTGCATTTGGAGAAATCTGCAGTCATGAGTGCCCCAATGTAAATTCTTCCTGATGGCTTCACAATCCAAGGTGACACAAAACAACTCCCTCTGAAGAAAATCTCATTGTCCAATAATAGAAACCATACAAGGATAAACAAAAACAAAAACAAAAACAGGACAAACAAAAAATTCATTCCCCTAAATTCTAAATACTAGATCAATCTGAAATACAATTAAAAATAAGAATATTTTAAATGTTTAATCATTAAAAGAAGCAGAAACTACAGGCAGGTACAGGCAGTATGGAGAAAAAAATATTTAAAACATGTAAGAATCATTATATCATAAACTGCAATATTAGGAAAGAAACAAATGTTATAGCAAAGACAGAAATGTTTACATTTTACTGAGGGAAGGAGGGATTGAAAATGCAATGATGAGCAAAACACATGGTCAACGTGTTGGTGTATTTAATTTGCAATGACTGATGAGATTCTATGACAAGCCTTTCATGAACTTAAAAAGAAGCTAGGACAACTGGACAGTGAGAGGAATGAATTTTAAGGAGCTTGCATTATTTGGTAGGAGCTTAGTGATAACTTATCCTTGGATTTTGCTAAATTGCAAATTCACGTTAAGTATTTAAGAATAACCACTAAAATAATAGAAATAGAACTATAATTTCCAAGTCAGGATAAGGGGAAAAACTAGGGGGAGAATAAGGAATGTAACAGAATCAATCCAATTGAAAGAACACAAGGATAAGTAAAGAAACAAAGAAATGCAAACTAAATAGAAAACTCAAACTAAGATGATAGAATTAAAAAAGTTGGAAATTACGGTGACTGCAAAATGATTATAGTCATCTGTTAGAGGACTTACAGATCAGATGAAAATTCAAAATCCAAATATATAATATTAGTGTAATGCTGAATGAGATCATCAGATTGCTGGATGGTAGGTATGTTTGATATGATACATTTTGTGTAAAAATGTACAATACAAAAAACAGCACTATGTATTTTTGTGGGTACAAAGGGAGGAAATAAAGGGACAGAAAATAAGAAGAAGAGGGCTACATACCGAATGCAGAAATATGGCTGGGTCTGGCTAGGAAAATAATGGAAAGGAATTAAGGGCGATGACCACAATATTTTAATTGTGTAAAAAATTTGAAGGAATTATGGAAAATGTATTTGTTAAATGTGGGTGGTGAGTTCATGTATGTTTGGGGGCAGGAGGGAATGAGAGCCTGTGCTATGGGTTCTAGAGCCACACTTTCTGGCCTCAAATCCTCAAAGCCCTTCTGTTTATGAAATGTAGGAACCTGAACATTTACTTCACTTCTTTTTACCTTAATCTCATCACCTGCAAAATGAGAAAACAAAATAAAACCTCCTAGAACTGTAATAAAGATTGTATGAGTAAATACTATGCATAGAAATCATTCAGTAGTCTCTGGTACATAGATTGAGGGCTTTTCTTAGCTGTATTTTTTTTTTCACATGTTTAAAATATTTTGTGTTAAAAAAGAGAATAAAAAAAAGAATTCAAAGATATGAAAGAGTTCGGGAACATGTAAAATTATGTAAATCTTCAAATTGTAATCAAGGTAATATTTACCTTAAGAGCTTAAATTGGAAACACTGATCAAAATTCTTATATGGCACATCAAGAAGTTTTTAAGGCCTCAACATCAAAGTTAAAAGAGAAAATCTCATGAACATTCTATCTAATCTTTTCCCATTTGTAACAATAAAGATGTTTCCCATGCAGGATGGGTTTTGTGTGGGTACATACTTGCAAGGAGTGCCACATTTATTCTCTTATCTTTTCATTTAGAAACAAAACCCAGAGATTCTTTTTTGGGGAAAGGAGGGGCAATGAGAGAGAAAGAGAAATAACCTTAAGCAGTCTCCACTCCCAGTGCAGAGCCCAACGTGGGGCTTGATCTCACAACCTTGAGATCATGACCTGAGCCAAAATCAAGAGTCGGATGCTTCATAGACTGGGCCACTCAGGTACCCCCCAAAACAAAGATTCTATAATTAGACTAATTTTTAATGTAACAAAGTGCAAGGTTTGAAACAACAAAAATGATTTTTTTTTTCTATGTTTGGTTCTGTAACATGTAGATAAAACGTAATATGTATTTTAATGTTTTCTCAAACATGTATGGCAATTTAAAATTTCACTTGTTGACAAAACACATCTTTTGCTACTAGGATATATCAGATATAAATGGGAAACTGTTGATTTTTTAAAAATAGATTTATGGGTGGTAAAATCAAATTGGCCTCTTCTGCAATGTTTGGGAGAGTCATTAGCTATGGTTAGATCAATCCCTGTGCATTGAATCCTGACACACACTTTCTGGAATTGGCTATGAGAAAAGCAAGCTGTGTGTGTGTTGTGTTTGTGTGTGTGTGTGTGTGTGTGTTGTGTTTGTGTGTGTTGTGTGTGTCTGTGTGTTGTGTTTCTGTGTGTTTGTGTGTGTAGGTGTGTGTGTGTGTTGTGTGTGTGTGCGTTTTTTGTGTGTGTGTGTAGGTGTGTGTGTGTGTGTACACTGGTGTTTGGGATTAGAGGGATTACCCTTAAGAGTATTGTCTCACTTGTCTGAAAACACCGGTTCATGTATGTGTCTGTAGGATTTTTCATCTCTGTGTCTGTGATGTTCTCTCATTACTGGTCTCAGTGGCAATTCCTTGCATTTCTATTTCAGTTGCTTTTAGCCTGTCCCTGAGAACATCCCAAAGTGAATTTGGGGTATAGCCTATAATCCATATTTACATCACAAGTGTTCTATCTGTATTTGATAAGTATTTCTGCTTTTCTTTGGTGCATGGTAATATGATAATAAGTTAATTGCATTATTATAGTTTCTATAGATTATATTTTAAATGGAATTTTAACAGTCTTTATTAGTAGACAGTGGTGATATGTATAATCTATTAAAAAAATACTTTCTCCGTTTTCAACTGAATTAACTGGAAATAGCTTATAAGTATCTGTTTCTACTTAGGAGTCCCTTAGGTTTCTGGGATCCTAGACTTGCAGCTACCGAACTAATACTGTCATTTTAGAGGTAAAACCAGAAATACAGGAAAGCAGTTTATTTAACAAATATGTGTTTTATTCCTCTGCTGTGTTTGTGGATCCCATGTTATGTATGGTTATATTATGATGGATAGAACCCACATGGATGCCGTAGTCTCCTGCAATTTCCCAGAGGGGGAAATAGATATTAAGCAAATAAAGAAAATACGTTCTAATTGCAAATTGAGATAAGTGTTATGAAGGGGGAAAACAGTATGTGCTGACAAAGAATGTGAATATGAATATGGAAATGAATATGATTTAGATTGAAATTGGGGTCCTAGGCAAGACCTCTGCGAAGTGATACTTACGCTGAGACTTGAAGAAATCTATTCAGGTAGAGGGACTTGCATGTGCAAAGATCCTCAGGTCTGAGGAAAGCAAGGCCTGTGTGCCTAGAGCTTAGTGAGCCAGGGAGAGGATAAATTGAGATGATGATGGAATGGTAGGCAGGAGCCAGATGGTGCAAAGCTCTCCAGGCCATGCTGAGGGTTTGGTGTTTTATTGTAAATGAAATGGGAAGCTATTAAAGGGTTTAAGTAGGAGAGTGACAAGCTCCAATTTATATTGTAAAATATAACCTCCACTGTAGTGTGGTTTGGAAGGGAAAATGGGTAAGAGTGTCAGTGAGGAATCTTAGCCAGGAGCCACTGAGGGCCTGGACAAGGTGGTGGCTTTGTGGATGGAGACGAGCAAACAGTTAGGATCAGACCCTGATGTCTGGATTCTCCCTGACACATGCTTCCCAATACACCACCCTGCCTGGCCTGAATTTGCCTCTGAGTTGAAGCTGATTAATGTGTTCTTGGAGTGCTAAACGGCTCTTCTGCAGAAGTATTATTTATCTCTTCAGCTCACTCTGGTTGACTCTGAAAGTTTTTGTTTTGGATGTTGAAAAAAAAAAGATGGTAGACAAAGATCACATTTTTACAACAATAGCATTTTACCTGCTGGTAATTTAGATTTGTGGTGTATGAGGGAATTCCCCAGGCTTGCCAACCTGGATGAACAGATCTCCCTTGAGATACAGGACAGTTTTAGGACAGGTCCAACATTGTGTAGCTCCTTCGATGTCAGGAAACTGTCATGCCTGTGCGCTTCCAAATAATGTGTCCTGTTCATTTATTTCTGGTGCCAAAAGATGTGCCTGTGAAAAAGAGGCCCTAAGACTGGGACTGAGAATATTTTTCTATGCCAAGTGAGGATGCTTTCATTACACAAGACTTTTGTATGCATAGAAGTGTTGATACTCTCTTCTCCTGACCCCCAGGCTTTTTTTTAATACCAAGAGGCCAAAAGTCCTGTCTTCAGCTCCAGTGGAATCCTATTTATTCCTGGTCCCTTTCTGCATAGATTTCTACTGTTTTCATGGGTTGATTACAGTTACGGAAGAAAAGAGAGGTATCAGCATGTTAGACTTCTTAAAGAGACAATTGATGATTAGCAACGGAAGGTGTAACAAGGACAGGGATCTGGCTTCAACGCCTGGTTCTGGCATTTATTCCTATCTGATTTAGAGCAAGTGACTTAACCTCTGTAAACCTCAATTTCCTGATCTATAAAACAATGCCCAGTTATAATGCTTGCCTTAAGTTATTTCTATGAGGATTTAGAGAAATAATCCACACCAAGTGCCTGGTATGGGGTAAATGTTCAGCAACTGTGAATAAAACTCAGGAGAATTTGCTCATTGCTACTACTCTTAACCATGGCTCTTCCTATCAACTTTAATTCCATCGGCAAGTTAAGCCTACCCTACAAGCATCTACTTTCTGGTCACATAACACAGTGCATTGTGTATTCTCAATTCCTTAGAACAACTTTCAGAAGAAATTCCTAGTCATTCAAACAATTTCACAAGAAGCAAAGTATGCCTTGCACAAAGAAATTAGATTGCTTTCTAGATACCATACAACTAGTGAGGGACAGGGCTGGGATACCTCTGGGAGGTGTGAAAAATGGTTTTCATTTGAAGGGGCACAGCACAGAGCATCACGGTACATTAAAGAACCCAGACTCTAGGGATTAGAAGATCTGTTGCCATGACATTTTCCCTCTTTCTGTTGTTCTGCTTCTTTACCTGTCCAGTGAACCTTGACTTAGATCATCCCAAATGGCCATTCTGGTTCTAAAATCTTAAGACTCTAGAAGTGTCTTCATGTTTGAAATACCTTGTGGCCTGCATTCTCCAGAGCTCATTGGTGAGCTGCTTGGAAGGCAGTGATCATTCCAGGTTTTCTTTCCTGGGTAATAGTCTGAGAGAGACCCTAGAGTTACGACTCTGAGGTTAACCAGAATCAAACTTCCTTTCATGAATGCAGGTCTTTAGAACGGCAAATAAATAAGTTGGCTTCGTGGGAATGTTCACAGGAAGCTTTCTTCACCCTCACATTCCATGACATTCTGTACTTACAAAAGGCTTTCTTAGAAAACTATGATAGATTCGGATTTGGGTCTGGAAAGATAATGGAGTTTTCTAGAACCTAAGGGTGTCTACACATGCTACCATCCACCAAGCACCAACAGCATTGTCAGTTCAGAGACTGAGGCCTTCTCTCTACCCTTACCACCACTGCCTGCCTGACACCCTTTTCCTATGTGAGGACTCCCAGAGTAGCTTCTGTGACCACAGTGCCCCACTCCAATCCATCCTTCTCTACCATTCCCCACTTTGGCTTTCCAAAAGACTGCCCTCCTGTGTCTCCCCACACTTACAGTCTTTCAGTGCTTTCCCATTAATACACTGTTGTATTCCCTTAATACATTCCCTTAATAATTCCCTTAATACACTGTTGCCTAATGCTTCTCCCTCCTGAAGTAGGTGAAGCCAGATAAGCTTCTGGCCTGTGGAAAGAAGCTGTTTTTAATTTCTGCTTCTGCTCAGTGTTGGTCACTTTAAATATTTCAACTTTTATTTATAATATACATATAATTTACAGAGTAGTACATATATGTAATTTATAAATTATATGTATATACCTACGTATGTATATATATAGAGAGAGACAGACGGACAGACGGAGGCTGTAGATTTGAATGTTTTTACAGATATCTGGATGCATAATCAAAAGAGTTTGGAGGTCATTTGTTTGAAGGATAAAGTAAAACTTACTAACTTCACTTAAGGAGCCTCCAGTTCCTGGATGCGTCCTGGACGCGTATTTTTCTTCTGCTGTCGGTCCCCTCCAGTCACCGTGTGCCTTTCTTTATTTCCCTATACTCTTGTACTTGTCTGCTCCCTGGAATCCCAGTGCATGTTCAGCTGGGCCATTGTTCCTGCTGATGCTGCTTGAAGCAAAATCCCCCTGCCTATTCAAGTGTAAATCTAAAATGTTGCTTCATCTTTGAAGAAGCCTTTTTTACCTACCTCTTGTCCCAGAATCCACCATCCCAGGGAAAATTAGCATCCCCTCTCTGTGATTCCCTGGCATTTTGCTTGTCCTTCTGCGACAGCGCTTTTCATGTTCATTGCTATAATGATTAGTTGTGTATGTGTCTCCTTGGCGAGGCTGTGGGTGCCTTCAAGGCAGGAAGTACACCCTGCTCCTTACTTGTCTTTGTAGCACCTTGTGCATGTCGGAAGTCAATAAATGGTGTTTGATTTATTTTGAACTTTCATGAGCATCTTGTAGAGGAGACTCTGGGAGGGAGGGGGCTAATAGTATGAAGAATAAAACTGGCTTGGTACCAAATTCCCATCTCTATTGGCATTTAAATCCTAGCTCAATTTCCCTGCCCGGCTTCTTCTGCCTTCCCTAGCTCAGACTGCTTCAATGAAGAGCATACTCTGGACAAGTGTGCCCTTTCTTTCCGTTTAGCTTTGAGGTGGCGTGAAGGTTAAGGATTGCCCGTCTCAAGGTCGCTTGATTCCCTGTAGAAATGCAAGGCATCTCAGGGCTTTGGAGACTGTGCAGTGTATGGAGGATGCCGCTGTGCTTGTCATACTGTGTTCGGTGTGCAGGGGCTGAGGCTAAGAAAGGGATAAAACAGACTGAAAGCTGGAGGCGTCATATGATAAGACCATAAACAGCTTCCTTACAAATCAGGAGCTCCTCTGAAAGTCACAGGTGACAATGAAAAATCCCAGCTATCACTTATCTCCTTTCTTTCAACGTATGAACACTCCTCACCTACTCTGTGGCTGGCACTGTGTTAGGTGCTGTGATAGAGTGATGAATAATTCAAGGTCCCTGCTTTGAGGACCTCTAGATCAGCAGCAGAGGCAGAGGACCGGGTAAGCCAGCAGAGGTAACAGTGTAGGGAGCCCTCTCCCGACCTGTGTACAAGGTAGCTCTGCAGAGGGAGTGATTATTTTTGCTTCAGGGTGTCAGGGAAGGCCCTCAGAAGAAGGTTGAGTCCAGAAAACTCAGGAGGAGTTCTAGGCAGAGGAGGAAGGCAGGGATTGTGCATTTCAGGCGGAGGGAACTGAAACAGCACAAGGTTCTAGATCAAGGGTTGGTGAACTTTCTCTGTAAGGGACCTGTTAATAAATAGTTTAGGATTTGCAGGCTGTGGAATCTCTGTTCCAACTACTTATGTCTGTCGTTGTAGCAGGGAAGTAGCCATAGACAAATGTGTGAATGAATGGTCATGGCTCTGTTCCAATAAAACTTTATTTACAAAATTGGCAGTGGTGGGGCCGTAGTTTGCCAACTCCTGGTCTAGAGGAAGGATCTTTAGAGAACCTTTAATCTTATGGTTCCTAATCTTTTCAAGAATTAGGATTACTTGGCACTTGCTGTCTTCGATGCCTAGAAGGCTCCTCCTAGCGCTCTCTTAGATATCCCTGACGGCTTGCTGCTTCTGTTCATTCAGGTCTCTGGGTCACCATCCTCTAACTACTGTGTCCACAAGAGCACATGCACTTGCTCTACACTCCGTCACTTTTCACTGCTTTCATTTTCAATACAGCACCTATACGAAAACTCTATATTGATTGTCTATCTGTTTATTTTCTATTTTCCTACTGGAATGTAAGCTTTGTGTCTTATTCTCTTTAAAACCAGTGCTGTGCTGGAGCCCAGTGTGCTTGTCTCTTCCCAGCTCGAGCTCTTTATTCAAGGATGTTACATGGTAGAGTCAAATCAGCCGTGGTGGGAATATTTACACGCTGGAAATCAACCCCAGGGGAGTCAGGTTTGGGGTAGGTTTTTGCTTTTGTTTGTTTTTTTTTTTCCGCAAGCTTTTTTTTTTTTTTTTTTAAATAACAAATCACTTGTGATCCCCTTTGCCTAGAATAATAACCTCCACAAAGCCCAGTGGTCAATGAATACTTGTTTTTTGAATGAAATGTGCCATTGACTGAGAAAAGATATGCACTTCAGACACAGAGTCCTTTGCAATTATTATTGCTACAAAGGAAGTTCTTGGCTATCAGGTAGGTAATGGCTCATGGCATCCGTCACCTGCGTGTGACCCTTGGGGGAGACTGAGGGCTTGGGTCAGGACGTCACTCCTTTTACCCCTCAGGGCGGATTTTGGTGGCCATGATGACACATCTCCAGTCTTCTGCACTCAGTTCTGCAGGGTACTCTTTTTCTTATGTCCACTGCAGTTGCCGAGTGAAGGCAGGACCTCAGTCCTGCATCACGTTTACGAAACAATATTTATTTTTAATGAACTCCTCTAACTTGGTGTGTTTATAATTTATGCGGTGTGTTCTAAAACCCAAATAAGTTCAGTCCTCCTTCAAATGTCTTTGTACCTCATTTCTGATTTGTCTGGGGCTTTGATTTATGGTATATAAATGTGCCCTGCTGTGATTTTGCCTTTTTCCCTGTGATTTGGTCAGAAATGTATCTGTTTATGAACTGCCTCAAACCCTAATAGTCTAATTTTGCAATCTGCAGCAGTGTGAGGCCCCAGAAGCACTTGACAAGTATCACATTTAACAGCCTCTTCAATCTTCTTTTTTTTAAGTGGCAACATTAAACCTTAATACTGAGGCCCCCTTTCTAAACCCACAGAGACTGATTAGAAAACCCGGTCAAATTACTCCCACAATCCATGTTGAACATTTACAAAGAGCTGCATTTTCACGATGACTGGTAAACAATAGTTCTAACACCCCGTCCTAAGCACACACGAAGACACGGAGGAGCAGACTTGTATTTAGAGAGCCATCTGGCTGATCCCAAAGCTTTCCAGGATACCCAGGCTGGAGAGGACCTTGCACTGTCATGCAGGCTGCCTTAGCTTTTGGAGACCTCCCTGTCCTTCACAGCCCTTCTGATGTGCAGTTTTTCTGCTTCTCCCTATTTGCTTCTGTTCACTATAGAAAACTCACTCTTTCTTTAGGCAGCCTGTTCTCTCTTTGAATCCAGTTCATAGCACATTCTTTTTCACCTGCCTCCCCGTAGCTTTCACCCACTGGCCCTAGTTCTATCCCTGTGGAGCCACGCAGAACAAATTGGCGTCTTACTTCTGTCTGCTGTTAGGAAAGCGAGGGCAGCTTTCACGTCCCCAGAGTCCTCCCTTCTCCAGGCTGCATATCGACGGTTCATTCAGCCGTTTTCCATCTGGCAGCCCTCGGCACCCTCCTGATCTGGCTCCCTTTCCTCCGGGCCTGTGCGAGTTTTGCCGGTGTCTTTCTGAAAGTGACTCAACCGTGTGGAGGGTAGCTAGGACCACAGACTCTTAAGCTAGATCTGCCTCTTCATTTGCTCGTTCTGTAACTTTGGGTAAGGGAGATAGCTTCTCCGAATCTCCATAATCTCATCTGGAAAATGAGAAAAAAAGTATCTTGCACATGCAGTTACTGTGAGAATTAAGTGAAAATATAGTAAAATCATTGGGAGAGTGCCTGGTACAAAGTAGATGGGTTGGAAACATAGCCATCATTATCGTAATAAGTACTATTAATTCTCTGGATATGGCTTCCATAATAAGTTTGGATCGCTGTTGTGGTTTTCATTTTAATTAATTAATTTGTACTTTTCATTTTAGATTGGTGTTTACACGAGACACTTTATCTCTCACTTTCAGTGCAAATGTTGAATACGAGGGCCCTAGATAAATACAATCGATTGTAGTATCAAAAATGTTTATTGTGTATATGTATGTGTATATATGTACTTCTTGCACCGTTTCCTATAACCCCCCTTACTCTGGTAAATGATAACACAACTCAGTGCTCTCCCTCCTCTTTTCGCTACCTTCTTGTTCCCCAAGCCCCTGTCTTGCACAGGATATGGATTATGTCTTAGCTGCTCTTTGAAAGGAAAATTGATGTTCATCAGTGTATAGGAGAGGTGTCCTTCTCCTCAATCAACTACATGTTAGCTGGATGATTTTATACAAGACACTTTTCCCTCTAAGCCTCAACTTTTTTTTTTTTTTTTTAAATCTTTGACATGGATGAAGGAGGTATTTTGATGAAGGGAGGTGTTTGATTCCAAGGTCCTTTCCAATTCTAAAATTCATTTCATTTTCTGCCATCGAGTGGTCATCCTGAGTGTGATGTATGATTGGACCCCCATACTTCCAGCCTTCTCTGGGTTTCTGGTGCGTGCTAACTGTTCCACTGCACTACATGTTAAACCAGCAAGAGTGTCTAGAGAGTTCTTCCAGGTCACAGCTCTCCTGAGGGGGCTTTGAATTCAAACCACTGTGGAAGTCACCGTGTAATCCTAGAGGGAAGCAGTGTTGCTGAGTTCCTATCCTTTACCTCCTTTCTCACCCAACCTCTTCGAGAATTAAATTCGTAACTTGCTTTGTGGCTGAAATTATCATAAAACCTTTTTATTTTAGAATGGTTTTAAATTTACAGAAGAGTGAAGCCATGGCAAAGAGTTCACATATGAACAACACCCAGTTTCCCATATTAACATCTTAACATTGGTTTGGTATATTTATGAAAATTAACAAACCAGTATTGATACATGATTATTAACTAAAGTGTCTAATTTTTTCAGATTTCTTTAGTTTTTACCTACTATCCTTTTTTGGTCCCAGGATCCCATTTAGAATAGCATGTTACATTTGGTTGTCATGTCTCTGTGGACTCCCCTTGGCTGTGACATTTTCTTAGACTTATCTTGTTTTTGATGACCCTGGCAATGTAAGTGTTCCTAGTCAGTCATTTTGTAGAATGTGCTCTGATGGTATTTGTCTGGTGTTTTTCTCATGATCCGACTGGGGTTATGGGTTTTTGGGAAGATCACGGAGGTAAGGTGCCATTCTCATCATGTCATATCGAGGGTATATATTATCAGCATGATTTATGACTGTTGATAGTAACCTCGATCACCTTGCTGAGGGAGTGTTTTGTTTGTCAGGTTTCTCTGCTGTAAAATTACTCTATCCCCTCCTCTTTTCCTGTCATACTTCATGGAAGGAAGTCACTATCAACAACCAATGGAAGTTTATTTCCTGTTCATGTAACTGTCCAAAGTGGATATTTCTGATGGCTATAGTCTTTTTTCTATCAGTTATTTAGAGGCCCAGCATTCTTCTATTTTGTTGACATCCCCTAGGGCTTTGTCATCTAAATCCAGCCAGCATTAAGAGAATGTTTGCTTTTAAAAGCCTCGGCCTGAAAATGGCACACATCACTTCCACTTACATTCCATATGACACTCATTCATCTGCCAAACCTAACTGCAAGGGAGGCTAGGACATATGGTCTAGCTGGGTGCCCAGGAAAAAGAGGAAATGGATTTGGGAGAAAAGCTAGCAGCATTTGCCACACCATTTTAGAGTACAAAAGATAACTAACCAAACCCCTGCCACCTCATCATCTAATAATATAGCCATCATTTCATTAAAAAAGAAAAAATATAGAAGAACATTATCTTAGAATCAAGTAGAGTCATATAAATTGGAAAATATCCATTGTTTCTCTGTCTGGAATGCCCTTTCTCTGTTTTTTGTTTTGTTTTGTTTTGTTCCATTTGCCTTTTTTTTTTTTTTCCCTATTAAAATGCCACATACTTTTCAAGTGATGATGAGGTGCCTTCAGCCAACCTTGAGACAGAATTAGTCCCTTTCTCCTTGGTGCCATCATGCCATTCTGCTTCAATCCCTTAACACCTACCCCACACTAGTATTATAAATATGTTTCATGCCTTAGACTAGGTGCTCCATGAGGACAGCATAGGAATCATTCATCTCTTAGATCCCCAAGTATTGTCTGACAAATAAAAAGCATATTTGTTGAGTGCCTCCAGGATTTTAGATGTACCAAAAAGTGGTCTCATTTTTTTAACCCCTTTCTTTAAAATACAACAAAACATGTCCTCTTCCCCTCCCCCCTTTATAAAAATGATCCACACTTATCATAGCCAAGCCTTCGTGGAGGAAATGATCTTGAGCTGAGCCCAGAAAGGTTGGCAGGGTTTGATAGATGGTAATCAGGGTGTAGGCAGGCCTGGTTTCTATGACACATGCTAGGTTCAGGGCATTTGTTCAATAGTCAGGTCTCCTTTGAAACATCTAGTGCAAAGCATTTGCTTTCATGATCATCACATAATTAAAACAGACTCCAAGCTTGTTCTGGCACTGCATTTAGGCAGCCAGGGATGGTATAAAAACCTGGTGCTCATTATCTTGAACAGGAGTTACCAACCTGAATTCCCAGGGCCCCAAAAGGGGAATAGCGTCACCGTAGCAAAAGAAATGTTTAATTACAGCTACAGAAAGAGGAGCATGAAAAAAACAAACTTTTGCTGGCATTAATGTCTCAGCTGTCATATATCTCATTAACAACCAAACCATGACATCTTAAAGTGACCTTATCAAGCTTATTAGTAAGAAAATATCAATTATAAGACAGTTTTCCCTTTCCTTCCATACTTCTCTATCCTCTACCCTTAACCTGCTGTTTACTTTAATGACTTACAAGCTTAATATTTCACTAAAACAGAAATCAGAAGACGTCTGATTTTCATCATTGAAAAACATACCTTAATTCGGATTTATATTCTTATGGATTTCAAGTCATACTGTACCCTATATTTATTCATCAAAATTCTCAATGGTTATAGTTAGCATAGGAATTATTTTTCCCTTTATACAGATGTGGCAACTGAACCTCAAATGTCAAGTGACTTCCTCAGGACCACATGGCAGTTTTGGTTCAAAGCTCGGTCTTCTGCCTGCATATATAGATTTATATGTGGCATATTAGTCCCTGCCTGTCAATCAGTTAGCCTCATGGCAGAGACACACATGTTATTTTTATTCCCCCTGATTATAAAAGTGATCTGCAATTATGATAGCCAAGCTTCCTTGGAGGAGGTGATCTTGAGCTGAGCCCAGAAAAGTTAGTAGGTAGGGTTTGATAGATGGTAAGAGCGATACAGGATATTATTTTACAATGGCTTAGCTAGCTATGTATTCTTCCAATGTGTCTCTAGTATGTCAGACTAGGTGGGCCCATAGAGGCAACACAATGAGCAGGATCCGTTCCTTGACTTCTGCCACCACTCAGGGAAGATGATTTTAACGTGCTCCAAGTCAATAGATACTTATAGAAGGGATTTAAAGATATTTCAGTTTAACTTCTACATGGTCCTGATAAGGAAGTTAAGGCCCACAAAGTAGATAAATAGAATTTACTTAACACACATATATAACATGCAGTTATCAATCAGAATGCCTAATTTCCAGTTCAGTCCTTTTTTTTTTCATAATCCTGGTTCCTTATTCCCAATTTTCTTGGCATCTTTTCTGCCTCTTAGGATTGCTTTGAGGGAGACATGTTTATATCGGCATTGCCTCATATTCCTGAATGTATGTCATCAAGTCATATGTGAAAAAGTTTAACCACAGACATATGCTGTAAAGAGCAGGTCTATTCCTAGAGAGATAAAAACACTGAATCCTTAACTAGAATTCTTATTTAGAATTAAACATCAATAAATGTGTTTGGTTTAACACACTCTACCTACCATATTGCCTGACAAAAAGATTTGGAGTAAATATTGGTTGAATAAATGGGGAAGGTAAGAAATTGACTATCAGTTGAAATTTTGTGATTGTCCTTTTGAGGGTAGGAAGTTGTTCCTTCAGGGATGCATTATGATGGTCTAATTTTTGCCCAGTACTGTGAAACAGAGACAAAGATGGTAGTGATGTTGTAGAAAATGAATTGTTGCTGGCAGCCAGCACCACAATGAGAGAGCTTTAAATATTTATGTCAGCTGATAATATAAAAATCTAAATGTGGGATACGAAGTTCCGCTTGTGGTATTAGTGTGTAGAGAGTTTTTAAAAGCTGAGGACCGCTCCTAGTTTGAAATACTTAGAGAAATATTCATGGATCGATTGATTAACTGATGGATTGATTTATACTGGAAAAATGACTGTTGTGCTGGGGCTTCTCTCTGATGAGGTATTTATTGAAGGTAAAATCTCTTTTCACATACATCTCATGACCATTGGGGTTTTGCTTTTTTCTGTGGTCCTCATACAAGTCGTTCTTTCTGGCTAAACTTGAACAGCATTTCAAAACCCAGGAGTTTCTGATGGTTAGTTGACATTGAGCAGAAATAGAAGTCTTCCAGGGCCTAATTTTGATTGCTGGAAGCTTAGGAATTACGGTGGCAGTTTGGTGTAATAGTGATCCTGGAATGGGACAATTAGCTTGGTGGCATCTTGCAGTCAGACACTAGATTCATGAAGGAGAGAAATAATTCACGTTTTTAACATGCCTCTGTACTTTACTAATCGTAATTAGTTTTATCTATTTATATTTGGTTTACTGCTGTATAGTATTATGGCTTTGCCTCTAGATGGAAAAAGAAGAGAAAGATGTGTTCCTGAAGTGCCCCCTTTCCAAATGTTTATTTCAATATTTAAGCCTTTGGCATTTGTGAGTTTACTTAGAGAATTTTTGGACAATTTGCAAGTGTGTATTTTTATAAACAAAATTAGAATTTGAATAATCATTTCATTTTGTTTTGCAGAACCCCAGCTGAAAGGAATTGTGACAAGGTTATTCAGCCAGCAGGGATATTTCCTGCAGATGCACCCAGATGGTACCATTGACGGGACCAAGGACGAAAATAGTGACTACAGTAAGGAACATTCTCTTCTTGCAATCCCATTATTATCAAATGTATGGCCCAGTATATCTTAGGCTTAAGTTGTGGCCAGGCTACCTTTTGAACTCTTTAACTGATAGTAAGCTGGTGTCTTGTCTTTTATCCTTTTTGCTATGATTTCCTATAGTAAAGAGACAGTTGGGAGGTTACATAGTAAATGAGAAGGTAGGAGGCTTGAAGGAGTTCCAGATACTCAATGGATAAGAATATCCTCCCATCCCAGGGTTTGTAGTCAATATGGTGATAAGTATTTGTAGGAACAAGGCAGACCTTCCAACACAAGGTAGTGTTTTAATCCAAGATCCAAATAGTAAACATGTTATAATATTTCTCGGAACCTCATTTCTGGCAGACCAAAATTACTTCTTAAGGTAAACATTGAATACATACATATGTCTTTTACATGTGATTTCATTTTGGTTGAGGACAAAATTATTGATTTTAAAAGGAAAATATATATATTTTTATTTTATATTGATTTAAAAAGAAAAATAGTATGATGATGTTTTGGTAATAGCAGGGTAATAAAGACCTGTAGACTTGAAATTTTACTTATAAGTTTTTTAAGTAAAATGCCAGATATTCAAAGTTTGTTAATAATATCCCTGGAATGAGCTTTTAACTAATTTAAGTAAAGAGTTAGCAATATATTTGCATTTCAGAAGAATTTTGAATACAAGCCTCAGAACAAAGAGTGATCACTTGCATCAGACCTTTTAGTTCCTGCACAATCACATACAGATATCCAGGGGGAAATTCATGTTACCTTAAAATTATGCGGGGTGCCATGTTGTTTCCTAAAGTTTGTCTGTATTCACTGCTAGATCGTTAGTGTTGGGCTCCTAGTAAATACTCGTCAAGTATATGTCCCATGGAGTTATCTTCGACAGTTAAAATTTTGTGGTCAGTGTGACAATCTTTCTCTCTCTCTATATATATACACATATATATGTGTATCTATATACATATATATATATATATATATGGAGCTTATATTTTATGGAAAATAACTTCTAAATTAAAATTAAAGATTTGAGGGAAGATCTGCAATTCCTAAAGTGTGAAAACATTCTTGTCCACCCCTTCTAAATCATTCTTTGTTCACTTAATATTACACATTGTAAAATACGAATTACAATACAGTAAAGATCTTATTATAAAAAATTGCATCCCAGTTCCCTTCATAGTTGATTAGCCTGTTGTGGTTTGCATTGTTGGCTTGTGTTTGTTTGTAGGAATGCATTCTTTATCTTTTGATTTATTGATTTATTGATTGGAATGCATTCTTTAAATGATTCATGGTTTCATCTGAGTACAGAAGAATAAGCGTGCCTTTCTCTCCGTGTAAGATTTTCATCTGTTGCATCTGTACTTGTGTGTAGATTTAGTGAAGCTACAAGTGTTGATGGGAAGAATCAGAGAGGTGGCTTAGTGGTGTCGCCTCTGCTGTCCGGAGTGATCCCTCGATTTTAGTTTCTTTTTCTATAAAATGAGGTGGCTGGAGACAATAATATGAATGTCTCCTGTCAGCACCATCTCTCCCACTTTTTAAAAAAAGGAAGAATTATCAATTGAGGAGGATAAATTCAATACTCAAATAAGTTGAATAGCTATGCATGATTCCACATGAAGCAGTCATGACCCGAAAAGCTATCCTGCAGACGTATGACATGTATTATGGGTTTGTGGTGGAAGAGCTGGGGCAAAAATGTGGGTTCAACTGACAAAAATCCTTCCTTCACTGTTTCATAGAAAAATAATTGAGAAGTGCTTTCTCTGCTGATGCTGGGTCAATGTCTGATATAAATGCACACACACACACGTATACACATGTATACACATATATATGTACAAATATATATGACTATATGTTTATGCATAATGGTATTACGCATAACACACATGTTGAGGGTGATACATTTTGTCAAATACTTTTAGAAACTGAATTTTACATTTAAAATAACTTATTTTTTTAAGATAAACAACTGCACACACTTTTTTGATATATTGATTTTAAAAATAGTTCAGATATACAAATTGTAAGACTAGGATATGTCTACCTGAATACCCAGTCCCTGGAGAAAAATTAGGTAAAAAATATGCATACATTTGAACCCATTCTGTGCTTTCCCTGGTGGAGTCCTGCTTTCCTTCAGTACCAGACATAACAACAAGCCTGAATTTAGCATTGTTTATTTCCATGCAGTTTTAAAAAATACATTTTTCATATATGTATACTTAAACCATTTATAATATTGTTTTGCATGTTTTTAAACTTTTAATAAGAGAGCATTACTATATATAAGTTCTGTGTACTTTTCCTCCCTAAGGAGGAAAAGTGAGCTGCTTATATGGTGATATATTTGCTTTCTGTCATTCACTTTTGTTTTTGTAAAGTATCTCTTTACATGAATATACACAAATGAACTTATCCATTCCCTTTTTGGTGGATAATTATCATTTGTACTTTAAGGCAGCACAACTACATTTCTTATAAATGTTGGAAGGATCTTCCCTAACCATCCTTTATAAAATGACACATCTTACCTTGGTCCTCTCTATTCTGATACCCACCTTTTTTTGTATTCATAGCTCTTATAACCAACACACACACACACACACACACACACACACACACAGTTGCTATTTATTTGTTTATTTTTTTATCTCCCTCTTCCTCCCAGGAGAATGTAAGTTCCATAAGGAAAGCAATTTTGTTTTGTTCTTTGACTTATCTTTAGAATGATCTCTAATACATAGTAGGTACTCAGCAAAAATTGAACGAATGAATGAATATCCCCTTGTGCATATGAACAAAATTTCTCTGAGTCATTGGCTAAAATGCTCCACCCACCAAATATTATTTTAACTTTGCTTTTGAAATAATTTTAGACTTCAGAAAAATTACAAAATAATACGGCATGTTCCTATATACTTTTCATCCAGATTCCCCTAATGGTATCATTTTATGTGACAACAGTAAGATTATCAAAACCAAGAAGTTAACACTTGTACCATACTATTAACAGAGCTAGAGACTTAATTCAGATTTTACCAGTTTTTCAATTGACATGCTTTCTTCTGATTCCCCAGCCCCCTCAACACATATTTTCACTGAAAATTTTCCAATGAAACCAAATCATTTTTATTTATGCTTCTTCTTTTAAAGGGTAAAAGTATCAGTGGAGGATTTAAATTCTACTCATTTTTTTAAATCAAAAATTATAAGCCTCTAAGATGTGAAAATGACTTTTCTTTCTCTACTTTGTGTGGGCAGGAGTAAAAGCATTTGATTGTTTGAAAAAAAAATCTTGTTACTATGAGCATCTGTCAGAATTGTGCTGTTTGGTTCACTAGACGTCATTAGGTCCAACCAACCTTACCATGGTATCTTGCATTGAATTGATAAAGACACCTGTTCTTTTGTTCATGAAGAAAAGACTAATTACATGTAATTGAGTACAAAAACAAATGAGTTTGTCAGCAGCAACAGATAAGAATCTCTGCAAATGTAATGATAACAAAAGATACAAAACTGTGTTGGAACACTGGCACAAAAAAGACAATTGCAGTTTGGAGAGTATTAATAGGAATATTTTACATAAAATTAGAAAGGTAATTATTCTGCTCTACTAGTTGCCATAGGAGAAGATGCATTTGAAGAGGTCAAACATACTGGGGTGGAAACAATTAAGATATTATAACCAAATGTATTGTTCTCTTTCCCTCTGAACAAAATGTAGGAACAGTGATTTGAGCACAGAATGAGCTGCCTGGTAAATTAGTACAATAGGGAAACTGGAGATATTCAAGCAGATGTTATACTGACACTTGTAGAGGACTTCACAAGAAAACCTTGTTGGTGTGGGAAGGGGGAATAAGGTGGTGGTGACTGGGGTAGTTTCTAGGCTAGGTGGCTTTTAAGGACTCCTTCAGTACTGAGATTCATTTTTTAAATTTTATGAAGGTTTTTAACTTTAATTCCAGGATAATTAACATCCAATGTTGTATTAGTTTATATCCAATATGTCCAATTGTTATATTAGGTGTACAATACAGTGATTCAACAATTCTGTTCATTCATTCATTCCTTAGTGTTCATCATGATCAGTGTACTCTTTAATCCCTGTCACCAGTTTCCCCCACCCCACACCTCCCCTCTAGTAACCATCAGTTTGTTCTCTATAGTTAAGCATCAGCTTCTTGGTTTCTCTCTCTCTCTCTTTTCCCATTTGTTCATTTGTTTTGTTTGTTAAATTCCTCACATGAGTGAAATCACATGGTATTTGTCTTTCTCTAACTTATTTTCCAGGATTATACTTTCTGGGTCCATCCATTTGTTGAAGATGGCAAGATTTCATTCTTTTTTACAGCTGAATAATATCCCATTTTATGTATATACCTTATCTTTATCCATTCATCTCCTGATGCACATTTAGTTGTAACGATTATTCTGCCAGTGTTTGGGTTGTTTTTTGAGTTATTTACACTTATGTGTTAACTAGTTGTATATGTGGGATGAGGTGAGCCTGGGGTCCTCCTACTCTGCCATCTCCCCCAGGAATCCCAGACCTGATATTCTTTTAGAAATTATTTTGAATAGGTAAGATAAGTATATATATAAAACCATAAATATGCAAAAGGGTACACAATTGAGAAAGAGCAAAACAGTCCCTTCCAGCCAGGCCTTGGTGTAGTTCTGTTGAAAATACACAATTTCACAGAACACCAGATCCAATGACATCACTGTGATTATGCTGGATCAAGACAAAAAAACAAGACCACTCTGTAATCATGTCTGAGCACAGACAAAAAGAAGAATGTTGTCCAAACTACAAGATGATCAAATATTTCTCTATCCTGCCTTATATGCATGGCTGCTTACTAATTCAGCAAACACAGCTTTAACTTTGCTCTGCTCTTCTTATTTATTTATTTATTTATTTACATCCCCAGTCATACAATGACACACACTTCCTTAGAGCATCCTATTGGGAGTAAATCTACATTTCTTTGAGCCCATCCCTAAAATTGCCTAACCCAAAACCAAATCTGCTAAGTGCTTTCTTCTACCCTCTTACTAAGACATCCCAGCTTTACCCTGGAGTGCATTTTTCCTCCTTGCCTTGAGTCATTAAGCCCAGCTTTGGTCAACCATGGGGTATTTCTTTCCCTGGGAGACACTGACATAGTCAAAAGCAATTTTCTGTTCTCCTCTCTCCCCTGCCACATTTTTTTGGTATTCTTCTGGACGTAGTCTGTGCATTTATCAACATATATGATGCTCCATGTTTATATTGATATCATCTCTCTACCATCTACCTAACGCTATTCAGTATCTTTTTAAGCTTAAATTGTTGTATCTATGAGATTTTTCCACATTAGTATGTATTTATGTGGAATAATTTCTTTAACCTAATTCTCTGCTGAAGGCCATCTCAGTTCTTTTTTATATTTTGCTAATGCACACAACACTATAAGGAATATCCTGGGTACGTAAGTAATTTTGCATGTGTACAAGTGTACTTATGGGATGGATACTTAGAAGTGGAATTCCTGGGTCAAGGGTATATGCTTTTTTAATTTTGAAAGATATCTATTTGCTCTCCATGATACAAATTTACATTGAGGGTGTCTATTTTCTTATGTTATAGGCCAGCACAATGTGTTATCAAACTTCTGGCTCTTTGTTACCTAAAACCGTAAACACTATTTGTCTTATTTTGAGTTGTGTTAAGCAACTTGTTCATGTATTTTAAGAATCCCCTTCAGTTCTTTTTCTATAAAATGTCTGTTTATACCTATATGATCTAAACCTACATTTGTGGGAAATCTATTTATATTCTAAAAGGTCACCTCTTTGTTATATGAGTTGTATAATTTTACTCATTTTGTTGCTAGTCTCTGAATTTACATGGCCATGCTTATTTATTTTATTTTATTATAAATATGCTTTTATGCCCTCAGCTTTTCTTTCCTGTTTAAAAAGACTTTATTCATTGCAAGATGATTTTTTAAACAATCTCCCATGCTTTGTCTTAATAAATTATTGTTTGACTTTTGTATTTATATTTAATTAATATGGAATCTGTTTCTTGAGATCTTTTGATTCTAGACCTCTAATATTTTATGTTCCTAATTAACTGATTACAAGTAAAACACATTTTATTCAGATTTTATGAATAAACTAAATTTCTCATGAATGCACCATAAAGAAACATTTCAAAATGGTCTGTATCTGAGTCTCAGAAAACCAATTGGAAACTTAAAAATGTAGTCATCCACAAGTATTTTGATGGATTCCTTTCTCACATTGAGGTCCTTCATCCATTTTGAGTCTATTTTTGTGTGTGGTGTAAGGAAATGATCCAATTTCATTTTTCTGCATGTGGCCATACAATTTTCCCAACACCATTTATTGAAGAGGCTGTCTTTTTTCCATTGGACATTCTTTCCTGCTTTGTCGAAGATTAGTTGACTATAGAGTTGAGGGTCTATTTCTGGGCTCTCTATTCTGTTCCATTGATTTATGTGTCTGTTTTTGTGCCAGTACCATGCTGTCTTGATGATGACAGCATTGTAATAGAGCTTGAAGTCCGGAATTGTGATGCCACCAACTTTGGTTTTCTTTTTCAATATTCCTTTGGCTATTCGAGGTCTTTTCTGGTTCTGTATAAATTTTAGGATTATTTGTTCCATTTCTTTGAAAAAAATGGATGGTACTTTGAAGGAATTGCATTAAATGTGTAGATTGCTTTAGGTAGCATAGACATTTTCACAATATTTATTCTTCCAATCCAGGAGCATAGAACATTTTTCCATTTCTTTGTGTCTTCCTCAATTTCTTTCATGAGTACTTTATAGTTTTCTGTGTATAGATTCTTAACATTTTATTCCTAGGTATCTTATAGTTTTGGGTGCAATTGTAAATGGGATGGACTCCTTAATTTCTCTTTCTTCTGTCTTGTTGTTGGTGTAGAGAAATGCAACTGATTTCTGTGCATTGATTTTATATCCTGACACTTTACTGAATTCCTGTACCAGTTCTAGCAGTTTTGGAGTGGAGTCTTTTGGGTTTTCCACATATAGTATCATATCATCTGCGAAGAGTGATAGTTTGACTTCTTCTTTGCTGATTTGGATGCCTTTAATTTCCTTTTGTTGTCTGATTGCTGAGCGAAATAAGTCAATCAGAGAAAGACAACTATCATATGATCTCCCTGATATGAGGGAGAGGAGATGCAACATGGGGGGTTAAGGGGGTAGGAGAAGAGTAAATGAAACAAGATGGGATTGGGAGGGAGACAAACCATAAGTGACTCTTAATCTCACAAAACAAACTGAGGGTTGGTGGGGGGAAGGAGGTTAGGGGTGGGGTTATGAACATTGGGGAGGGTATGTGCTATGGTGAGTGCTGTGAAGTGTGTAAACCTGGCGATTCACAGACCTGTACCCCTGGGAATAAAAATACATTATATGTTTATAAAAAAAATTAAATTAAAAAAAGTGTAGTCATCCAATTATGTTTTCTATACAATACCAAACATATGATGTCTTAACACCACCACCAACTACAAGTATAGAGACACAGCCAAAGCCAACAGAAGCTCTGTATTGCTAAACTGTCAACAGAAACATGATCCACATGGTTAGCTGGGAAAAATTATCAAAGACATAAAGGATCCTATGAAGAATTACAAGGAGGTTTTTCTCCCTAACCAGGGGCCTTCCTGGACAAGGAGTTCATCTCTTACACCTCCTAGAGCATATATGTTATAGCTATCATGGGAAAGGAAGGGCTATGCCATAACCAATTATAGGGTTATTATTTTCTTCTACTATTGTCTATTCTTTAAGAATGTCATCAATTTCTATGTGTGAAATCACATCTGTAAGTTGGATAAAAAGAAAAAGAAATGTGTGTGTTATCCTGCTGATCTTCTTTAAGCAAGATTATTTACATAATCTTAAGCAATAGTGTGGTAATGTTGTTACTCTTACAATGGCATGTTTTTTCAATATCAAAATTAATATTTATCCTTAGCTTATGAATAAAGTTACTTCACTTGATGTTTTTTGATAAAGGAAAAATGCCTTTTGATTTTAATCGCTAGAAGAAGAGTGATGAATATTTGTTAGACATTTGTTTTTGTTGACTATGCTTTAATTTTAAAGAATATGCCTCCAGGTAATATTATATCATTATATTATATTATATCATTATATTATATTATATCATGCCTATATTGTATCATGCCTCCAGGCATGAACAAGGACCAGTTATTTCCTTGAATAGTTCACCCACTCACATAAAATCACACAGAACTTGTTTTTAAACCTTTTGTAACCTTGACCTCTTTCCTTCTTATCAGTCTTGTATTTCTTTCTTTTTTTTTTTTTAAGATTTTATTTATTTGACAGACAGAGATCACAAGTAGGCAGGGAGGCAGGCAGAGAGAGGAGGAAGCAGAGAGCCTGATGCGAGGCTTGATCCCAGGGCTCTGGGATCATGATCTGAGCCGAAAGCAGAGGCTTTAACCCACTGAGCCACCCAGGCGCCCCTAGTCTTGTATTTCTTTTTGATCCTAAGACTTCTGTCCTCATGTGTCCCTCTAGTCAGTAAAGGAGAACTTGAACCATTTGAAATTATCCTTCCTGGTTGCTCTGTTTATGGGTGTATTTGTAGCATATTTATAGGAGGTATGCATAGTGGTTAAGAATCTTAGAGGAGGGGCGCCTGGGTGGCTCAGTGGGTTAAAGCCTCTGCCTTCAGCTCAGGTCATGATCCCAGAGTCCTGGGATTGAGCCCCACATGGGGCTCTCTGCTCAGCAGGGAGCCTGCTTCCTCCTCTCTCTCTCTGCCTGCCTCCCTGCCTACTTGTGGTCTCTGTCTGTCAAATAAATAAATAAAATCTTTAAAAAAAAAAAAAGAATCTTAGAGGAGCTACTTAACCAAGTGTATTCCTAGAAAGAGCTGAGGGCTGAAATTGTCTTTAATCTATTCTTAGCTCTGTGAAGTGACCCGTACATTGACTTTAAGCAAATCACATAAAATTTCTCAGAGTTGAACGATGTCTAATTGTCCACAATGAGAGGGACAGAGAATCTCTCAGATTTTAGAAGCCTTTCCATTCTCAACATGGAAGGGAATGTCTGCTCAGAAAAACTGACTGAGGACTTCCATTTCCCATTTCAGAACAAAACCATTTGTTCTAAAAGGTATGTAACCAGAAGGAAATCTTCAATTTACAAATCCCTGTGTGATATCCTCACGGTGTGTATAAGGATCTGGAGAGTCACACACATAAATGATAGAGCCAGAATTTGAATCCAGGCTATCTGACTTAAAATTCTGTACCTTTGGCTCAGTTACTTAACCTCTTCACATATTAATTCCCTCACTTGTTAAATGGGAATGATAATAGATGTTAATAGAACTTATGTCATAGCGTTATTGTGCAGATGAACAGCTCCATGACGTAAGTTGTATTATCATAGAATCAACCCAATCAACATGGGTTGATTCATGACAAGTGGTTAAAATTGTGCCTAAAACACAGTTACTCCCAATAAATATTGTTAGTTGTTATTGCTAATGCTATTACTATCATCTTCATCCACGTGGATGAGAGAACCCTTGTTTGCAAGGAGCTCATAGCAGCCATTTCAACAAGTCGAATCCCTAATGGTGGCAGCTGATATTATGAGAAGAGTGTGAAAGTGCTAAGGCGGGGGGTGGAGGGGGCGGTTGGGTACTGAAGAATACTGTAAGTCAGTGGTTCATACAGTTTGAAGGCCCCAGACCATTTCCGGCATCAGCATCATCTGGGAATATTTTTGAGCCTCACTCTAGACATACTGAATTAGAACTGTGGGCTGTGCCTCAACAATCTCTTTCAGCAAGTTTTCTAGATGATTCTGATGCACTGCAGTAGGTTTTGACTAGTACCTCTCCTCTGCCCCCAGGATTGGGAGAGGTCACATTTGCTGATTAAGGCAATCTCTGTCCTGGGACTACAACAGCCTCTTCTCCTGGTATCCGATTCCTGAGTAACAGGTTAAGTACAGATTTGTAGGCATCCTGCAAAGCCTGATGAAATGCAGACTTTGTAGGATCTCACACATGTGTGGAGTCAGTGATTTTTAAAGTTTTTTTTTTTTTTTTAGGTTTTTTGGTAGTCACACTTTAAAAATTTTATTTTAATTCCGGTGTATTTAGTTTACAACACATGAATGGGTAAAGAAGACCCACACAACGGATTGTTGGATTTGATTTCTACCTAGAGAGAGTCAGAGCTCAATTCTAGATAGGTGTATGGTCAAACATAGGATTGGGAGAATTGCACAAATGATACATGTTAAGCTGTATCTTGGATGTTTTACACATGCTAACTGCATTTACTTGGAATGACTTACCCAATCTTATCCAATGGCTTTGCTGGTAAGCCACTCTTACCCTTTAGAACCCTTCTCAACTTTTTTCTCCTTTGTGTGAAGCCTTCTCTAGCTTTCCCTGACAGCTGCCACCCTTACACAACAACCCCCTTCCCCCAGCTCACTTTATCCAACTGTGTCTGAACCTTTTGTGTATATTTACAGCTGCACAAGTCACATTAGACTGCTATTCCTTATCTGCATTTGTGTTTCCCCTCTTAGAGTGTGATGTCCTTATTTGCCCTTCTGCCGAGCACAGCAATGGACAGTTTCCAAGATCCCAAACTGGAGGGCTGTGGCAGATATGTTTCATATAGCTGGCACACCTCACGGGGAAAAAAATGAATGTATTCGAACAGTGAGTGTACCTGCTTTCCCCCACATTTTCCTCCTCCCTGCCTTGGCCCTGAAGAGCTTTGAGTTTAGTGAACTTCTTATTCAGTATTGTAAAATCAAAATGACTGAATACACCTTGAGAGGAAGACTATGAGCCACTTAAATATCACTAATTGTTAAGTCAAAGTGGCTTGGGCTGTGAGTCAGATAACCTGGTTTCTAGTCCAGGTCCTGTCTGCATTTATCTACATGTATCTTGTTTAAGCTTTCTGTTCCTTGGTTTTGTACTCTGTAAATTAGGTGTTTGATTGATTGATATCTTCAATATCCCTGAAAGATCTGAAACTATGAAAGCCATAAATTGGTAATGAATTTTGGTTTTACCTTTGAAAGCCTTAAAAATTTCCCTTTAAACACATCATTAAAAAGGGCATAATTATAAGAGTGGGTAGTACAATAATCTTTGCAATGGATTTGAAAACTGTGGTAAATTCACTGTGCCTTCAAAATATAACAGGATCTGACCACTTTCAATACCCCTATTGCCCCTACTTAGACCAAGCTGCTCTCATTTTTGGACTTTTGCAATAGCTTCCTGACTGATCTTGGCACTTAAAGCTTTCCCTCTTTAATCTGTTAGCCACACAGCAGCTAGAGCCAGGTACAACATGGGTCACATAGGTCAGTTCTCTGCTCAGTCTCTTTCATCACACGTCATTAAGGGTAAAAGCCAAATTCACTTTATAACTGATACGGTTTTACATAATCCTGCCCATTGGCTCTTGACTATTCACTTTCCTTTCTTTTGACTAATCGTCCTGCTGTTCCTCAAACACATCAACCATGGTCTTTCCAGAAGTCCTTGGTACCAGCATTTCATGTCTTCTTAGTGTGTCTTTCCTCCAAATATCTAAATAGCCACCTTCCTCGTTGTTTTCATTCCTTTCCTCAAAAGTGAAGCCTTTTCACATGGAGGCCTTTGCTGGTTAGTCTGTACATTTCAATCCTTGTCTTCCACACTTCACTCTTGACTTTGACTTTGACTCTTTGACTCTTGACAACTTGACTTTGTTCTTCCTCCAGAACACTCAACACGGTCTTATGTACTTATTTATTTATTATGTCTCTCCTCCACTAAGACGTTCCCCATATATATATACCACATAATTTCCTCATTCATATTGTTTATGGTTTTTGTTTTTTTTTTTTTTTACTAATTGCATCATCCTCTAAAAATAAGATCAACTGCCTTTTGTCTTTGAAAACTTTTTCTGATTTCTCTAACTGGAAGTCCTGCTTTTACTTCTGTATACACTGTACATCTCTTAAGAAACTTACACAGTTTCATCTTATATATTTATTATGTATGTGAGTTATTTACTTCCTTTAAGTTATAAGTTTTTTTTTAAGATTTTATTTATTTATTTATTTAAAGATTTTATTTGTTTATTTGACAGATGGAGATCACAAGTAGGCAGAGAGGCAGGCAGAGAGCGAGGAGGAAGCAGGCTTACTCCTGAGCAGAGAGCCCGATGCGGGGCTCGATTCCAGAACCCTGGGATCATGACCTGAGCCTAAGGCAGAGGCTTTAACCCACTGAGCCACCCAGGCGCCCAAGATTTTATTTATTTATTTGACAGAGAGATCACAAGTAGGCAGAGAAGCAGACAGAGAGAGGGAGAAGCAGGCTCCCTGCTGACCAGAGAGCGCTATGTGGGCCTCTATCCCAGGACCCTGAGATCATGACCTGAGTCGAAGGTAGAGGCTTAACCCTCTGAGCCACCTAGGCGCTCCTAAGTTATAAGCTTTTGAGGTCGTTGGGTAGGTCTGATTTATCTCTGTGTTGGCATGTAATAAGGCCTTATAATAAGGAATGCCTTAATAATGGGGAATGCCTTAATAATGGATATGGATAGGTTAGTTTATAGTAATAATAGTATAATCACACTACCGTTTAAATTGAAAGGCTTAATTAGAATAAAAGCTCCACGGGGCAGGGAGCTTTGCCTGCATTTTGCACTGTTGTATCTCCAGCCCCGAGAGTCATGCCTGGCACATATTAGGTTGTCAATATTTGTTGAATAAATGAATGCAAGTGAATTCTCAGAACAACTCCATCTAAAATGAATATGACTTTGTTGAATAACACCCAGCTTGAAGGATTAATGCAAATTGGATCACGTTTGCATTTTGTTTTTAGGATGACAGACAATTTAAGAGACTTCAAAGGATGGATAAGGAAGTCATTTTCCATTATGAAAATAGGAAGAAAATTGAGTATGCTTAGTCTGGAAAAGTGAACTCTATAGCAATAATAATAAAAGAAGACACTCTAGCACAGTTTTAAGTGTATCATCAAAGCGTTATGTGAATATATATTCACGGTTATAATTACAGAGGCATCATTTTCTGAAAGTATATAAATGGTACATTTACCCAGGAGAGAGGGAGCCATTGCTTTCATTATTCAACCAGGACCAGGAGCTAAATTTAAGCTTATTTTGCAGGGAACAGAAACCATACACTGAGGTGCTTAAAAAGTAAGAAAAAAAGGCGGGTGGGTTCCTTGAAGTAGTAGAAAAGGGTTTTAAAGTTGTGATAAATTAGAGATTGTTAAGTTCTCCCTGAAATTAACTGCTTCTGAGGCTCTGAGATGTGAAGCTGATTTGGTTAACAGAGAGTAAGGAAAATTCAGTTCCATTATATCTCCCTCCTGTGCTCATTCTTCAATACAAATTATTGCTTCAGAAATTAAACAGGGTTCCTACATTCTCAAACTTAATAGAGATGGTAATTAATGGCAGGGGGATTTCTTATATGTCTCTGGTTTGATTAGGTATCCAGTTTATAGCCACGAGTTTATTAAGGAATAAATCATAAATTCATTCTCATGCGGATGGATATTTTCCAGGGCATACTACAATGAACTATAAAAGAAGAATTATATATTTTCCCTAAGGGATTTAGAAAAAAATGTGAGTTTGCTGTTATCATATAATAATAACTAATGTTCACTGAGTAGTTTTATAAATCTTACTCATTTAAGTATCATAACAGTTCTATAAAACAGGTACTGTAGTCATGCCCACTTTGAAGATGAGTAAACCAAGGCATAGGGGATTTAAATAATTAGCCCATGGTCACACATGGAATTTAAATAATGGTAGACCCAGGATTTGTACACAGTGAATTTAGTTCCAGAGTTAGTGTCTTTCCCCACTCTCCACTGAATTTCCCTTTCCTGGTTAATATTTCCCAGTGCATAAGAAACATTTCCTTAAATCATACCACTACATTTTCACACAACACTTTTTAAAAGTATTAAGAAGAAACTATGATTTACTTGTAAAATATTATGGTGGTTTACTTTAAGACGGTATAAACACTGAACTTGAGAGGATTTTTCTTCAATATATTTGATGCATTTACATTATAAAGTAAGATATGTTTTAGTAATAGTATTTTTTAGAAATAGCAAACGATTATACAATAATTTTAACATTCTTAATCTGGTGTCCTGTTTCGTGTATCTGACTTGGGAAATTGGAGGTGTGTAGGATGTGTGTTTTTGTGTGTGTGTATATATTTCCATGTATTATTCAGTAGCCTAGATAGAGTGGTACTGAGCAGGCATCCCGCCAAGATCTAGTGAGGTTGCACTTAGTACATCTGCTTTTCCTGACACTGAGACAGAGTGTGGAGCACATTCCCATGTCAAAATATGTCTGTTCAGCATTACTAAGCCCACTCCATAGTATTTTATTTGAATTTTTAAAAATATCCTAAAGGGAACTTCTTTTTGCTTCCTCTTACTTAGATATTGGCAGAAAACATCATTTTATTGTTACTTTAGTATGTAGCGGGGATCATTTATGATCCTCGAGGAAGCAGTGTGGTGTTGTGAATATCCCATACACTTTCAGAGACAGATAGTTACGGAAATTAACAGGCATTTCTCCATTTATCAGCTGTATACATTTGGTCAATTTGCTCAGCACTTTCAAACCTTAGTTTCTCATCTGTAAAATGGGAATTATATGTAAAGACTTAAAGTATATAATATCAAACTTACCCTCATGGAAGAGACTGCTTTGGAAAGTCTGAAGAGGAGAAATTTATGCTGCTTAAAATGTGAACAAGAATAATTTCCGGGAAAGTGTAGGACTGAGCAGAGCCATGGAGAATTGTTAATAGGCCTTCTTGGTGCCTCAGATGCAGTTTAAACATTCTCCTGGGCCCTCGGCTCAGCCTTCTCATCTTTAAGGGAATTTGATTGAAGTTGCATCTGGTAAGAGTCAACCCTACTACACTACCCTCAAAGTGGGTAGGAATGAATACAGTTACACATGGTCTCCTCTTAGTCCTTTGAGTCTGTTGGTGATCTCAGCAGGACAAGTCCTATCAAGATGCAAGGGAGGATTGTCTATTTCCCACTGATGTCAAAGTCTTCTGGAACAATGGCTCCCAAATTTTTGAACATTAGAATCACCAGGGTGACATTAAAAAATCTGATGCCCAGATCAATAAAATCAGAATCTCTGAGGATAGAACCAATGCATCAGTATTTTAAAATACCAGAGAGGATTCTGAAGTGCAGTCACGTATAAAAACAGTGACTTCTAGAATGTTGCTTCTTCTACTGTAGTGGGCATCACCTGGAGGTCTTGTTAAACTACTGGTTGTGGGGCCCTTACTCCAGAATTTCTGATTTAGTAGGTCTGGAAGAAGGACTGAAATGTTGGTATTTCTAAAAGTTCATGAGACCACACTTTGAGAATCACTACTCTAGAACAGTGCTTCTTGAACTTTAAGTGCATAGTAATCATTTGGGAATCTTGTGAAAATGCAAATTGTGTTTTAGTAGGTCTTGGATGGAACTAGAGATCCTACCATTCCTATAAGCTGCAGGAGATGCTGATACTGCCCAAAACAAGCTTTAGTCTACCCACTGGTAAGGTTCCATAAGCAACAGCGTCATCTGGCTGCTGGTTAGAACTACCCCCAGACCTATTGAATAGGGCTTTTTAGCAATGCTGCCCATTGGAATCATTAAAAAAAATATATTAAATTAAAAAAATTAAAGGAATTAAAAAAATATTGATGCCTAGATTCCATCTTGGAGGTTTTTATTTAGTTGGTGTGGGTGTGGCCAAGGTATCAGAATTTAAAAACAAACAAAACTCCCAGAAGGTTGTAATATGCAGCAAAAACTTTGAGACAGTGTTATGCAATAAAATATTAATTTATTTTATTTTTTTCTTAAAGATTTTATTTATTTATTTGACAGAGAGAGATCACAAGTAGGCAGAGAGGTAGGCGGAGAGAGAGGGGGAAGCAGGCTCTTTGCTGAGCAGAGAGCCTGATGCCAGGGCTCCATCCCAGGACCCTGAGATCATGACCTGAGTGAAGGCAGAGGCTTTAACCCACTGAGCCACCCAGGCGCCCCTATTATTTTAACGTACACTGCAAATCATTGCTGTCCTTTTATGGAATGTTCCTTGATATTGTATTGTTAAAAAAAAAAAAAAGCTGGAGACGACAAGTAAAGGGCCCCTCGTGGGTCCACGGCAGACATCACTAAATTCCTTTGCTTTTGCTTTTGTTTTGTTTTGTTTAGACATCATTAAGGTTTTACAACAGTCATTGTGGCCTAGCCTCAAATGTCTTTTTAAGACCTACTTTTGGGCAGCTACGACGAAATGATTGGAGTTCCACACATGCCTGCCATATGCGTGCTTCGTTTTCATTAACACCGAGATATAGTGAGGCAGAAGTGTGTTCTAGTTACTAAATTATAGAGATGATTCCCATACAATTCCTGCTTTCTAGCTCCTCCTAGAATAGTAGATGAAGTTGAGGTTGAACCTTTATGTAAAATAAAAGTTAATAATGCCAGGTAGTACTGGTACTGCCAAGTGATTAGAAAAAAAATCACTAGATTTCAGAGATGGAGGAGATCCCCAAAAGCCATGGTGCTCAGAGAAAGTGGACTTTAAACTGAACCTTGAAGAATAGAAACAAAATATGTAAGGTAAGATCAGGAGAACTGCATTTCACATAAAGAGGCACAGAATTACCAAGTGGAGAAAGCTCCTTCCATGTTGGGGACAAATTAACTCGCCAGTGGGTCTAGTAAAGAAATTACATGGAGCTATCACAGGACGATATTTCAGAGTGCTTAACTGATACCTAGAGAGGTCTATACTTTATATTTTAGGACATAGGGAACCAATGAATGTTACTGAGCAACTGCAATCGAATGATGGGTGAAATGTATTTTGGAAGAATTTTGTACATAGGGACAAGAGGAGAAGTGAGCCGAAATAAATTTTAAGGTAGAGAATACTGATCCTCTTATTTTTCAAATTCTTTTTCCCTCCTCCATTTCTTAAAAAAACAAACAAACAAAGAAAAAAAAACTTACCACAGGGGTGCCTGGGTGGCTCAGTGGGTTAAGCCTCTGCCTTCAGCTTGGGTCATGATCCCAGGGTCCTGGGATCGAGCCCTGCAACAGGCTCTCTGCTCAGCAGGGAGCCTGCTTCCTCCTCTCTCTCTGCCTGCCTCTCTGCCTACTTGTGATCTCTGTCTGTCAAATAAATAAATAAAATCTTAAAAAAAAAAGTACCACATTTATTTCTATAGATCTACTTAATATTTTTGGAATGAAGCAGAAATATAATTTTATTTACCTATTTTACTAATAAATATTATATAGTGTCTATGTATATATATATGTGTGTGTATATGTATGTGTGTGTGTATTAATCATGATCAGTAAATATAACATTTGAGTGTCAATGTCAGTATAACTTGAGTGGAACTGTCAATGTTTCCTTGTGGCTTTTTCACTGACTTCCCACTATTTAAATACAATTGCTCATCAGTGTTGTGTGCATAAATTTTCAAAAGTGCTTTCTTGTTTTGGTAATTAATGATAATGAAGTGCAAAACTTTGGTTGTGCATATTGAAACCATCTCAAGCAAGTTAGCTTTTGTTGTCTGCCTGTAATTTTAACAAGAGGATAAAGGTTTTGTACTTTCTGAGCGGGGAATTTCTGCTTGGCTGACAAATTCCATTTAAGTCTTCCAAATATATTTGTTTTAGTTCCATTTTTTTTCTTACTTTCTTTACAACTACTTAGATTATAGTTACTAGAAATTCTCTCTTATCTCTTAAGAGCAACAATATTTTATAGCTTTCCAGCCACCAGAACCTAGGTTTACATCCTGGTCCTTTATTGGCTGACTTTGTGACCTTGGGAAAACCACATCTTTGAGATTCAGTGCCCTCATCTGTAATGGCGGTTGCAGAGTTCACACATGGAGTTATTTTTTTCCTATTTTATAGACTTAAACCACTATGATTGCAGGTACTAAGTCTGTCTTTTACATCAATGTATTACAAGTGCCTAACACAGTGTCTGGAATATATGTGATGAATTAATGAATAAACTTGACGGGGCACTGTTATCAATTTTGGCAATGTAGTGTTTGATGGAAGATTTGTGGAAGATGTAAATCTAAATCCTTTGAAACATGAAAGATTTCTTGGAGGATGTTTCTGCCCTTTGATCTGGAATGACACCTGTGTTGTTCAGAGTTCTTCATGGGGACCATAAGACAAGTCTGATGTGTAAGAAAAATTGCCTGCAGAGAATGAGTGATGACAGGCATTTGCTTTCATTATCGATAGTGACATGCTTCATTTTTCCATCCTTAGGAAAAAAAAAAGAAAATCACATTAAATTGACTTATTAATTATGCAAGTTTTTGAACATCTATGAAGTAATACAGGAAAGGTTCGATGATAATATCAGGTTTAAAAGCCAGAGGCAGGACTTCTGCCAGAGTCAAGGCAACATTTCTACTAGCATTTGTCTAAGACAGGGATCATCATGTTGCTCATTTTCAGTATGTTGAAAATTTAAAATGTTTGCTATTGGCCAATGTTTAGAAGATAAATTTTTAGTCTCTAAGCGCCAAACCACTCATCAATTCCGTAAGTCAGTGAATTCAGTGGAGAAAATAAATCAGAAAGTTGGGTTATTTGACCAATTGTTTATAAAATAAAGCATCATACTAAAAGCACTGAATCACTGTGGCCTAAAGTATGTTGATTTTTACGTTGTTTTCATTGTTTTATTTTAAATCCATAGTTGTTTTTGCTCACTGAATCTTAAATATATAAGATGGAGTATGTTGCTTTTTTTTCCTGCCATAACATCTTAAGAAACTTAATGAGATGATGACCCAAGTGTCCCTCACGCCCCGCCCCCACTGAGAAAGCTCTAGCCATATCAGTAGTGGTATTTTGTACCTCACTTTTATGGTTTAACAAATATTTAAAAAATGGTATCTTAACTGAGCTTCGTAACAAGTCGGTGAAGCATTCAGAGTGGACACGAAGGCTCAATGTGGTTACATTACTCCCAGTCACCAAGGTCACAAAGCTGTTAAATGTTAGAACTATGGCTCATGAGTGAGAGCTATGTCCTCCAAATTCAGTCCTCATCTTAGCCTTGTTTCCTTAAAAGCTGAAGTAGGGACTGTCATATCTTTCCCTTAAATTCTGGAAGGAAAGCTATTTTAGAGAGTTAAATTCAATGACCACAATTATTTAGGCTTCTACTGTGCAATGTACCTTGGATGAAAAAAGGGTATGTCACATTCTTGAAAAATTTGTTTTCTGGGAGATTTAGGCAAACATATAAATATGAAAAAGCAGTGGTAAGTGTTGTGTAATGCTGTGGAATTAGGATGAGGCAGCAGTTAACTTTCCTGAATGGATATTCCATTGTATCATAATTTATATGACCACTTTGGTGTTGGAGGAGTTAAGAGTCCAGACTATCTATCTCCTAGTTTGTTGACTACTCTATAGATCATTTTCCTATTGAAAGTGAAGAGGGGGAAGAACTGACCTTAGTAAATGATAAATAAAGTCCACAAATAGTATTTTTATGACTAAAGAAAACCAGCTGAATGACTTACAAATATTACCATAAATACTATAATTACAAATGTCATTATAGGAGACTATAGAATTATATGGAAAAATAACTTTATACCAACTAAATTTTAGGTTCAGATTTTTGTAGGATACGAAATTAATCACACTCTCATGAAGTATCTTTATTGAGAACATTTTGATGTGCAGGAAATGGTGATTTTGAAGACAGTGGGATATTGAGCATACACATTATAAACAAATATCTCTATTCTCTCTCAGTATCTTCCACTATAAATTTAACTTGGATTTTTAGTGGATCACAAGATGCATGTTTTCCATTGCCCATTCTGAAGGTTCAACCCAGAATTTGAAAACATGGCTATGGTCTTTTATATCTGTTCACTATTAGAAGCAATAAAGAGTCCCATCTTTACAACTTGCTTGGGAAGATACTAGATTTACCTATTGTTAAAGAAGAATTCATAATGAGATTTTTTTCTCCCTCCTTTCTCTTTCTTTTCCTCTCTTCCTCTTCTTATCCTCCTTTGCGCCTTCACTGGTTGTCACTGCACATGTTTTCTGATGTGTTTTGGATAGATTGCTACCTTTTTTGTCACAGTAATTTTTGTGTGTAACAGTCAGATAGAAATTAAGTTGGATAAGAACACAGCATTTTTACAAGGTACATTTTTCAGGTCCAGTATAATTTCATAAGAGGTCTAATATCTTTACTGTAGCAGATTTTCTCAAACTCTTCCTTTCTTCATCATTCCTTCTAAAACCTGCTTCACCATTCACACACACACCAGCCTCATGTATTCTAGGCTTTCATCCTCTCAAACTTCGTGTCATGTAAATTTTCTGGCTTTCCCTTTAGATTCCATATTTAAATATATTCTACATATGGTAAATATTGTCAGTTTTTTCTTGCATGCTTAATTTCTTGCCTGCTTAATTTTCTTGCAGGCTGGAAATATGACCAAGAAATCTACGCATAAGCAAGCTTAAAGAGAAACCGCTGCTAATTCATTTATTTATTTGGCAAATATTGAATAGCGGCTTGTGAGATGTGGATGCCATATGCTAGGCAATGAGGATAATACTAACAGTTTCCAGGGCCTTTGAGTTGCCCACAGAATAGTAGGAACCACAGGAAGGATTACAGATGAAGGTTTATCCCCCATGGACTACATCTGTTGGCTACATCACTATTTCCCCATTCTAAGCATGACATGTGGCATATACTAACTGCTCAATAGATATTTATGGAAAGAATACCAATTTTTTAAATCAGAGACATTACAGAAATACTTATAAGATAACATATGAAAGTTCAAATGGCTAAGGCTATGGAATCATTCCCTCAATTTTAGGATGACAATTTTCATTCCCTTCTTTGTTCACTTGGTACCCAAAAAAGAAGTTAGGAATTTTTATACCCTGAAATAAAGCCAAGTAGTGAGATACTTATTTTAAAAGTGACATTTTACATGTCCGAATGCTTTCCATGATGCCTGAAAAAAAGCAGGCATTCCATGAATATAATCTTTTTTGTTTTTCCTACCTCATGTGTTACTTTTCTTTCATTCTCTCCTGCCACTTAAATTTCAATCTGAGACTGACTGAAATTTTGTTGGTCCTGAAACTTACACAATTTCCCTCATAAAAAACAAATAGAGCATGATGAAATGAAAATTAGGTACAAAAGTGAGTAAGATGGGAAAATAAAACACAAAAGGTTGAATTTTAAAAAGCTGAAAGCTATTACAAAAATGATAAAATCTAGGGAAATAAAATATTTTAATTACTTGATGGATGCTAGTCTATACATTTGTTTTCCATTATTTGTATGTATAATCTTTGAACATCTTTTCATATGGAAACAATCTTGTAATTATTTCCTGAAAAAATGATTGTCTTTCCTGTAATACAGTTAATCAAAAATTATCTTTTATAATTTTATTTTTATTTTAAAAAGTTTATTTTAGCTTCATAGTTCATGATTGGTAATATCATGTACATGTTGAGGATTGTTAACAAATATCAGAATTTTTGGTTGTGTGGTATCAGGACATTTCAAATCCATCACGTACTTCCCCCAGTAAATAAATTGCTAGTAATTTATACATTATTACAATAATGCTGTGTACCCAGTGATCCCATAGTCTCCACTGCATGCAATAACAGTGTTTATGTCTCATGTGACTGGAGTGGTCGGCCAGGTAGCTCTGTTGATCTTGTCTTGATTACATATCTGGGGGCCAGCTATCTGTCTCTTAATCTAGACTTGCCTTGGCTGGATTACTGAAGCCACTTTATCATGCTCTAAGTGTCTTACATCCGTTTCCTGGCACCAGTGGGTTAGTCTATGCACATTCTTCTTAATGCAGTGGCAGAGGAAAAATGAACAAGTGGGAATAAATGAGCTCTCTTTCAGACTCAGCTTGCATTTGGTAACATCCTGTTGGCCAGAGCAAGTCACATGGTTGAGCCCCATGTCAAGGGAAAAAGTAGAATATCCTTCTAGAACGTTGCAGGTTTATATGGTGAAACATATAAATAGAAGGAGAAGTAGAGAACTGAGTGTATCAATGCAATTCATCTACCAGATTTTTTAAAAAATAATTTTCTTTCATTAGTTAAAAAAAAAACACACTGCTCTCTTGAGGTATATTTGACATACAAAAGAAAAAAAACCTTGTACATATTTGATGTATACCATTTATTGTGTTTTGCTATATGCATAGACTCATGAAACCATCCCTATAATCAACGTAATAAATATACCCATCAATTCCAAAATTTTCTTTGTGCCCCTTTGCTTTTCCTTTTTTTATTTTTTCCCGTGAAACACTTAACTAGAGATCTACTGACTTGACATTTTTTTAAGTGCGCAATTTAGTGTTGTTAACTGTAGGCACCATGTTGTATAGCGGATCACTAGAATTTACACATCTTGTATAACTGAAACTTTACATCCTTTGAATAACAGCTACCCATTTGCCCATCCCTCTAGCTCTTGGCAACCACCATTCTACTCTCTGCTCTCATGAGTTTAATTATTTTAGATACATCATGTAAATGGAATAATGCAGTGGAGTAATTCTAGGACTAGCTTATTTCACTTAGCACAATGTTCTCCTGATTCATCCATGTTATTGCATATGCCAAGATTTTCTTCTTTTAAAGTGATGAATAATATTCCATTATATATATGTGTCACATTGTCTTTCTTTACTTATCCATCCATGGACACTTAAATTGTTTGCGTATCTTGACTATTGTGAATAATGCTGCAATGAACATAGGAGGGCATGTATGTTCTTGAGATCCTGATTTCAACTTTTTCCATATATCCAAGGGGTGGGATTGCTAGATCATATGGTGGCTCTGTATTTAAATTTTGAGGAACCTCCATACTATTTTCTATATTGGTTGCACCACTGTACATTCCCATCAGTAGTGCACAGAGTTCCCAAGTTCCCCACATCCTTGTCAACAATATTTATTTATTTATGGCCATTTGGGCAGGTTTGAGGTGCTATCTCATCGTGGTTTTAATTTGCATTCCCTCGTGATTAATGATGTTAAAAAACATTTTTCATATACTTAGTGGTCATTTGTATATTGTCTTTGGAGATGTGTCTGTTCAAGTCTTTTGCCCATTTTCTAAGTGGGTTATTTGGGGTTTTGCTCTTGAGTTGTAGAAGTTAGTTATGTATTTAAGATATTAACACCTTATCAGTTACACAGTTTACAGATCTTTTTTCCCCATTTTGCAGGTTACCTTTTAATTCAGTTGATTGTTTCTTTTGTTTTGCAGAAGTTTTTAAGTTTGCTATAGTCCCACTTGTCTTGTTTTGCTTTTGTTGCCTACACTTCCAGTGTTATATGCCAGAAATCACTGCCAAGACCAATGTCAACAAATTTTTCCCCTCTGTTTTCTCTTGGGAGTTTTATAGTTTCAGGTTTTATGTTTGGATTTTTAATCTATTTTGGGTTATTTTTGTATATAGTATGAAATAGGGGTCTAATTTCATTCTTTTGGATGTCAGTATCCAGCACCATTTGCTGAAGAAAGTATCCTTTCCCCTCATTGCTCTCTTCATACCATTTTTTTGGTGTGGTTTGGTGATTGAATTTTGTATGGATCCCAAGAATACCAACTCCATTATTTTACTTTTCAAAATATAAGAGTTAGATTTACATAAAGGTTTAGAATGAGATATTCCTTTTGGAAAGGACAAGATTGAAAAAAATACCCAAATATCAGATTTGATGCTTGGACTCTCTTTGGCATATAATGGTAGTCTTCAGCAAATGTTTACTATGATACTGAATGTAAATAAAATATATACGACTCTGTTTATTCTCTTAAGCTTTCCCTTTCTGTTTCTGTCTCTCTGTCCTTTTTTTTTTTTTCTTCCTCTTCCACTCTCTCCTTTTCTCCATTTTATACAAGTGTGGTTTAGATGTGATTATTTGCTTGGAGAGCTTACAATCTAGTTGTGGTTAGTACAGAAACATTTTTTTTTTAAATGAAGAAAATTATAAATTGTGAAAATAGTCTAGTCTAGATTCAGGACAAGGACAGTTTAGGAGTGAGAGAAAGCCCTTGGTATTTGGTGTGTCATTTCAAGCATGACAGTGATTTCAGTATGAAGATATGGGGAGAAGAGCATTCCAGTCAGAGAGAAAGGATGTAGTAAGCAAAAATATGGGGTTAAAAGTAGGAAGAGGGTGATTAAATTACTAGAAGCAGTAAATAAATATATGAGAAAGAATAGTATCATATAGCAGAAATATGTGTATATAACTTCTACTATCAGGCTGAGATGTTTTAAGTTTTTAACTTCCTTTTGTCTTAAAAAAAAAGTACTTTATTCCAATAAGAAAACCACAGATTCTGGTAATGTGTCTTTTCATGACTCTTATGATCAGTAATATTTATAACATTTATTAAATGTAAGATATGTACATATAACTGGGGTAGAAATTACAGAGATACCCTCAGAAGTTTTCATTTTATGGATGGAGATAGATGTGTAAATAAATGACTATAATACCATGTCCCAAATGCTATTACAGAGATATACTGATGAATTACACAATGATGGAAAAGGAAAAGCCATCTCATAAGGGTTTGGGTAAAACTCATTGTGTGGTTGAATAGTGAAGACAGCTTTTTCAAAAAGAGAGAACAAAAGAAAAGAAACTTTAGCCTCATTAAAGATCAAGGGGAAGTTAGGAAATGGGGACATTCTATAAAGCTGCTTATGGTGACTGGAGTGAGTAGCAGATGATCAGCTTCCAAACGCTATTTGAAGCCAGATTGCAAAGGGTGCTGAGGGTCAGGGTGGAGACTTTGTGTAGTGCCTAGAGGTTGTAAGCAGGGAAATGGCATGATGAGATGTAAGGGGCTTGAATAACAGAGTGGCCCACTTATTACTATGAGTAAGGCCTGAGGCTTTGAGGGTGGAGGGGAAGACTGGAGACATGGGAGGAATTCTTGTGCACAGCAAAGGACTTCTGTGAGCTAGAACCCGTGTGCTATAATGAGGATAAATAATAGATAAGGGTACATCACTTGCCACTTTTAATGATCTTAGGAGGCAGATGCAGAGAGAGTAGTTTTTAACTTTTACCATGAAAAAGTTTCATTCCAAAATGTTTACTGATTTTATTATTATTTTTTTTTTAGTGGACTTGCTAAGTCTCCCAAAGCATACCATCTAAAAGCCATTATCACTTTCTGGTTCATGTATGACTTTCACAGCTTCTTCCCTTTGTCCCTGCCTGGCTTTAGTAATTTTCACACTCTCCTCAGGTATGAACAGCTTTGGAGTTGCCTTGTTATGACTGTTTCAGCTAAATGGACCAGTGTTCTTAGCATTTGTCCTGGGAAATTAGGTTGGAAAGACGATTTGCACAATTTTGGATTTCATTGTTCTTTCTCATAAGAATTGTCATTGAATTTGATACTTTCTAGTAGTTGCATTTATTTACCATGTAAAAGCACCTTACATTTAGTCGGTACCTTGCATATTAGCTCTGCTTTCTTTAGCAGTCTCTATCAGTGGGGATTAAGGTTGGCTCTGCATTACACAGACTAAAATAACAAGGCCTTATTTTTCTCACATAAAAACCAGACCTAGGTAATTGAAGGCTGGCCTGGTGCCATTGCCCCACAACATCCTCAGAGACCCAACTCCTTCCAGCTCACCTGCCACTACTCCCTTGGGGGTAGCCCTTGTTTTCATGGTCTCAGACTATCCAGCCTCCATCCCCCCGCCCCTCATGCCAGTCCAAACAGCAAAAAGGCAGAGGGATGAGAAGAGGGTAAAGGAAACCTAGAAGCTATCTTTAAGGAAAGAGTCTTCAAATGTACAGAGACTTTTCTAACAACATCTCATTGGCCATTACTGAGTCCATAACCACAGCCAGCTGTGTGATATGTAGAGAAATGTAGCTAAGTATTCCTACTTTGTGAAAAGACAAGAATGGGTATCAGGGGAAATTAAACTTAAGAAGGAAGAAGGAGGACACACAATATTTTAGGCAAATAACCACATGAGAGAGCCAGAAACCTTTATTCAGGTGCAGTTTCATTTGAATTACCTCTCTGAATCTGTTTGTCCTTCTAAAAATTAGGATAATCATTCTGTCTTAAATGTTATGTGGTGTTGGTGGTTGAGGGTCAAATACAATGAGGAATTGATCAGCACTTTGAAAATTAAGTGTTGCACAGAAATACGGTATTTTTTTTAAAAGTCTTAAGCAATCTTCTGAATATAAATGTAATAGGTATTAGTGAGACAATGCCACTTGTTAGATCAGACCTTATGGTAACCTTATTTGAGAAGCAAAAGAATAATAGATTAATGACAAAGAGCTCTAATATCCAGAGAACACCCTTCTGTTTATGAAACACTTTCAAGCATATGGTAGTGCATTTGGTTCTTCTGTAAACACGATGCAGTGAGGATTATTATGTTCATTTTACAGATAGGAAAATTAAAGCAGAGGTTAAATGAATGGCTCCCAGCCAGGTAGCTTCTGAGTGGTGAGTTTAGAAACTATGTCATCTGCAAATCTCACTTTTTTTTTTTTTTTTTGTAATCTGTTGCTGCTCTAATCTTTATGCGTCACATATCTTGTTTTCCATTTGGCAGAGTTTAGATCTCTAAGATTAGAGTGACAGACATTCAGATATTTATCCCTACTTTATCTGCATAGTGTTCATTCTCATTTCTGCCTAGTATGAATCAAATGCAATTACCAGTCTCTTTCTGTACACATCCATTATCCTCCAGAACCACCTAAAGTCCTGTCCCACCAAAATGTGTTTCTGTGTGTGGCTTACCCAAATTCTGCCCTTTCTCTAAGTGTCAACCTGGGTCCCATCTTCCATGGGAGACATTTCCTGAATATTTCAGGCCACACAGATCTTCCATTTTCCTGAACTTCTGTAACACAGAGAATATATATAGAATGCATATATTATATTTAATTATAGAAATAAATTATACACTGTATCAGATTATTCCATATGTCTTAGATTTCTCTCCCCAACTAGACTTTAAGGTCTTGTACTTCTTAAGTTATTTCAGTAGCACAAGGACAGTGGTAAGAATATAGGAACGACAAAACCAGTTCAGATTCAAATTGAGCCAATAATTCTTGAGCATCTCCTAAGATCTACTCTCAACTTTCATGACAAATGAGGAAACAGGTTCAAAGAGGCAAAGAGACTGGTCCAGTGTCAAGCACATCTAGGAATTAAAATCTGCTGTAGTAAACCTGTGGTCACAGGCTTGATTCTTTAAAGCTATCGGATGACCATTTGACTGAAAGCCAAATACTCTGTGTGTGTGTGTGTGTGTGTGTGTGTGTGTGTGTGTGTTGTTTAGCTTACCATCCCAAGTTGAGAGAAGCCAAAAATAAACAAGCATTCCAGGTAGCGCTTGGGTGGATTTTCATACATTTTACACTCAAAACTAAGAAGATGACCAGAACTGATGGACATTGTATCAGCAAAAAAGAGGGATAAAGACTTCCAACTAAACCATATGCAGTTATATGCTCTTATGCATGCGGCTGTGAGGTATTTTGTCCGTAGCTGTGCTGTCTTCTGTAGAGCCTAAAGGATTACTTTCTTCCCTCATGTAATATGAATTCTTTCATGGAAGGGGCAATGTTTTATGCTTATGCTCATTTTATAATTGCAACAGTAGCAACTGGAGTAGTGCTAGGGAGATAGAATTCATTAAAAAAATACATCATTGGAAGAAAAATAGATTATCTTCTTGTTTCTCTTTTTGGTGCTTGAGTACCTTCTCCAAGTAGACATGTAGACTGTTGAATATTTTCAGGGATGGACAACCCAAATACTTAAAGACTACAAGCAGGTTTCCATTTCATCTTATTGAGTTAAATTTAACAGGTTAATTTTTAATGGTTTTAGTGGTTTTATGCACATTTATATACATATGTGTGTATACATATTCTGAGGTATAAAATATGTTCATTAGAGCTTAAGCTATCAATTACTGGTCCATCTTTTTATATATCTACTTTTACATGTAAAGGAATTGAACTATAAAAAGAAAAGCTCTCATTCCACCAATGTAGCTAAGAATGAACCAGTGATTTTTATATCTTCTTTATTCAAGACAATGCTTAGGACTATGGAGAAAAATCTGAAAGCAAGACACCGTGGGATAAGTTATAAAGATCATATTTTCTAATTACTTATGTCTGCAGTTACATTTTCTACTGTTGAAAATGTTTTGGTTCAAAATTATTCGTTTGTTTGAAAAAATCATATTACACTGTTTGGTATGTGCTAGTTTTGAGAAATAAAACTGTAGGGCCCATTGAGACATTATAATGGAATGTAACCCGTTTGCTACAGAGGAGTTTATGTGATTTACCTGGGGTCACATGGGTGATTAAAGGTGATGCAGAGACAAGAAGCCAGTTTTCATTTCAGTCTCCCTCTCTCTCCCTACTAATTTTAATGCATTGTTTTTAATTCTCAAAAGAGTCATCTTAAGAAGCAGGATGATTTATTCAAAAGGTCACTATTTTTCCTGTCTTCTTTTTTCCTCTCCAGCCCTCTTCAATCTAATTCCTGTGGGCCTGCGTGTGGTGGCTATCCAAGGGGTGAAGGCCAGCCTCTATGTGGCCATGAATGGTGAAGGCTATCTCTACAGCTCAGTAAGTACTTTGTAAAGCATGCATGTATGTGTGTGTGCGCGTGTGCTTGTGGGCACCCATAACCTGGCATGGAGAGCTAGTGAAGTAACGATTATTTTAGGGAAGAAAAGTAGAAGCTGAAGTCATTCTTGATTTTCTGACCCAACATGTCAGGAGTTCATTAAGATTTTTACAGTTTACGATGTGAAGGATCATCCCTCCTGAGAAAGAGTTAGTTACTTGCTATACAATATAAATTCTTTTCGTCTGGCTTCTACTTTTAGAGGGTATGTCAATCTTTTGAATTTTACCTTTCTGTTTAATTCAAGGGGTAAGACGTTTTTCTTTTCTCCTGTTACTTCTCCTTTAAGCATAGAGGATGGTTTAGGAAGTTAAATTCTTCAGTTTGTCTGGGAGTCTTCTCTGTCTTGTTGGGGAGAAAAATTTCTCAGAATAGGTTGTGCTTCTGTTTTGTATTTAATAAATCTGTTCAGCACTAATACAACAGATTCCTGTCATAACCGGTCACTTCAAAGACAAGGTGAATTTATGGAATGAGCTCTGAGTTAGGGGCTGGATATTTGAGTTTTATTTACATTTCAGTTACTGTTTTTCTTTGGGCAAGTTACCTCCCCTCTTTGACTTAACTTCTGGTCACCTATAACAGAGCGTGTTGGATACCATTTTGTTTAATAGCTCTCCTCAACCCTAAACTGACAAAATTAGATAGCAGCAGTGGTTGCATCATGAGCACTGATATTTTAAAATAGTTAACTCTTGTCTGATGCCTGTCTGACTCTCAAGATAGTAATTTATGCATTGGGAGAGTATGGCTCCACTGAATCTCATGTATTTATATAATTTCTGTTTTCTCAGAAGGGAATTTGCCTATTTGTAGTTCACGAAGAGATATCCTTGAAAATCATGGCTGAAGATTTCCACCCTTACTTTCTATGATTTCAGTAAATAGCATAGTTATTCAGGAAGTTCACTTATGCCTATGAGATTCTAAATTAAATATTAAATAGCTTTTATTAAACTCTTCATATTTAGCTAAATGAATCTCTACTATACTCTGCTTGCTTTTAAGTGATACATCTGTCGTTAATATTAGGATTTTTAAGTTACTGTTTTATTCCTCATATTCAGATATGCATTTGCATTCATATACTAGATGTGTACATGCTCATTGTTTTCAATCATTCTATTCAATATAATACAGATAAATACATTTTTGATTAAAACAAAAATGAGCTCTCATTCTTTTTTTTTTAATTTTTAAAATTAACATATAATGTATTATTTGCCCCAGGGGTACAAGTCTGTGAATCGTCAGGCTTACACATTTCACAGCACTCATCATAGCACATACCCTCCCTAGTGTCCATAACCCAGCCACCCTATCCCTATCCCCCCACCACAGCAGCCCTCAGTTTGTTTTGTGAGATTAAGAGTCTCTTATGGTTTGTCTCCCTCCTGATCCCATCTTGTTTCATTTTCCCCCCATACCCCTCACAACCCCCAATCCTGCCTCTCAAATTCTTCCTATCAGAGAGATCATATGATAATTGTCTTCTCTGATTGACTTATTTCGATTTTGAGCTTTCATTCTTAATGTGCCATAATTCTCACAGTTCTTAATGTCCACTTCTTGTGAGTCTATATTTTAAAGTAAGAATTTAAATAAACAAAAAAAAATTGTTGTTTTGAATAATTCCAATTAGTTAAGCTTCAAAAAAAAAGTTTTGGGGCACCTGGGTGACTCAGTCGGTTAAATGTCTGCCTTCGGCTCAGGTCATGATCTCAGAGTTGTGGGATCAAGCCTCACATCCCATATCCGGGCTTCCTGCTCAGCAGGGAGTCTGCTTCTCCCTCTGCCCCTCCTCCTCCCCATGTTCAATCACTCTCTCTCTCTCACTTGCTTTCGAATAAATAGATAAATAAAAAAAATCTTTAAAAAAGTTTTATTTTATTTTTTATTAATATATAATGTATTATTAGCCCCAGGGGTACAAGTCTGTGAATCGCCAGGTTTACACACTTCACAGCACTCAACATAGCACATACTCTCCCCAGTGTCCATAACCCAGCCACCCTCTCTGTCCCCCCACAACCCCGCAACCCTCAGTTTGTTTTGTGAGATTAAGTGTCTCTTATGGTTTGTCTCCCTCCCCATCCCATCTTAAAAAAAAAAAGTTTTGACTGTAATACAAATTAAAATATGGGGATGATCTTAGGATAATACTGACTTAAGGATTTAATCAGTTACCAAGTAAAGAGCTAAAACTAGCAATTATACAAAAACAATGAGTTCAGCCCTCTGGACCAGAGTTCATTTCCAAAGGTTTGGGAAAAAGAAAAACACAGAAAGTCTGACAACAATATTGTAGGCAGAGAACAATTGTATAGGTGTGTGTGTGTGTGTTGGGGGGTGGGGAGGGCTGGAGAGGGGCACCCTTATTGGGTGCAATCGCAAAGTTCCTGAGAGGAGCCAGAGTGTTCAGTATGAGATAGGTGAACTTCCTACTCTGAAGCATGTTCAGAGATGTATATTTTTTATGATTCTTGCTCAGAACTAGGCTTAACACACAGGAGGCTTGAGCCCATAGGAGGGGTTTTAAGAAATTCTTGACTAGATAATTTTACTGTGGGTGCTTTTTTGTGAAGGAGTTAATGCCTTAGAATGACAATAATTACCAGATGAGTTACCTGTTTGGGGTCCCCAGATATTCAGTTTTCCCTTTCTCTAAATCAGCTTGCCTTATACCAAGAATTATAATCTTTCCCTGCTTATGGCAGAGGTGACTGGGAACAATTTTCCTTTGATTGTAAGTATGGCATGGCTGACTTAGACATTAGGACTCTTACTTTCAAAGTCACCCTCTTTCTGGATAGAACTAATTGGAGGAAGTGCTGGTGTTTTAATTAATTAATTGATTAATTTGATTTTTAAATGTTGTTTATGTTTAGTTAACTACTGCATAGTGCATCATTAGTTTTTGATGTAGTGTTCGGTGATTAATTAGTTGCATATAACCCCCAGTACTCATTACAACACATACCCTCCTTAATACTCATATACCCATCACCCAGCTACCCCATTCCCCTCCCCACGCCAAAACTCTCAGTTTGTTTCCCAGAGTCCATAGTCTCTCATGGTTCATCTCCCTCTCTGATTTCTCCCCCTTCAGTTTTCCATCCCTTCCCCTATGGCCCTCTGTGCTATTCCTTATGTTCTACATATGAGTGAAACCATATGATGGTTGTCTTTCTCTGCTTGACTTATTTCACTTAGCATAATCCCCTCTAGTTCCATCCCTATCAATGCAGATAGTGGGTATTCATCTTTTCTGATGGCTGAGTAATATTCCGTTGTATAGATATGTACCACACCCTCTTTATCCATTGATCTGTTAAAGGGCATCTTGGCTCCTTCCACAGTTTGGCTATTGTTATGAACATTGGGGTACAGGTGCCCCTTCTTTTCACTACATCTGTATCTTTGTGCAATTGCAGGGTCATAGGGAAGCTCTATTTTTAACATCTTGAGGAACCCCCATACTGTTTTCCGTAGTGACTGCACAAGTTAACATTCCTACCAACAGTGTAAGAGGGTTCCCCTTTATCCACATCCTTGCCAACAAGTTGTTGTTTCCTGTCTTGTTAATCTTTGCCCTTCTAACTAGTGTAAGGTGGTATCTCATTGTGGTTTTGAATTGTTCCCTGATGGCTAGTGATGTTGAACATTTTTTTATGTATCTGTTAGCCATTTGTATGTCTTCCTTGGAGAAGTGTCTGTTTGTGTCTTTTGCCCATTTCTTGACTGGATTATTTATTTTTTTGTGTTGAGTTTGATAAGTTCTTTATAGGTCTTGGATACTAGCCCTTTATCTGTAATGTCATTTGCAAATATCTTCTCCTATTCCATGGGTTGCCTCTTAGTTTGGTTGACTATTTCTTTTGCTGTACAAAAGCTTTTTATCTTGATGAAGTCCCAAAAGTTCATTTTGCTTTTGTTTCTCTTGCCTTTGGAGACATGTCTTGAAAGAAGTTGCTGTAGCAGATGTCAAAGAGTAATGCCTATGTCCTCCTCTAGGATTTTGATGGATTCCGTCTCACATTGAGGTTTTTCATGCATTTTGAGTTTATCTTGTGTATGGTGTGAGAGAATGGTCCATTTTCATTCTTATGCATGTAGTTGTCCAATTTTCCCAGTACTTATTGAAGAGACTTGTCTTTTTTCCATTTGATTTTTTTTCCTGATTTGTCAAAGATTAGTTGACCATAGAGTTGAGGGTCCATTTCTGGAATCTCTATTCTGTTAAATTTTAAATGATTTTAAGCTATGGCCATAAGCCTGAAAAGTTTGTTATAAGTCTAGAGAAGGCTGATACTAGGGGACGCAAACCTGAAAGAGGAGAGAGCATCAAGGTTCCATCACTCCTGCAGTACTGTGTGGCATGCCTCAGCAGGAGAGCACCAGTGCAGCCAGGGGCCCTGTGGTGAGTAAAAGCAGCTCTTAACATAGGCATTATTGAGGTGTTTTTGGTGTATATTAAGGCTTGAATTTTTCTTTTTAAAAGCAGTTTCCTACTTCATGTTAGACAGTGTGGTTAGCCATACCAGTGGAGGCTGTAGCTAGTATAGGCCAATGGGGGTTGGCATGTGGTTTGGGGCCCCAACTGGTCTTAAAGAAGCTACTTAGAGTCCAAATGGTATCATTTATCTAGTGTCATTCACCTGGTTTGTATTCATTTTTAAAGTAGGAATGAATTACCTCATGACATCTGATTTCTCCCCCTCACCAGGAGACAGTAAAGAGTGGAAAAGATGAAGTGACTGCTGGGTAGCATAGAGCTAAAATTTTAAGATCCATTCTGAAAAATCTGTGTTTTAATAGTGGAGTTTAATTCATGTGCATTTAATGAGATTGCTGATGCATCTGAATTTGTTTTTACCATTGTAGTTTGTATTTTTTTTTTTTTTTGCTTCCACATTCTTTTTTTATTCCTTGGTTTGACATTTTTTTTTCTATACTATTTTTATTCTTCTGCTAGTCTGTAAATGTAGGTTATAATTCTACATCTTTAGTGATTTACCCTTATTTTTCTAACATGCATATGTAAGTATATAGTCTGCTAAATATTTTATTTTGTGTTCATGTCCTCCTTCCCCAAAGCTGGTTGACCTTAGGATGCTGCCTTGCCTAGTAAACACCACCATACTTCTTGCCAATTTGATTAATGACACTTTAGAAGAAAATAATATGCATGATTTGTTATTCTTCTATAGCTAATAGTTAAATTCACCAATCTTTATTTTATTTTATTTTATTAAGATTTTATGACAAGGAGAGATAGCGAGAGAGGGAACACAAGCACAGGGGAGCTGGAGAGGGGAAGGTGCAGCCTCCGTGCTGAGTAGGGAGCCCAACATGGGGCTAGATCCCAGGATGTTGGGATCACCACCCCAGCTGAAGGCAGACACTTAGTGACTGAGCCACCCAGGTGCCCCTAAATTCACCAATCTTTAAAATAATTTCTATGCATATAGTTTTTGGTTTTGTGTGCATATCCAGTTTGGCCCCTCTGAAATTTATTTTTCTTCTGAAAGAAGTCTTTGTTTTGGGTGTGAGGGTTTGTAGGTGGTGAATTCATTTTGTCTTGGTGTCCATGAAAATGCCTTCTTTTCACTTTCACTCTTTAATTATAGTTCAGATAAATTTACAATTCCGGGAGACCTGTACTTTCCCCAGCACTTTGAAAATTATATTCCATTGGTTTCTGACATCTGTTGTTGACTGTGAGAAATTTGCTGTCAGTTGAATATTTTTCCTTTGTAGGTAACTATATGTAAAAAAAAGTTTCCTTTTTATGTTTCATGTTTTACACATCCAGCTATATATCTTGTTGTGAATCTGTCTTAATTTATCTTGTTAGAAATTCAGAATGTACTTTTAATCCAAAGATTAACATTTCTTCAGTTCTGGGAAATTTTAACTCTTAACCATATACATTTTATTTCTCTATCTTGAAGCTGATAATTCTCAAATGACTTACGATAGAAACTCAAATTCATCTACCTTAGAATTAATGCCAGCTATTTTGTGATTTCAATCACTATGGTTTTCATTTTTGAATCCCAAATGGCTTCTGAGTAATATCCACCTGATCTTGATTGATTTCTTCCTGTTTTTACTATCCGGCTCTTTTTATAGGAGGTTATTAACACATTTATCTCTCTGAGCATTCTTAAAATACTTTGTCAAACTTCTCTATAAGTTTAATTTCTTTGGTAATGAATTCATATTTTAATCATTGATTTTTTTGGCAATCATTTTTACAATTAGGTTGAAATCACCTTAGAATTTAAAATTTGCTCTCCATGTGTTTGGATTTTTGGTCTGTAGGAACATTTTTGTCCCCTCCCCTGCCCCACCTCATGGTCTTCTTTCTCAGAGGTGTGCCCCCACTTTCTAGTTTGTTGTTGTTGCTGTTGTTGCTATCCAGTCTCCAGTGGCCCTAGTTTAGCATAAGATGTTAGAGTCCTTTCAAGGCTCTGATCCTGGGGTAACACTGGGGTTAGGGAGGGGGGCTAGTTCCTCTCATTGGGAGGTGGTGTCTCTCACTAGGTCTTGTCAAAGTAATATCAGCATTTTTATTTTTGCCCTTTTACAGTTGGAGCAGGAAGACTATCCTAGCCACTGGTGTGACCATGCAGGCTGGCTTCAGTCCCCATCCTGCATAGAGGGATTTTATTCCCATTGACTTGACCAGAGTGGAGTTCTGGGGCACACTACCAATGTCAGGATGTGGAGCTTGTGGCCCCAGCCTACTCAGTCCTTCATTTCCATTCCACAGGGATGCTTAGCTTGCTTTGAACCTGGCTATGTCATTTAGAACTTACATTTTTATATTTTATTCATCTGTTTGGAGCAGAGTGGGTGCAACATAGTCTAAACTCATGCCTTTTTTCTTTTTTAGTTATAGTAAAAAACACATAAAATTTACCATCATAACCATTTTTAAGTTTTACATTACAGTAGCGTTAACTATATGCACATTGTTGTGCAACAGATTTCTAGAAATTTTTCATCTTGTGCAAAACTGAAGTTCTCTACCCATAAACAATTCTCCTTTCTCCCCTCCCCTCAGCTTCTGGCAAACACCATTCTACTTTTGGTTTCTGAGTTCGACTGTTTACATACCTCATATATGTGAAATCATGTAGTATTTATCTTTTTGTGATTGACTTATCTCATTTAGTGTAATGTCTTCAAGTTTCATCCATATTGTAGCATCTGAAAAAATTTCCTTTTTAATTTTTTGAGAAACCTCCATACAGTTTCCCATCATTTGCATCATTTTGTATTCCTAGCAGCGGTGTAGAAGGATTTCAGTTTTTCCATATCGTTACCAACATTTGTTATTTCCTTCCTCCCTACCTCCTTTTCTCTCTCCCTTTCTCTTTCTTTCTTTCTTTCTTTCTTTCTTTCTTTCTTTCTTTCTTTCTTTCCTTCCTTCCTTCCTTCCTTCCTTCCTTCCTTCCTTCCTTCTTTTCTTTTTCTTCCTTTCCTTTCCTTTCCTTTCCTTCCCTTCCCTTTCCTTCCTTTCCTCCCTTCCTGCCTTCCCCCTTCCTCCCTCCCTCCCTCCCTCCATCCCTCCCACCTTCCTTCCCTTTCTCCCTCCCCTTCCCTTCTCCCTCCCACTTCCTACCTTCCTTCCTTCCTTCCTTTCTCTCTTTCTTTTTCTTTCTTTCTTTCTTTCTTTCTTTCTTTCTTTCTTTCTTTCTTTCTTTCTGTTAGTGGTCCTACTAACAGATACAAGGTGATTTTGCATAGTAGTTTTGACTCATATTTCCCTTGGATTAGTGATGATAAGCACTTTTCATGTACATGTTGGCCATTTATATGCCTTTGGCGAATGTCTGTTTAAGTTCTTTGCCCATTTTTAAATTTTTTTTTTTTTGGCTGTTGTAAGTGTTCCTTATATATGAATATGAACTCCTTATTGGATATATAGTTTGCAAATACTGTTTTCCAATTCTGTAGGTTACTTTTTCACTTTGTTGATTGTTTTCTTCGCTGTGCAGAAACGTTGATGTAATCCCACTTATCTATTTTTACATTTATTGCCTGTGAATTTGGTTTCATACACAACAAATCATAGCTAAATTCAATGTCATGAAGATTTTCTCCTATGTTTTTTTCTAAGAATTTTATAATTTTAGGTATTACATTTAGGTTTTTAATCCATTTTGAGTTAATTTTGTATATAGTGTAAGGTAAGGGTCCAATTTTATGTGTTTATTTTTTGCATACAGATACCCAGTTTTTCAAACACCATATGTCAAAAGAGATGATCCTTTCCCCATTGTGCACTCTTGGCACTCTTGTCAAAGATCACTGGACCATATTTGTGAGAGTTTATTTCTGAGTTCTCTATTTTGTTTCATTCATATATATGTCTGTCTTTATGCTAGTACTACACTTTTTGATAACTGTAGGTTTGTAAAATGTTTTAAAATGAAGAGATGTGAGTTCTCCACCTTTTTTTTTTTTTTAAATCAAAATTGTTTTGACTATTCAGAATCCTGTGAGATTCCATGTGGATTTTAGGAATTTTTCTTCCCATTTCTGAAAAAAAAAAAAAGTCATTGAGATTTATAGGAATTACTTTGAATCTGAAGGTTGTTTTGGGTATTATGGATACTTTCAATCCATAAACACAGATGTCATTCCATTTATCTGTCTTTTCCTTAATTTCTTTCAGCAATGTTTTGTAGTTCTCAGTGTATAATTCTTTTGCCCCCTTGATTAAGTTTGTATTTATTATGCCATTTTGAAAGGAAGCCCAAAATAATTTTAATGGTATTAAATGATAATTTTTTTGGTGAAGTAGAGTAAATAAAAGTTCTAGAAGGCATCACTTTCTCACACCAAAGAAGCTCACAAATGCTAGAAACTTCTGTTCCTGAAACACCTTCTTCAGCAGTTCAGGAAACACTGCTGTGTCACAATCTGTTGAGACAGATTTACCTACAAATTTTACCTTATTCAGATAGTGCCCTTAATTTAAAAATTTTTGCTATTTCACCAGTTTTAACTAACTTGAATTTTAATATTGTTTGGTATGTCATTCTCTTTGAGGTTTACAAGATTTTGAAAAAGCTTGTTCAAATAACCTAAATTTTGTCAAATTATCACAATGCTTAAAGGCATTTGCATTTATCTTTTCAACATATACAGAGAAGGTGTAGCCTGAATCTCCTCTTCCTACTCTCTATAAATTTCCTGGAAGATTGGTACCTTTTTATATTTTTATTAGTTTGAACTGAACCTTGTATACATAAAACAATGACAGATAAGAATTTTTTAATATAAAATTCTAAAGATTATTTTCAAACTGGAGGTTAAAAATTAGTGATAAGATATTTCAGATAATTATTATGGAGTCATAGGTGTAATAAAATATATAAAGGTTGAAAGTAACACTACTATAGTTACATTGATGTTGCTATTATATTTGACTTTTTTGTTGTTCTGTACCTGTGTAATTCTTAACCTTCCTTGTAGTTCAGTTCAAATCTTACTGATATGTGAACTCTTTCCATTATCCATATCAGTGAGAATTAGATACTACTTCTGCTTTAGTATCACAGTACTTGGTGTCTGTTTTTCTAGTGGGAAGGAATTGTATCATACCCATCTTTGTTACCTGGGTCATCTATTTCCTCTAGTCACAACATTAAGTACATTCTCTGATGAAGGAAAGCTCTCAATGAACTTGTTGAATTTTAAAGAATTGCCTATTCCAAGTATAGATGGAGAAAATTATATATAGCACGTGAACAGTTAACTATGATTACATTGGTGATCTTGCAGTCCACAGCACAAATGCTCCTTTGCCCTCAAAGTCAGCCTCAGTAAACCTAAAGTTCAGTTAATATATATTTATAGGAACTCTACCACATACTCAACATTATACTATATAGTGAGCATATGAAAGTGGGTAAAATAGACAGATCCTCATCTTCCTAGAGTTTTTACTTATATCATAATTACCTGTTGCAAGAAGTTTGGGCTAGTACAAAGTTAGAGAGTACAGTCTCCAATACCACCTTCACTTCTAACACCAACTGTTAAGTTTGGGTCAAGGGTGGATCCCAACACCTCTCTTTGGTTTGATAATTTATTGGAAGGACTTATAGAACTCACTGAAAGAGACTGTAAGTATTATACTTGGGTTTATTACAGGGAAAGCATACAGGGAAGCCAAGGAAAGAAGTATACGGGCAGCGTATAGGAGACACCAAAAGTACCAAATGCAAAGTTTCTGTTGTCTTCTTCCTGTGGAATCAGAATGTGTTGCTCTTCTGGTATCAATATGTGACAGTGCACATGAAATACTGCCAATCAGGAGACTCACCTGAACCTTGGTGTTAATTAGGAGTTTTTACTGAGACTCCATTATGTAGGATTGATTGAATGATTGCCCATGTGGCTGACCTCAGGTTCCTGGTAGACTGATATGTTGCATGACCCAAAGTGCTAATCCTAAAACATATTGTTTCTCTCTGGCTAACCTAAGGCCCTCAGGCAAACAAATACCAATTTCCATAAGCCAAGGGCAAATGCCACACATATTTTGGGACAAGGTTTAATTTCTTTACATGTATACACACTGTCTAATTGAAGCAAATGCCATATTTTATTAATATATGACTAGACCCCCAGTCACACCCTGTTATAAACAAAATATGTCCTCCCAAAATGCATATGTTAAAACTCTAATCCTCAGTGTAATGGTATTAGGAGGTGAGGCCTTTGGGAGGTAATTGGGTTGGATGATATCATAAGGATGGAGTCCTCGTAATGGGATTAGTATCCTTGGAGAAAGAGGAAAAGAAACCAAAACTTTTTCTGCCTTTGAGCATGCAAAGTACATGTCATGTAAGCATACATGAGATGACAGCTGTCTACAAGCCAGGAGAAGAGCCCTCACCAAGAAACAAATCTGATGACACCTTGATCTCAGACTTCCCAGCTTCTGGAACTATGTGAAATAAATGTCTGTTGTTTAAGCCATATAGTCTATGATATTTTATTAGAGCAGAAAAGATACTTCCCTCCTGCCTACCATCTACTTTTTTCCTCCAACTTGGAAGAAGGAAATAATGAGAGAAAAGAAATTTATGAGAGTAACATCTTGTACATCATCATTTGGGAAGTGAAAACATAACTTAGTGCTTTGGACAACTTGAGAGCCTTGTTATTTGAATTTAGGAAGTCACACTTAAAAATAATGCAATTTGAATAGCTTGAGACATGTCTAAGACTTGAATGAGGCTGAAAGTATTGGGTCTTTTAAAAAAGATTTATTTATTTATTTTTAGAGAGAGAGAATGAGAGAGCAGGCTTCAGGAGCAGAGGGAGAGGGAGAGAGAATCCCAAGTAGACTCCCTGCTAAGCATGGAGCCCGATGCAGAGCTCGATCTCAGAACCCTGATATCATGAGCTGAGCCAAAACCAAGAGTCTGACACTCAACCCAGTGTGCCCCCCAGACACTCCAGGACTGGGGCTTTTTAAATGAATAGTTTGGTGCTTTTAGCACACATGTCCCTGGCATTTCAGTGATTGATAATGATTAAAATGTTTTAGAAAGGTTTGCTTTTCTGACTATGGTCATTGTTTACTTACTTGATAATGTTTGGCCTTGTATCAATTATCTCTAAAATCAAAATTATTTAGCTTATGAACTGTGTTGAGGTTTTTTTTTTCAGTTGAGGAATTAAGGTCAAATTATATGAGTACAAATTCGTATTGCTTAACACTGCCTTAATCCATGTCAATTGTATTTGAAACTAAATCAGTGATAAAATGACTCCTTTAAGTCAGTCTTTGTTCTAATACATAAGTAGTATTATAAGCTGTTATGAGAGTAGCTCTACCAGTGACAGTCATAGCATCGGTATTACTGGCTGTGCTGGTACAAATAATATAGTTTATTTAGTTTTTATTGTTTCTAAAGGACTTTTAGATTTATATGTAATTTGTACAGCAACTCTGTGACGAAGGATAGGGACGGACCATTAAATATAGATGAAAAGCTGTGGCTTAAGAAGCTTGTTGACTTAAGTTCATCCTGGTGAGTAACAGAACCCAAATTATTATCTAGGTTGTAACTCCAGAAATTATGAGATTTTGGCAATACCACACTGCCCTTGGCTCGGTATGTATAATAGATCTTCCCACTGTAGAATGCTTTTTCAATTCTTAACTGAGCTTTCATATAAACAGTCTCATCTGAGCCTTATAATAACAGTGCTATTGCTCCAGAAGGACAAAAGTTAGACCTGGGAAGCAGAGTTTATGTGACTAAAATGAGGGCACTCAGTATAGGTGAGGTAGGTCAAGAAAAGGAAATCCTAGTTCCAATATTCATTTTCCAAGGCAACATTGTTTCTCCTATTTGCTATTGAAATTAAAGATGTGTCACTCTGTACTGTTAGAACATAATGTCAAAAGCATAATTATATTAAAACCAGGGCAACCTATCACCTTGTTTATTTATAAGTATTAACAGCAATAATTACAAGAATGAGAGAGATATTTCTTAATTGCCTCATGTCCTTTTGCACCATTTAAAATTGCATGCCTAAATCTGGTATTTCAGTGAGAGCAGATGATGTCAAGATTGTGATAAGGTACTTACTTTATATTGAAAAAGTAAATTAAGAACTATTGAGAAACATGGGAGCGGTCTTTGAGGAAGAAGAAAAGAAGAGGACCAACACTGAAAGCTATAGGGGGAGAATGAGTTTATACCCACAAGGTGACAATAGGAGAAGGTACCTTTTTATTTTACTTCTCTAATTTCTTTTGCTTCTCACTATCATAGATGTCCAAAATTTCCCATTGCTGAGGACCCAATAAAACTTTTCTTAATTTCTGCAAAATAAAATTTCTACAAAAATAACTTCCATATTTTGCACCTTGATGGGACATTTATCTGTATATTCCCTTTCTTCCTTTTGTTAGAATCACTGGGTTTTGTGCCCTATTTATCCTACCAGATGCAAGATCCTTAAAGTTAGTGATCAGATCTAATATAGACTAATATATCCTATAGCACTAAAGGCTGCAATTACCATATAAAGGTATCTGTTAAAATCTTGTTGAGTCAGCTGATGGATACATTTCATGCAGTTAATTCTGAAAACAATTTATTGGGCCTCTGGTCTTACTGGTTTTTTTAAATAATTGTGCTGAATGTGTCTCTACACACTTTCTCGTCCAGTTAACTGGTTCAAATTTTAATAGGCTTTGAAACACGGCAAGTTTGCTAGAGGAGTCATTTTTCATGTTTCTCTGTATTGGGGTCGATATTGTGTTGTAGTTTTGAAATATGATGTCGTGTTTTCCTTTCTGTACCAGATACTGCTTATAAAAGAGAGGGAGCTAAGACTGGCTGGGACATCTTCTGGGAGCAGCTTGGTCATTGCAGTTCATCTTTCAGTGGAAGATTTCCATTTTATGTTGAAAAGAAATGGCATATTTTTTAACCAAACGTGTAGAACAGAGGTACAAAATAATTACCCACTCTAGAATTTCAGTTTCCTCATCAACTGACTTCCTCATGGAATGTTCTGAAATCTGAGGCATACGTAGAACTATTTCTTGGGGCAGGTGATTTCTCTGAAAAGTCCTGAATATTTAAGGAGAGAGAGAGAAGAGAGAGAAAGAGGGAATACTTTAGCCATTAATGCCAAATGGATCATAGAGTTTTGGTTAATGGCACTTGGATAGAGAGAAGTCAAAGGCCAAATCACAAAAGCTTATTTACCAATTAGTTTGTTAAATATTCAGTTTAGGAAATTTACATTTTTTTCTTCCATATAAATGTGATTTCCTTGAATTTCATAACATTTCTTTTTCATCTTTGGTTAATTTTTGGCCATAGCACCTAGAAAAAAAAATATTTATTTTGCCTGTTTTTTTTTTTCTTTCATATATACTAATTAAGTGAACTGAGGTATCCTTTTCAACAACAACAACAACAACACCAACAATGACAACAACAACAAAAAGAAAAGAAAAAAAAAAAAAGAAAAAAAATATGAAATCTTGCCAGCCCAAGAATCTGGCAGTTGTTGCTTACAAATGTGACATGATTGGTTGTTGTTGGAATTAGGTTGCCTTTCTTTAGAAGGAATAATAGATCATTAGTTTTACTTTCAGTAAGGATTAAATAATGGTAAGCATTCATTTTTAACTTACTGTGTTTTCAGTATTAATTGATGTTGATTTTATTCTAAGAGTTTATAACTTCTGGAAAATATTAATACTTTAGCTCCAGGGCTAGCCTGAGTTATAAAAATTAGCATATGTGTTTCAACTAACAGTTTTCGTTGAAAAATAAAAGTAGGATTAAGCTTCTAAGAGCAGCACTAATGAAGACCTTTAGTTGAATCCTTTGGAAATGATACTAAATTTTGTATTTTTTCCTTTCTGCCTTGCCATTAGGCCAATATGTAGTCATATATCCAAAATTTTTAGATTGCATTTCTTTAGGCATTAGTGAATTGGGCAGTTTTAAGTAGTATTCAAGAATACAATCTTTAGAAATAAAACTGAGTTTGAATCAGTTCTGTAACGTACTTTCTTTTCTATCATTGGAGAAATTTCTTAAACTTCTAGGCTCAGTTTCCTCATACATAAAATGGGGATAATAATGAAAATGTATGGCATGTAGGATTATAGCAAGGATGAAATGAAAGGATATATGTAAAACCCTAGCACTGTGCATGGTACACAGTGAATGCTCAGTGTTAGCCAGCCCCAGCAGCAGCAGCAGCAGCAGCAGCAGTAGTAGTAGTAGTATATGCTCAGTGTATCCTCAATCAGTTCCTTAGCATCAGTCTGCGACATTCATGTAGTATTAATTTTACCCTTGGTTTCAATGGTGATTCCTGGTTTGCCTAATGTACTTTCTTTAGCTGTTCTGGTCATGGAAGATGAGCTGTAGAGTATTTTTCATGTAATTAGAGCCAATTAGCTTTAGACCCAAGACTTGACCTTACTTGTTGAAGGGAAGTTGCCTTTTTTTTTTTTTAAACTAGATTTAGAACTGAAAGGATAGAAGGACGGCTACCATCTTAAAAGCACAAGAGAAATCCTGGATTAGACTGATTCTGGCATTCAAAGGACCTGGTGCTTAGTTGAAAAGATGGAGAAACCAGGTCTTTTTCACATCTTTTGAAGCTGCACATGAAGACACACCTGAAGGCAGCCCTACCTGTGACATTTGCAATTTTGTGACTCAATAATTGACTTTCTTGCGTTAACCAGTTTGGGTTAGATTTTTTATTTTTAATCAGATAAACTGATAGATGAACCAATTTTCAGAGTAGTCAGACTTTCTGTAAATCTCCATATTCTCCACATCATTCTTACTGAGAAATTATCTGGTTGCCTCCTTCCGAAGATTTATGGCTTTACTATGGCTTTCCAGGCCAGCCTAATTCCCAGTAGAGATTTCTTGTCATTATTAGTTCTGCCTTCCCTTGCTTTTCCTTCTCCAAAACCAAAGTGAGAATTAGTAATTTTATAAGTTAATGTTTCTTGGTTTGTAATAAAAAAATCCTCCAAAGATATAGATCAATTTTTCCCCCCTCTCCTGCTCCCAGCTTGAGCCAGTTTTTCAATTTGGGGGGCTTTCCCTCTTCTAAATATCTCTTTATTTAATTCACTTGGAGGAAATTATACTACATAAAATCAGTCTATAGGCCATGATTTTTATATACTTTAGGGAGGGGAAAGCAAAAGAAATGAGTGCTAAATGTAAAGGGAAAAATCATTTGATTCTCCATTGAGAATTGGATGGGAGAGAGATGTGATGAAGCAGAGAAAAAATTTCAAGCCTACAGCCTACTGCATTTATGGTACACCTAAAGTTTGTTTCTATACCACAAAATTTAAAGATCTAGTAGTTAAATTGGAGAAGTGGTTTAGCTGCATGGAAATGTATATGTCAAAAGTGACATATTTTAGCCACTTCTTTTTTTTAATTTTAATTTTTTTAAAAGATTTTATTTATTTATTTGACAGATAGAGATCAAATAAATAAATAGGCAGAGAGTCAGGCAGAGAGAGAGAGGAGGAAGCAGGCTCCCTGCCAAGCAGAGAGCCCGATGTGGGGCTCGATCCCAGGACCCTGGGACCATGACCCGAGCCGAAGGCAGAGGCTTTAACCCACTGAGCCACCCAGGCACCCCTATTTTAGCCACTTCTAACTGAAGGAAAGAACTTTATTTTGAGGCCATTGAGAGCACAAGTGTCCCACAGGGTAACCATATGCCCTGGTTCATCTAGGAGAGTTCCAGTTTATGTGTGATGTTTTAGTGTAGTTATTGAGAGTAACCGTTTGACCCTCAAAAGCATCCTGAATTAGGATTGGTCCGTAATTATGCAATCACCTTACACATGATCCTACATATGACTCAGTGAGTCATATGTATTAGTGATACACTGAGGTATCAGTGTATGCACAAAATCTCACTGAAAAAATTGAAAATTCCCTCTTCTGATTTTACTTTCTAAGCCAACTCTTAATGAAAGAACTCTTTAGTTCACTTGCCTGTATCACCCAGGTTTTAAGTTTGAGTAAAAGATACCCATAACAGAGGTTTAAATTTTCTTACATAATCACAAGCCTGGAGATTGACAGTTATGGGTTTTGGTTAATGGACTGGTTCAAGAAGCACATTACAGTCAAGGTCTTTCTTTATTTTTTAAAAGATTTTTTTTTTATTTATTTGACAGAGAGAGACACAGAGAGAGAGGGAACACAAGCAGGGGGAGTGGGAGAGGGAGAAGGAGGCTTCCCACTGATCAGGAAGCCCCATGCGGAGCTCCATCGGGGATCATGACCTGAGCTGAAGGCAGATGCTTAACGACTAAACCACCCAGGCACCCGCAGCCAACGTCTTTAAATGTATTTGACCTTTTCCTCATGGTACAAGATGAGTCCTGTAACTCCAGGTAACACGCGTACACTCTGGGCAGTGGGAAATGGGCACAGAGAAAGAATGTGGATTTATCAGGGAGGCATACTTTCCTAGAAATTCCAGTAATGAAAGTAAACAATATCCAGTGATGAATATGGAACTGTGTCACCTGGTCGCCCCAAGATGCAATAAGTATAGGGAAATATCTGGATTGTTTTTAAATTTTGAGCTGTAGACATTGTAGTAATTATCAAAACAGGGTGCTGATAATACAAAGGGGAAAATGGATATTAGGTAGGCACCCGATAAATACTACACCTGCTCAGTCCTATATTTATGTAGGACTTAAGAAAAAGGGAGAGATAAAGAACAAGTGAACAGATTAAAGAGTAGATAGGCATGTGTCATCTCTTCATTAGGTTAAGATATTTTGCATCTCTATAAGGAAGCTAAATACTGAATTCTAAAGACTAGAGGGAAGGGAGAGTTCCTGTAATTTATTCAGTTCTAAATAGATTAGAACTCCCCTGGGATTTGGAGACAAAAGCTTTCTGCTTACCGAGTTTTCATGGCAGATTGCTGGATATTTCCTCTCAAATTTCTTTCTATAACTAGGGCAATGAGGAATAAGCATTACTGCCTCAACTTCATTCTTCTATTTCATTAGATGGGAAAAGTTCTCTGTGGAACTGTGAAAAGGCACCAGGTAACTGAATGCCACCACTGAGGATATAGCATTGCTTTGCAAAGGTGTGTTTGCCTATGGTTTCTTCCTTTCTTTCCTGTAGAAAGAGAGAGCAGAGAGGAGCAGAGGGAAGAGAATCTTGAGCAGGCTCCATGCCCAGCTCAGAGCCCAGAGCGGGACTCTATCTTGCATCCCTGAGGTCATGACCTGACCTGAAATCAAGAGTCCGACACTCAACTGACAAATGCCTGGGTACCCTGCCTACGGTTTCAATCTAGCTGTTCCTGAAGATCCAGGGATCAGCAGTTTTTTTCATGCTCCTATTAATCCAATAGCTTATTACCTATTTATTTAAGGTTGGTAATGTGACACATGTTGTCCTAGGCACTACAGATAGAATGTGAAACACTTCTGCTGTGGTGGAAGATAGCAAGACAGCATGTAAACAAACAAATGTGAAAATATTCCATTCAGGATTAGTCCTATGACGAATATATTTCTGTAATAGACAATAATAGAGGAAACTAGGTTAGACAGGATTTCCATTAAAATGTCTTTAAGAAGAGGATATTCAAGCTAAAATCTAAAGGAGGAAAAGAAAGAATAATCACTACACCAGGGGAAGAATGATGCTAGCAGAAGGAAAAATAAATGCAAAACATTCATAGAGACAAAATATTTGTCAACCTCTCTGCTTCTGTCTTACCCTTCTATCATAATTCTTGCATCTGAAGTGCTAGTTCTTATATGTATTCATTTTCATTTGCTTATCTATTTGATTTAAAATATTTTTACTTGTTATACACTGAGAACTATTTTGGGTGCTCTAGTTATGAAAGAGGAAAAAGACAAACACTGTGCTTTCACACAAAAATAAAAGAATGAAACTGTTAAAGGTCATAACAGAAGGATGCAAGTTTATAGAAACATACTACATGTTACCTCTTAGCATATTTTCTGAATTTTAAATTTTACATTAACTCTCATTATGAATTTCTGTTATTGGTAAAACATCCTTATATTTTAACTTTTACATAAAATGCAGGAATATGTTGTACTTTTTAAAATGTGTATGCTATTTAGTGAATGCTTTCTTCATTATTAATATTCCCAAGGGATTTTTAGGAATTTTCTTAGTTATTTCAAAAAAGTAAAAAAAAAAATTTTCATTGACATTATCTTAAGACCTTAAAGTCTAATTAATAGCGGGTTGCCAAATATATGTAAATTCTAAAAGCTCCATGCCACATATAAATAAGTAAGTCAAAATAGAACATTGACTTAAGTATAAGAGCTAAAGCCATAAGCTGCTTAGAGAAAAGCATTGAACTAAATCTTCATGAACCTAGAATAAACAGTAGTTTCATAGATATGACACCAAAACACAAGAAACAAGAGAAAAATAGGTAAGTTTGCTTTCATCATAGTTAAAAACATTTGTGCTCTAAGGACATGGTCAAGGAGGTGAAAAGACAACCCAAAAAGAAGGGGACAAAAGTCTGCATACCATATATCTGATAAGGAATATGAATCCTGAATGTATAAAGGACTCTTACAATTAAAAATAAAGACAGCCTAATTAGAAGTATGCAAAGGGTCTGAATAGACATATTTCCAAGGAAAATATACAAATAGTCAATAGCCTCATGATAAGATGCTCAACACTGTTAGCTATTAAGGATATATATGTTTAGATCATAGATTCTATTTTTTTCTTCCTCGTTTTGGATCAGTTTAAAAATTTCAATTAAAACCACAAATACCATTTCATACCTTATTTTTTAAAAGACAGATGGAGCTCTTGGGGGGCCCAGTCAGTTGAGCATCCAACTCTTGGTTTCAGCTCAGGTTGTGATCTCAGGGTCCTGAGATTGAGCCCCACATCAGGCTTCATGCTCAGTTCAGAGTCTGCTTAAGACTTTCTCCCTAGGGACACCTGGGTGGCTCTGTCAGTTAAACACCTGCCTTTGGCTCAGGTCAGGATCCCAGAGTCCTGGGATCCCGCTCCTGAGAAGGGAGCCTAGTTCTCCCTCTCCCTCTGTAGCTCCCTCTGCTGGTGTTCTCTCACTCTCTCAAATACATAAATAAAATCTTAAAAAAAAAAAAAAATTCTCTCTCCCACTGTCCCTACCCCCAACACTCTCTCAAATAAATAAATAAATCTTAAAAAAATAAAAAAATTATAAAAAATAAAAAATACAGATAATAATAGGTGTAGATAATGATATGGAAAAGTTGGAACCCTTATTTACTGCTAGTAAATATTATATATGATATATAATATTATGCAGCCACTTGGGAAATAGTCTGGCAGGTCCTGAAAAGCTTAAACATAGAGTTACCATATAATCCAACAGTTCCAGGACTAGCTGTATATCCAAGGAAAATGAAAACACAGGTCTGCACAAAACCTTTTGTTCACTAATACTCATAACGACATTATTCATAATTGTCCAAAGGTGGAAACAATCCAAATGAAGAATTGGTATCTAAATGAGTAGTGAGTAGAGTTGATTGTGGTGATGATTGTTCAACTCTATGACTATACTAAAATTCATTGAATCATATACTTTGAATGGGCAAATGGTATGTGAATTTTATCTCAATAGTGCTATTATTAAGAAAGCTAATTCTAGTTAAAATAGCAGTTGAATCATGATTTTAATAGAGATTAAAAAGTAAATAAGAGTATTTTTCCCCCTAATGAGTTTAATACACATTAATTGAATTGTATTTTTTATTTGTTTAAAGTAACACAAAGGTGTGAATTTCCTCACTATGGGAGAGGTGTGACACAATTCTAACACTCTGGTGTTGGAGTGTAACATGAATAAAGGAGGGAAGACAGTAGAATCTGAGTTTCCATTGTGAAGCAGTGTCCTACAACTATAAACCCCACTGATTTTGACCACAAAATACTAGTGGTAAGAGGAGTTTTTATAATAAAATTAATAATTATTGGGACCGTGGTACTTTATTTTACTTATTGAGCTTGGACATTTAAATTATTATTGCCAGGGCTTTCAAACTTATGCATGTCTGTTAATAAGGTGGTACCTTTTGGTTTAAGTCACAGAATATATTTTTTCTCCCTCTCTTTGGCTCAATTTAGATATATTTTGTGAGGTATTCTTGAATATCCTTTACCTTAAAATTGTGTCTTGGGGCTACTTAATGGGAAAAGGTATAGAAATGTTTGTATCTATTTAGCAATGCACATTTTAATTCCTTGCAGCAGACCGTATTCTTAGTACACATTTGGAAATTTCAAACTATGGTGCGGTTTTAAATACAAAAATTTTGAACAAGCTTTAACTAAAGTTTGAAGCTCGTTAGAATATTTAACGAATTATACATAAAGATACAATTTTTGGAATTATATATTTATTTTTATTTTATGCATATTATGATAGAATCACTCAAAAATCATTTTTAAGGAGCTAAAATAGCATAAAGTTGAGGGGCAGCCTTTATCTTCTGTTCTCGGTGTAGCCTGTTTTACCTTCTTCATTTTTAGTTATAATAAGCACATCTCAAGTTGTAATAGAAGGCTGTTTTCTGGAGCATGGCTGTTAATCCAGCTATTATCTCATGGAATTTTTGCAATTATGTTACGATCACTCTTTCCTGTTCATTACAGCATTCATTATGTCTGTTTTCAAGGCCGGTGGCTGGGTCAATCAATATTACTTTCACTCAGTGAATTGGATAAGGTTTCATTCTCAAAAGATTTACCATTTTAAATATGCTATATCTAGTTAGCCTTGTATAGTTTAATTCAGGCCATCTAAAAAAAAAAGAGAGAAAGAAAGAAAAAATAGAAATGCTCTAAAACAAATACCAAGATGCATTAGAGTTTTAAGAGAGTTGAAAACTTTCAATATAATTTAGACTAAAATAACATTTGGTAATTGATTCCCTGTATAGCCATCCAGTCTCTGCTTGAACCACCCCTAAAGACTTCTCATGCTGTGGTAGAGCATTCTGGTATAATGTGAACAGTGGCATCAGTCATACTTTCCAATTTCTGTAATTTCTTTCTTGCCGCTGGTTGACTTCAGCTGATTTACTTAATGACTTCTTCCTTATTATTTTTTTAAAACCTAGTGCACTATATCTACCTTAGAGGAATTTAGAATGATAATAGGTAATACTCTCAGATCACCCAATAAATGCAGTATTTTCTTCTTACACCTTATATGTCAAGACACTGGCAGGACACAAGATATTTCAGAGCAGTATGTATACTTTTCATCTGAAAAATGGATTATTCTCTGGTTTGATTTTGGTGGAAATATAATGATACTTTTACTTGGTTTCATCCTTCCTATTAACTACCTTCATGGCATCTGTTCTCTGCCCTCTCATTTCTTCCAGATCACCCCTGCAAACTCTGGAAGGGGTATTTTGTTGCCCCACTATTTTTTATTTCATCATCTTTTTTTTTTTTAAGATTTTATTTATTTATTTGACAGACAGAGATCACAAGTAGGCAGGGAGGCAGTCAGAGAGAGAGAAGAGGAAGCAGACTCCCTGCTGAGCAGAAAGCCTGATGTGGGGCTTGATCCCAGGACTCTGGGATCATGACCTGAGCCAAAGGCAGAGGCTTAACCCAGTGAGCTACCCAGACGCCCCTATTTCATCATCTTAAAGGTAAACTAGCCACTTGCTGCCTTCAAAGCCTTCAGTGAATTCTAATAACCTACACTATCAAATCCAGAATTCTTTGCCCTGTCTTCAAAGCCCATTAACGATTTGACTCCCAACATAACTCTCTGGTTTCACCTACATTTTTATTTCTCTCTATAACATGTTTTCCTTTCCCTTATTTTTTTTTTCCTTTCCTTCTTGACTCATTTCATAGATCTCACCTTTTAATGCACTCAGTCCTAATGTCTTTTTCTGCTATTTTTGCTTATTAATCTTCCATGCCTTCTTTAAGACCCAGTATACCTCCACCATATTGAAACTGAAGAAATCAGTTCTACCTTTCTTTATCTTTCATTGGCAATTTGTTTGTACTTTTTATAGCTCTTTATTCTGCCTTAGGTTTAGTTTGTACTTTTTTTCTCCAGAACTACACTACCAGCTTCTTGAAGACAAAGCCTGTGTCTGATTTATCCTTGAATTTCCATTTACCAGTTTCCTGCAAACTCTCCTACCCACCACCCACCCGACAACACCTCCTCAGAGGTGATGGATTTGTCTGTTATCACAGTTGCTTTAGCTCCCAGTGTTCTTCAAACACATGAAGAAGCTTTATGGTCTGACCGAAGCCACTCTTGCAACCATATCAGACTGAATATTTGGGATTTAATCTTAATAAGTGGTTTGTTTCTCCCCTTGTCGTCTAAATCACAGAAGCTTTCTTTCCATCAGCAGCTATATTGTGCTCTTCCTTATATTCTCTTCTTTTGCCCTTTGTATATTTTTTATAATCTGTTTTATATATTTATGGCTTGTACTTTTGCTTTAATATGATGTGATACCCAGAAATAGAGTTTTTTGCTACATGATAAATTGAAGGAGGCTCTTCAATGTACAAAAAGCAGGCAGTATTTCTATAACTTAAATATAATATTTACCTTATATTTTATGACTTATAAAACGTGTTTGCATCCATTATTTTATTTGATTCTTACCCTGTGAAGTAGGCAAAGGAAAGGAAAATTGAGTTTATTTTATGGATTAGAAAGTGGAGGTGTTGGGGCTAAAGGGATTTAACTAAGGGCGAAAGCTGGTACCAGACCTTGAACTAGTTTTTCCATGCCCATTCTAAGGCATTTTCCATTGTATTGTGCTCAGATATTTAAAATTCACATAATTTAATTTCCCAAAGTGATTTACCTGCAGTTTCCTCCTAATGCTTTATCAAGTAAAATGGGCTATCGTAGGTTTACTATTTTAAAGGGCCTTATTTGATTTGAGCTTTTCTTTGATGTCTTCAAGTGTCCGTTTTGCCTTTGGATCTGTCAATGTCCCTTACCCTACAGGTGAGTTTACTGTCATACTAGTTTTGAGTGCTCAGGTGATACGTGAGGTAATGTTATTGAGGCAGTCACAGATCGGCTTCGGAATGTTTTCTGAGTTTCCCGTAGGCCATTTGAGTGCCTGGTTTTTAACGTGGATGTCGGTAGGGTATGGTTCTTACTCTTGAAAGTTTTTAATGGTATCTGCTAGTCATCCCAGTAGTAATTTAGCATTCTTATTATAATCTGAAATATGGGTATGGAGTTTAGAGTAGTAGATTATTATAATAAGTATCTCTTTCTTAAGATTTCTTAACTGTATTTCTTGGTCCTCATTCTCAAATCTATATTTATAGAGAGGCTGTGTTTTTGGTGTCTTATTTTTTCTATTTATTTATTTTTACAAAATGAAGAGACATGGGCCAAGTCCCCACTATCTAAGATGTATTGACTGAGAGTGGAAAATGGAGTTGTACAGTCCTTCAGTCTCAGATGAAAAATGCCGAGGGAAGTAACTGGCCACATTCCAAACTCTTTTCAGAGACTGATCCAGTAGTCCAAAATGGAAAAAGAAGTTAAAAAAAAAAAATCCCCAAAGAGGCATGATTCATCTTGTGTGGCAGTAAATATAACTTTTTGAACACTGTTATTTATTTGACTACTTCACTGGAATCCAAGTGTACCTATCTCTGCGAATCAGCTTCTCAAGAACTCTTAAAGCCCAGCCCAGATGCTGCCCCGGACAACCAGCTGTTCATTGTTGCTTTAATTCTCCGTGTATTGAGAGATCCTCCAACTCTACCAGTTCTCTCTCTGCTATCCAGCACCGTGCCTACTCTGGCTTTATATTTGTGGACTCCTAGTTAGTAAAAGTGATCAGAGAAGACAATTAGACTAAACTAGTAGCTTTTTCCCCCTAATATTCACCAAGATTAGAATCCAGGGGTGCCTGGGTGGCTCAGTGGGTTAAAGCCTCTGCTTTCGGCTTGGGTCATGATCCCAGGGTCCTGGGATCAAGCCCTGCATCGGGCTTTCTGCTCGGTGGGAAGCCTTCTTCCTCCTCTCTCTCTCTGCCTGCCTCTCTGCCTACTTGTGATCTCTGTCTGTCAAATAAATAAATACAATCTTAAAAAAAAAAGATTAGAATCTAATCTTTGCTGAAACATCTCTAAGACTGAGGACTTTATTACCTGAGTCATCCACTGGAGATGATTGTTAGGATCATCTTCACTTTATTGTGCCTTTTTTGGTCCTGGTTCTGCCACCTGGAGTCGCAGGGAATATATATTCATTGCTTAGCTGTGCTTGGCACATGGTTTATGTTCCAGCATGGGTCACTGCATGAAGATCAACTGAGTGTTTCTGTCTCTGTGTGTATGCCGTCTCCATCTCAGTCCTTATCCATACCCACACCTGTATACACTTACCTTCCGTCACACACAATGATATCTGCTACATAGTGAGGGCCTTAAAAATGTTTTTAAAAAATTATGATTTATCTCTCACATGACACATTTTCAACCATTTGTTGAATACATTTGAATATTATAGGAAGCCAAAAAAATTTTAAAAATAAATACTATAGGAAGCCATCATGGTTTCCATGAGAACATTCACTGGTTTCAGTTCTTTTACAAGGTAACGAATATGACTTATTTATAATAACAAATAAGCAATAGAATCATTTAAATCTGTAAATTGAAAGAAACCTAGAAGTCACATGGTTCAATCTCTCTTTCTTTTTTTCCCCCTTCAGATTAGAAAACAGAACTCTAGACATGGATTGTTTTCATTCCCTCATCATGCAAAGCTCGCTCTTTCATTTATACATATGTCTCCTAAAATGTGAAATTATAATCTGTGCAAGTAATGTTATATTAGTTTTTGCTTTGCTATAGCCCTTGCTGAATTCCAGTTGACTCTCTGGGGCCACCAAGAAACTGTGTATAGTCAGTATGCACTATCAGCAATACAGGGATGGGGAACTAGAATTCATGCACTTGCCACTTAGAAATATAAGTTTAAGAAATTCTCTGATACTACTTTTGTTTACAACATTGATTAATTCCCACAAAGTTTTTTTTTAAAGATTTTATTTATTTATTTGACAGACAGAGATCACAAGTAGGCAGAGCAGCAGTTAGAGAGAGGGGGAAATAGGCTTCCCACTGAGCAGAGAGCCCGATGTGGGGCTTGATCCTAGGACCCTGAGATGATGACCTGAGCTGAAGGCAGAGGCTTAACCCACTGAGCCACCCAGGGGCCCCAATTCCCACAAAGTTTTTATGATTATTCTGGTGGTCTACCACAACACTAGCTCATCTGATTTTCTGATATAAAATAAACCTAAAGAAATATGTTTTTGCATTGACTTTATACTATACACAATAACAGCTCTGGTCTTTGTTAGGTTTCAGTGGGTGGCCTGAACTAAATGCACGATGAATTGTACGACGGTGTTCTTGGCGGAGTTCTCATTATTTGTAATATAGAGAGCTTTTCCTTCTATTTGGTAGTCATTTCTGTAAGTCCCAAAGAAAATTCATGCTATCAGAAAAGGTTTTCCCTCACTGGCCTTGGCTAGTTAGGCTAATTCTTTTCCCCTACATGGTCCCCGAACCTCCTTTCAATTGAGGTCGCTTTCTTTCCTCTGACATTACGTTCCAAACAAATCCCTACTTTGTATTCTCACTTGCTCCACTTATCACAAAGCCTTCTGATAGCCCAACCTATATCTAGTTCTTCTTCCTTATACCTATCTACACAAGGCTCTTTTCTAAAATGTCTCCTCCTTTGCTTCCTTAGCCACATTTTTGATGGTCAGTGTGATGCCTCTCAGGAAAAGATGATGCCCTTTCTCCATCACTGGAGAACGAGAATCTCCAACTCCTCTCAGTCAGAGATTAAAGCACATTTTTTATACATATCTGATGAGGTGGTAGCAGTCAGTAGATTAAGGCTTCTATAATGGATGAATTTGTATAAGATTTCCCAACTTATTTTTCTCCTAACATCTGATAGAAGTTATATAAAAAAAAGTCATCCAAAAAATATTTTTGACTGTGCATTTTTTAATGTTCAAGGAATTTTCATATTTGTAGTGTCATTGGATATACATAAAAACATGAGAGTTTGATCAGATCTATGTAATTATCACTAATTAGAAATATAGTAAATTGCTCAAAGGTAATCAGGGGTCACTAATACCAGTGCCTGAGCTAAGATTTTCATACCATACCTAAGCCTCCTTTCTTTCCATTATTTGAAAAATGAATATTCCATTGCTTGCAGTCATTTAGGATTCCTATTTAAGAATTTTATGTATCTGTTTAGTTTTTGAGAGCAGAATATTGTTATGCTGTATGTCTGGAAGGGTAAGTACCATGCTGTGAAGAGCTAAAAGCTGAGAATGGTCTGCTAGAAGATGGTGTGGGAAGGAGACAGAGAAAGGGCAACTCCACCTGTATTTCTGGGAAAGAAAGGAAAAAGAAACAAACAAATAAAAGAATCCTATTTCTGCTTAAAAATTTATTTTTTGTATTTAGCTTTTTAAGTTCATATGAGAAGACTGTTAACTTTACATTTTTCTTTGGTGCTCTGTAATGGTGCCCATCCTAAGCACCAAGAGATGGGGTACCAGAGTGGCAATAGGAAACAGTGTGTTGCACTCTGTGTGAAGAGTGATCCAAGTATTTTATTTAAAGTCATTGGACATCTTTGAGATCTTTGACCATCCATCTGTGCTCTTCTTTGTTTTCTTCCATTGAGGTCCTTCTTTCCTCCTTCCTCCTCCCTCCATCCTTCCCTCCCTTTATTCTTTTCTCTCTGTTTCTCTCTCTTTTATGTCCCCAACCATTCCTTCTTCCTTTATCTTTTGGATATATTTATTTAATACTTTTTCATTGAAGATATTCTATATACAAAGTGAGCTAGATGCTTTGAATACATGTATTACAAAGGATTCAAGACTTGTGCTTTCACAGGAGCTTATAGTCTAGCAGGGAAGGTGGGCAGTACGAAAATGATGACATTCAAAGTGGGTTCTTCCAAAGTCCCAGGTATGGAATAAGCAACGCCTCAGTTATTCAAAGTGAAAGACTGGGGTTATGGAATGGAGAGGATGTTCTTGTCCTGGAAATGAGGTTCGAATCACTAAGTCCTACTAATTTGCATCCAAAAAATTTTTGGGCCTTGTAACTCAACTTATCCTAAACTGTATATAAGATTTTATTATCATATCACTAAAGTATGGTATATGTGATTATATACATATATCATACCTTCAATATTAAAAATTATCATGTACAAAGGAAGTTGAGTGTGAAATGAAAAATTGACTATGCCAGTTTCATAAAAGTCTTCTGTCCCCTCTCTCCTATGCAGGAGAGCAAATTGGTAGTAAGATTTAAAAAAAAAAAAAAGAAAAAAAGAGGATACTCTGTTTAGAAAGAACTATGAGGAACTGTGTGTTGAGCAGAACTGCTTTATCAAACATAGAAGGACTATGCCATATTTGTGTTTATGAATGGAAAGAGAAGGAGGGTAGTAATTTCAGGGAATGATGGAGAGGTTACAGGAGGAGAGACAAGTTAAAGCGAAGTCCGTGCTTAATGTCCAATAGGGAATGTAGGCAGCTTGAGAATAAACCTCTCACATGCACATATGTGTCCAAAAGCCATGGAGGGCTAAGCAATTATTGTGCAGGATCCCTTCCATATGTGTGTTCTGGTTCTACGGCCCATGCTTTGGGGCCATTTAGTAGGAATAATAACTTTATCTAATTTCACAACCCCTCAATTTCTCATGATATTGAATGATGAATGAAAATTGGGATAATAATTATGTTAGTTAATATTTTTGAATGCTGACTACATGTTTGGAATTTATAGTTTTTTTCACTCAGTCTTCATAGCGATTGCCTAAATTATGTCCTAGCATTATTTTCCTTGGATAGGTGAGGAAATAAAGATGAAATGATTTACCCAAGATTGCTCACATGGGAGATGAAGCTCTTAACTGTATTAAATACTGATTCCCTAAGAATAAGAAAATGTCAGTTAATATTTACTTACTGGTGCTTGGTAGTTTCAAAGGGCTTTGACATCCACCATTATTTACAAGTCATACAGCACTCCCATGAGGTATAATAAGTCAGGTTTTTTATCCCATTTTAAGAGATGAAAACATTAAGGCTCAGGGAAACTACCATGCCTAAGAACACATGAGTAATAAGTGAAAAAACTGACATTCCACATCAGGTCTGTTTATTCCAAAACCTAAGTAGAATCCACTGCACTCTGATATCTGTTCATAATTTAAATGCACATAGACATGTCTAATTTTAGGCAAACTTCCAATCCAGTTGGCTAAAATGTAATCGTTTCTGGTGCTTGGGAATGTACATTTCCGTCTCTTAGTAATTATCTCCTGCATTATACAATCTTCACCGGAGTTGCCAGATAAATGAGATGTCATTGCACTTAGCAAGGATCACTGCTGCTGGCTCTCGATTGGTTTTATCTGTTGCTAGGAGGAGTTGCTGTCTTTCAGCAGCTGCCAGCCAGGCAGGCCTTTCTGAGTGGAACTGAGCCCAGGTTGACAGTAGCTGGAAAAGAAATGTGTCCTAGCCTGGCAAGGACATCCTTCAAGTCGATGTTTTTGTCAACTTGGCTGACAGAATCCCCAATTTCGATGCATTTCATTGCTTTTCACAAAGCCTATTTTTGTCCCTTTTCCTTCTTTTCTCTGCTTAAATTTGTTTAGTTGCTGACAGACCATATTCATGCACTTTACAAAAGAATAAGTAAATTCCAATTAACATCTGAAATGCAGAAGAATTTGGTTCCAGCTCTAGTGGGAGAGTGATATATTGTTTGATTAAAAGAAGTAAGAGCTATTTCCTCTCAATAAGGGTACACATAATTTTCCTGGCAATTACAAAAAAGGGAGTTTAAAATGTTCCCTTTAGGATTTTGAGGAAAGAATGAAAATCGTTCAATTGGGGTGGCTTCCCATATTTAAAATCCTGTTTATCTGCAACACGCCTGAAGTAGATGCTGAGGAAGGAAGGGCATTGTGTCCTTTTCCCTCTGCTTGCCTTTCTGTATCATGATCTGTCTGCCTGGAATGTTCTCCACCCTGGTAGTTGACTCTTCTTCACACCTCGAGATCAGGCTCAAAAGCCAAACTTGTGACAAAAGTTTCCACATGTACTTCTGTCACCCCTACATGTTCATTACCTTCCTTGTATCTTCCCAATGCTTCATTTACATTCCTATTTGGGGACTTCTGATTATAAGTTATCTTTATAGTCTTTATTTTCTTGAAGAACATTTTTAGTACTACTACCTAGTACCTAGTACTGTGTCTGACCCTAGAAGACAGCCCTTCTTCTACCCCAGCACCAGCTCCTAGGAGTCTAGTGGTAAGATGATATGCATTATGATACATGAGTCTCTTCGATCTTCAGGCAGCTCATTTCAAGTTCAGGAGCCTCAAACGCCAGGCTTACAAGAAAATTATTTATCTAGCTAGCTATCTAATCTTTGACCTCTGAAATATATTAACTGCCTTCAGTCACACCCACACTAGAGGAATTTGAGCATTCTCCAATTACAGACTCTGGGGACCGGAGCACTGACTGAACTGGAAGGAACGTCAGATGGTCAGTTGTCCCGCATGTTCTTTGACAGATGTGGAAAAGAAAGCCCACAGAAGAGATGTGACTTGGGCGAAGCCACCAGAGGGCTGGTCGCTGAGTTTCAGACCCTACTGAGGGTTTGTATTACTTCTTTCTCCCTCCCTCCCATGCAATTTTTCTGCAAAGCAAGTGTTCTGCTTATGTACTTTTGTCTTTTCTGTAGCACTTACTGAGTTGTCCATTTTGGATTCTCAGTAAATAGTGAAATGAACTGAGGTTTCTCTTATGTTTTTCACCAACTTCTCATATTTCCTTCAATACGAAGGGTATGAAAGAGAAAACTTAGTTCTGCTTTGAAGACGAATTGAAAGAAGAGTTTGCCCAGTTTCCAATAAAAGATTGGGAAGTGAACTTCTGCTTCTCCATCCCTGTTTCTTTTTCTGTTTCCTTCCTTAGCTGTCTGACAATTTCTTACTCTCTTTCACTCTTCTCAGGATGCAGGATCTACCCATATTTTCCAGTAGGTTGAAAAGCATAATAATTTAAAATAGTAAGCAGCACGAGCCTTTCTCTTCCACGTGCTCTTCCCCTTCCCTGGAACGCTCCCTCTTCCACTCTACCTGGCCACGTTTTGCTCATCTTCTAAGTCACAGCTTCAGTTTCACTGAGGCTCTCTGTGCCACTGTATTTTTTTCCTCTGTAGTACTTATGATCATTCTGAAGTTTTTATGTGTTTGTTTTATTTAATGTCTGCTTCTTCAACTGGATTCCAAGTTCCACAAAGTCAGAGAAAATTTGTAATGTTTTATACTATTGGATATCCATTCCTGAGCACATGGTGTCTAATACATGGAGGGTGCTTAAAATATTTTTATTTAATAAGTGAATGAATTAAGTCATTATTCTTATTAGTTCTTGTCTGTGTTTTTCTAGTGACTTTTTAATGGGACACTGCACCTTTAAGATCCTACCTGCAAGATAAGGAGAACACTCACTTCCCTGAGACTAGCCCTGGAATGATTCTACTCCATGCCCAGGGATTGCTTTATTTTGTTTAGTACTAATCTGCTCCCTTCCTGATGTCACATACCTCTTTCAATTACCCTGAGGGTTTTTTTTTTTTTTTTCATAGTAAAATTTTAGATCTCTGTGTCTTTAGACTTTCAATATCTCATCTAATTTTCCTATGGGTGGTGATTTCTCTCCTCATTTTGGTGTAATGCATTTGGCATGCCCTCACATGAACTGATTTCTGGATAACCTTTAGAGATTCTTAACCTTTTTATTCTATGGATTATCTTGGCAGTCTTGTTATTGGATTCCTTTTTCACAGTAATAACATGTAATGCATAAAATAGAAAATACACAAGATTAAAAAAAAATATATTGAAATATATTTATCTGTAACTCTCACTTCTCATGACTACCCCTAGAAAATACCTGGTTTGGCCAGAATTGACTGGCCTCATGCACAGTTGGAAGGTGGGCATGGCTGGAATGTTGGAAGTTAGTTTCCCAGGGTTGTTATGTTGGGTCAACCTGCTTGGGCATCTGTGTTAATGCTGAAAATCAAAGTAAACTCTAAGATTCCTTTCTAACAACTTGATTGTTTAACTTTAACCTTTAATAATGAGCTTCAAGGAGAGATGTATCACCGCAAATAGATTGGGTTTGAAGTCCGTTTCACATGGGTATTTGATGACATTTAAAGTGGATCATTATCATCCCATAAGTACCTCTGTTGGCAGGTGCTGGGAGGAGAGCGACCGTGCAACAGAATACACATATTTTCCAGCTCAGGACATTTAGTCCGCAGGTGCTGGGAACAGTGGTTCTGGTATCTTCCTGGGTCAGTCCTGAGGTAGCAGAGAGGACTGCCTTTGTTTCCCTTGGGCTTTGCTAGAGTTTCCATTGGCTTTTGTGAAACAAGAACACAAACCTTCAAGAAAATGGACCTTATCGGGGTAGGTGGCTCAATGTGTGCATGAAAGAAATAAGTGTTTTTCTCCTCAGATTGTGTACTCATCAGGGAATGCTTAATTTAATAAGCTTTTATTGAGCATTTATAGTGTGTTGACACTCTTAAGACCTTGTTTTAGGAGCTACACCATATCCTGCAGAATGCCTAGAACAAAATAAAGCATAGAGTGTGTTCTTGAGGAATTCTTACAGACTTATTATATGTTTTCATGTAAGTAATAACAGTGTCCTACATCTATTCTTTCAGTCTTATATTCAAAGGAGGATTGAATTTCCCCATTTTTTTATATAATATACATTAGAAGCGGAAACAATCTTAGAAATATTTAAAATATATGAAAAAAAAGAGTGGGAAGTACCCTTCAGCACTACAGAAGCATTCATTTACATACAACCAATCTGTATGATAATCACAAGCCATTCTCATCCCGAGTTTCTCAGCAACACAAGTCCAGTTTGACTTTACAGGGTGTAGTCAGAAGTGGTATTATTTTAGCGACACATTTCTTCCTATTGAGGGGAGCAGGAAAGTCTCAGTCTCTTCTTAGTCTGATAATCTCCAATTTCTTCTGCCTGTCAAAACCATGCTCATCCATAATGCAAGTAAAAACTACCTCTTGGGAAGTATGTTGAATCCTCACCAAGTATAAATATTTATTCCTTCTTTTGTGCTCCCGTCCCCCTTTCATGGTCCTTAATGGTCTTCATTTTTCATTTACCTGTCTGTCTCTGGTTAATTATAAATTCCATGAAATCACATGGCAGATTCATTTTTTTTCTCCTTTTTGCTAAATCATCTAATTTAGTACCTTATATTATAAATAGCATTGTTCAATATATAATAGTTGGGTCATTGGTGTATGAGTAAAGGAGTGAACAAAGTTGAAAGAATATGTGTTTTTTATTCACTAAAGATTTTTGGAGTGAGTACTAGGCTGTCATGTGCCATGCATTGTGTTTAGTCTTGTGTATATTTAAATGGTGAACTTTAATCTGCTGCTGTAGTATTGATAGTCTAAGTTATAGTAATGCTTATAAATGAACTCTCAGTGTTGAAGAATATAGATCAAGAAATGTAGGGATATTACCATTTTGGAGAATGTATGGAAAAAATCTGTGGCTCTTTAAAATTTAACACTCCTGGGGCGCCTGGATGGCTCAGTGGGTTAAGCCTACACCTTTGGCTCAGGTCATGATCCCAGGGTCCTGGGATCGATCCTCGCATCAGGCTCTCTGCTCAGCGGGGAGCCTGCTTCCCCCTCTCTCTCTGCCTGCCTCTATGCCTACTTGTGATTTCTGTCTGTCAAATAAATAAAATCTTTAAAAAAATTTAACACTCCTTGAAGAATAGAAGAACTATTGGGATATACAGTAGACATAAAGAATACAGTATGATTCTACTATCAATGCCTAAAAAATATTAGACACATATGAATCATATCAAAACACCACTGCTGATTTGGGGGGTCGTGGAGCTTCTATTTCAGCCTCAAACTGACTCCTTTATGTTCTCACCCAAACCACGTCTTGCTTTAAATTCTCTGTTTTATAATCTATTTTTCCTCCCCCCAAAATGAGTATTTGGTGGATTAATTATTGCAGAGCACTTTGCAAATGGAAGACTACATAAATTCTAAGTGGTGGTGTTGTAGGTGATGTGCCAGTGAAATATTGACAAAAGCCCCCATTTGCTAAAGCCTGCATTGATGTATTAAACTCCTGCTGTAGAACAATACCTCTGGGGAGGCTTATGCATTCATTTCTTTAGACATGTGAATCAGCAATTATAAATAATTATATTGCAGTACTCCATGTGATGCCAGTTAAGAAATCTTTATTGAACAACATGGGATGTGGTCTTTGAGTTTCAATTACTAAAGAATATACTTTTCTCTTCCCTCCTCAAACAAGTTATTGCATCTGGAGCAGACTAGCTGTCCAAAATACTCCTTTTTTTTTTCCTTTTAAAAATTCTTGCTTTATAGTATATTTTCAGAAAAGTGAACAAAACATGCCTATTTGTGGACCATGATTTGGGTTGCAGGAAAATTCTAGTCACATAGCTTTCCTTATTATCTTTGTTATTATTATAATTATCATTATTTAAAGCAGGCATACCAATTGAGTAATGCAGTTGTACTTGATAACGTTCTGGAAGAAGGGATAGTAAAAGATTAGCAATATTCTTTTGAAAAAAAAGTTTAGCAATATTCTTGCTGTTCCGAAAAAGAAGCCTAGATAATTAAACTGGCACAAAGCAATTTGAAAGATGTTAGGCTATCTCATTTTGGGGCATTCTGCTGACTACCTGGATTTTTTTTTTTTTTTTCTATTTGTTAGCTTGTATGTAAGCCAGTATTCTCTGGGTTTGGGCTAAAAAGTGTTCAAGAATAATGATATCCGTGCAAGTGAGATAAGAGGATTAGATTGTACCACTCCAATACTCCATCATATTCTGCTCTCAGATGTAAGGTTAGGACTTTAAAAATCTTTTGTTTGCAAGTTTGAAAGTATCAATTTTGCATAAAAATTTTTAAGGGATTATAAAAGCTTTACACAAAATTATAGATGACTTGTGTGCACTTGATTTGTAAACAGAAATTACTTCATTCATTAATGGAGGCATAATATGGTCTTTGTATCTATATATCTATATTTTAAAAAGACAAATATTAATCTCTTATGTTTTGAGACTTTGTTTCCTTATGAAATCATGACAGTTTTTGAAGATTTGGTTTGAAAGTAGAAAGAAATATCTGTAGTGCAATGTTTTTATAAACCAGACTTGTATTGGAATGGCTGTCAAGTATGAGAATGTTTGTGATAAAAATAATCTCTGTACAAACTCTTGATTTTGAGAAATATTCCAGGAAAGAAATGATTTGATTTGATAGGAGATTGTCTATTATTTGAAAAGCAAATTTAGGTTTACTTTTTAAACTATTCCATCACAACAACCACTCCAGGTTGTTACATTTTGCTGCACTTTCCTATTAAAACATTTGATTAACATGTAATCAATAGTGTTCCTGCTGTGATTATATTCAGCTCCTCTTAGTTGGACAGAAAGTCAGGGGCAAAATGTGGATCTTAATCAGATCCAATCACCTTTGAATATTCTGTCTTTGAATTCTTCTTACATTTAATAAATTTTCTTTTTTAAGGTCTTACATCTGTTCATGGGTTCTGCAGGAGATATGACATCTAATGTCTGTGTAGTCATACACAGACTATGGTAGGGTGTAGTCATTGTAGTATGTAGTCATACACAGATTATGGTAGGTTGAGGCCGGCGGGGGCGGGGCAGGATGCCTGGCATAGAGTCGGCATCAATGGTTATTCAAAAGTCATGATGATCTAATAGTGTAAATGTTGATCAAATTTTCTTGGTTTCGTAGTCAATTGGTAAATGAACTAGGAGTGAAGACTGATTTCTAGTTCCAGCCCTGACACTGATCCAGGTCAAAAAGTGCCATGCAGGGGCGCCTGGGTGGCTCAGTGGGTTAAAGGCTCTGCCTTCCGCTCAGGTCATGATCCCAGCGTCCTGGGATCGAGCCCCGCATCAGGCTCTCTGCTTAGCAGGGAGCCTGCTTCCTCCTCTCTCTCTCTCTCTGCCTGCCTCTCTGACTACTTGTGATCTCTGTCAAATAAATAAAAAAAAATTAAAAAAAAAAAAGTGCCATGCATTGCCAGGAGGCTCCAGTCAGGGGTCTCTTGGATTGGCCTGTCCTTGAAAGCCACAGAGAGTGAATGAGAGCTGGCAAGACAGCAAGGGAACAAGGTGGGGTTCATGCTGCCTTTCGTTGAATAATTTTGAGCCTCAAAGCTCCATGATACATTTACATCTGCATAAACCCTTAGTCTTTGCAGTATATTTAACCTGCTAGACTCCATTGGTATTATTTGAAGATAGAGTCCTATGGACAACATTTTAAGGATCTGTGTACCAAGAAACCAAGCTTCATGATGACTTTCTTATTCTGTGTGCCCAAAGGAACTTTCTTAACAGGAAAGCAATTGTATTTATGGGGAGATACCATATTTTATATGGCAGTAGTTACCCAATCTGATTATGTTTCTTTGCCCTTATTCATTTGGAAGATTACTGTTGCTTATCTTATTATTTTAAGTAATAGTTGTGAACCTTTACCCGTCCAAATATTTCTCTCTCTAAACTAAAACATGTTGGAAAACCAGGAAGAAAATAAAACAACAAAAAACCACTCTGAACATTCAAAAAGATAAATTAAGATGTCTTTGTATAAAACCATCTGTATCTTGCTTATAAGTGAAGAAATTAATTCTGCTGTCATATGATCTGATGTCTGTAGTTCAAACCTAGAATGTTTTGTTTCTTTGTGCAAAGATACAGGAAGCTGTATAGAACAGGAGAAAGGGGAAAGAATGACAACAGTCAGCTGTGAGTGAGAGCTTGAGAAAACAACTCAATGAAAAGAAAAGACAGCAGGATGTTAAATCCATATTAGAAAATCTTCCGCAGGAAAAGGAGGAAAATGAATGTATAAAAATCTCCCAATCTTCAGTTGATCGTACAAAGCTATCCAGCATGTTACCCTCAGTATAGTTCACTTTCCTAATGTTTTACTCAACTGAATCTTTCTCTTCAAAATCTCATACATTTGGCACTTTTATTTTTGACAGAAGGTCTCCAATTGGTAGCAAACCCAAACAGTAGAATAACCCCTAAATCAGACTGGCATGGAGGATGTGGGGATGTAGTGATGGAAAGATATATTGTTTTATTTTAGATAATTCTTTTAAATTAGGTTACAATTTAGCAGTGGAGAGAAGACTGGAAACCCCCAGGCACTTACACTTCATTTTCTCTTCTGTTCAAAAATTATAACAAGTAATTTTTCATATAATTTTCTTTTATTTCCCAAGAGAAAGGATTTTTCCTCTTCTTCACTCTGCCTTTATTTTTCCTTTAGAAAACATCACAAGGGCACAGACTTAAATTAACCAGAGAAAACTTTGATTGGCTTAAATGAAATCTCCCTCCCCCACTTTCATCTCTCTGTCTCATTTGTTCATGTATAAGATTTAAGTGAAATTCTGGGAGAACATCTAATCAAAACCACCTCTGAAGAGGTCACTTGTTCAGCTAGTGTAAGTGTGTGTGTGTGTACATGTATATATACACACATATATACTCATAAGTACACCTATATATGTTTTTCAGTAGATGAAGAAACAGATTTACTTTACAAAAAAGAAAATTAATAGAGAACTTTACAGTATTTTTTCCATATTTATCTCAATACCTTAGACATGAGATCAATTGTATAAATATTTGAGTAATTTTTTCCTTTAATATTCCCATTATCAATATCCCTTACAAAAATTATAATAAAAGTATGCTGACTTTGAGGTACATATTGTTCTACGTCTGTGACTGTATGATGCCAAATTGGTCTATGAATACTGAAAAAAAAATTGGTTGGTATTCTCAATACTGTGCCCAACCCAAAGCTACCACACATCTGAGAAGAAGACACAGGGTTTGGCATTACCTAGCTGGGTCAAATGTGAATAGAGCCAGCCCTTAGAGGGTCATGTATGTCATGTTGAATAGAATTCTGATTTGAAGCAATGATAACAAGTGTTTTTAAACTTATTATGGATATAACTAAAATTTACTTTGAATTTTAGCCATTTTGTATTTTGGTTGGGTGTAGCTGCACATATTTTGAGATTTAACTGAAATCATTATCCATTGCCTTCCTATTTCTACTTAAGTAGAATTTTGAATTGGGTTAGACCGTGGTTCTCATGCTAGTTTAATACAAATATTGTCAAGTATAGCATGCTTTGCTTTTCTGAGGACTTTGGGAAAATACTTTTTTTTTCTTTTTAATTAAGATTCACAATCTATTCCTCTAGGAGTTTATTGTCAAAGGTTACATAATTTTGCTATTTTGTCTTAAAACTTGGAAATAATGGATTTCTATGGCTAATTTATTTTTTTTTATTGTGTTATGTTGGTCACCATAAAATACATCGTTAGTTTTTGAGGCAGTGTTCCAAGATTCATTGTTTATGTACAACACCCAGTGCTCCATGCAATATGTGCCCTCCTTAATACCCACCACTAGGCTCACACATCCCTCCCTCCAAAAAAATACCCTGTTTGTTTCTTGGAGTCCACAGTCTCTCATGGTTTGTCTCCCCCTTTGATTTTACCCCCCTCACTTTTCCTTTCCTTCTCCTAATTTTCTTTTATTTCCAAAAGTTTCTCACACCTATACCTATTACCTATTACTTATACCTTTTGATCTGTATCAGTAAGCCAGTACTCCCCAGAGTATTTATTTGGAGAAAAAGTCAGATTTGTACAGAAATGTTTTGGAGTACTCCCCTGGCTATAGTGATCATTTAAGAAAAAAAAAATAAGTGACACAAGAGTTCCAAACACTTATGTTCATAGAATAATTAATAAATTGTTTCATATATTTAGATATTTTCAGATTTTTTTAATATCCAAAAAGCCCTCCTAGTCAATGATACTAAAGCACTAGATGACCGTATAAAAAGCCACTTATTCATATATAAATGATGTGCAGTGCATGGGCTAAGAAAATGATCATTTAAGGCTATTTAGTAAGAATTAATTGCATTGTATATATAGATAGATAAACATATATTCCTACATATATATACATATATATGTACATAGGTGTATTTGTGTGTACATATATTTGTATGTGTGTGTATGTGTGTGTGTATGTAACTTTATAGCTTATCAGAGAAGAAGTAATCCAAAGCCCCTCAAATTATTAACATGGGTCCAATCTGTACATAATTTGGTGGGGGCAAAGTCACTTTAATAAAATACAGGATAAGAATCTGTTTGTTTGCTATAGCAAACAGTAGTTTCCAGCTTATCATATGAAGAAATATGTATCACGAAGTGGAGATTCAAGATGTCAAGTTCTGACCCTGATACCTCTAGCATTTGCAACATAGGCAAATCATTTCTCCTCTGTGAGTCTCTGCTTCTCTTCTATGAAACAGGATTCTAATTTTTGCTCTGCCTCCTCATTGGGATGTCCTCAAGAGAAAATAAAATAATGACTGTAGAAGCCCTACAATGCTCCCCTTAGGTAAATGATGATATAGTTATTGAATGTTCTTGTGCTCAATAAGTTCTAGGGTGCATTGAAAAATAAAAGGTCCTTATAATTTTTGCAGGCTATCCAGAACTGAGATCAGAACCCTTAGCCACAAAAATGCCTATTATGTCCCAAATCTTGCACATAATCAGGAAATACCCTGTTATAAGAATATTTATAATTCTGGGACACCTGGGTGGCTCAGTAGTTAAGTGTCTGCCTTAGGCTCAGGTCATGATCCCAGGTTCCTGGGATCAAGCTGTGTGTTGGGCTCCCTGCTCAGTGGGAAGCCTGCTTCTCCCTCTTCCACTCCCTCTGCTTGTGTTCCCTCTCTTGCTGTGTCTCTCTCTGTAAAATAAATAAATAAATAAATAAAATCTTAAAAAAAAACAGAATATTTGTAATTCTTTTATAGGACCCCATTATTGATGTAGCATGATTTACCTTGTGATACAGGTAATGCTGGGCATCATCAGCTGATGTAGTGGTAAGTTTTTCAGGTCAGTCATCTACATAACAAGTCACAGATTTCTTTCCTATGTCGAAGCCATCATTTACAAACCTATATAGCCTTTGACTCCTTCTATGTATCATAAGACTAGAAATCTGAAAGCATTTTAGAGGCAATCCACAGAATGGGAGAAGATATTTAAAAATGACAGTACAGACAAAAGGTTGATATCCAGGATCTATAAAGAACTCCTCAAACTCAACACACACAAAACACATAATCATATCAAAAAATGGGCAGAAGATATGAACAGACACTTCTCCAATGAAGACATACAAATGGCTATCAGACACGTGAAAAAATGTTCATCATCACTAGTCATCAGGGAGATTCAAATTAAAACCACATTGAGATATCACCTTACACCAGTTAGAATGGCCAAAATTAGCAAGACAGGAAACAACATGTGTTGGAGGGGATGTAGAGAAAGGGGATCCCTCTTACACTGTTGGTGGGAATGCAAGTTGGTGCAGCCACTTTGGAGAACAGTGTGGAGATTCTCAAGAAATTAAAAATAGAGCTTCCCTATGACCCTGCAATTGCACTACTGGGTATTTACACCAAAGATACAGATGTAATGAAAAGAAGGGCCATCTGTACCCCAATGTTTATAGCAGCAATGGCCACGGTCGCCAAACTGTGGAAAGAACCAAGATGCCCTTCAACGGACGAATGGATAAGGAAGATGTGGTCCATATACACTATGGAGTATTATGCCTCCATCAGAAAGGATGAATACCCAACTTTTGTAGTAACATGGACGGGACTGGAAGAGATTATGCTGAGTGAAATAAGTCAAGCAGAGAGAGTCAATTATCATATGGTTTCACTTATTTGTGGAGCATAACAAATAACATGGAGGACAAGGGGAGTTAGAGAGGAGAAGGGAGTTGGGGGAAATTGGAAGGGGAGGTGAACCATGAGAGACTATGGACTCTGAAAAACAATCTGAGGGGTTTGAAGCAGCGGGGGGAGGGGGAGGTTGGGGGAACCAGGTGGTGGGTATTAGAGAGGGCACGGATTGCATGGAGCAATGGGTGTGGTGCAAAAACAAGGAATACTGTTATGCTGAAAATAAAAAAATAAAAAAAATAAGAAAAATAAAAACCACAGTGTATATTTAGTTTGAATATGTATACTTCCTTCCAAAGAGTAGTATTACTGTATAAAAATGAGAAATCACTATTTGGTGATATTCTGAAGAGACTTTTTTTTTTTTTAAATCGCCAGATATAAGTTGGTAAAATCTTTTAGCAAATGGAAAGTGGTATTCTAACTTGGTATCTGTTGTATACATGTGTTAGGTGTTAACATGTATTATACATGTATTTTCTTATATAATCACCAACACATTTAGGTGCTATAAATGCTGTGATTAACTCCAGATGAGTATTAATAGATGAGAGGCTGGATTTCTGAAGCGAAAATAAATCTGTCTCGGGTTGCATGGCTAATAAATGGTAAGACCAAGAGCTGGGCCAATCTGGCTTCAGGAGACTTGCCCTTAATTACATTGAACCTAAGAGTTGTCCTCTATGGACACATGTGCCTAGCACAACTTGCCTTTCACTTACTATTTTTTGTAATGCTCTTAGCCCTTTTCACTAAAGCCATATTGATGTTAATTGAACATAGAGATATGATGGATAGGCAGAGCAGTCTGGGCAGAGGCTTTGGAGATGAGATATTAGAAAAGATCTGGGTCCCAGTCCAAGCTTGCATACACACAGAGTCAACTTGCAAATATCAGCTGATCTCTTTGAGCTTCAATTTTTTATTCCCAATGGGAAGATGATAAACCAATTCTATGAGATTATTGGAAGTCTGAATGAGGCAATGTCAGCTGTATTATAAAATAAGTTGCTATAACTGGGCCTAATATCTCTTTTTTTAAAAGTACTGGGTGAATTCTACTTATTTCCGTAGTGAAAAGGAAACTGATATTTACTGAATATTTAATATGTCCCAAGTGCTTTACTTACACTAAGTCATACTAACTACAAATCTAGAAATTAAATGTTATTATCCTGATTTTATAGTGAGAAACAGAGGTTACCTCTCTCACATAATGCCAATATCTGGACTTCTCTTTTCTTCTGTAGGCGGGAGCATGGTCTCTTGTACCCAGTGAGATCCCAGTCTGTGCCGCATGTTGACAGGAATGGTCTTTGTATTTGCCTCTTTGAATTCTCTACCTGCTTTTCATTTGTTTGTTTATTTTCCTCCCTATCTTTCTATAGCTGTTCCTTCTTATTCTTCTTACCTTTCTTTAGGCACAAAAAGTTGAGAGGTGCTGTTCTGTCTCTCCTAATCACCAGTCACATTGCTTAATTTGTTTTCTTTATAGCTCTTGTCACTGTGTGAAATTATTTATATATTTATCTAGGCATTGACTGACTCATCTAGTAGATAATAAGCTCCATGAGACCAGGGACCTTGTCTACCTTGTTTGCTCTTGGCCAGCACTCAAAGTGGGCTTGGCACATTAGGTTTACAATCAGTAATTGCTGAATGAATGAATGATGTTCATTTGTTTCTTAAAATCTTTTTTCTTTGTAGGCTGAGGCTCATCAAATCATTTTAAATATAACCTTTAGTTTTTTGAATGTTTATTCATGTTTTCCCTGAATGTCACCTAATTTCTGGCAAGGATTTCTTGGAGCTAATAGGCTTGAGTATTTGGTAAATAATTTCAAACTGTGCTGGTACAGCTAGGGCATTTCATTTTGACATGGGATCTCTCCGGAATCATGATTGATGATTTTCAACCATGATAGAAAGTAAAGCATGTAAGACATAGTATACATGAAAACTCATGAGAGAATTTTGAAAACCATTAAAATGCAAAGAGAGTGATATATTTTGAGTAAACAGGTTGCAGGCAATATTTAAAGTACAGTTCCATAGAAAAAAATGAATTTAAAGAAATGGTCCAGATCCCTGGATAACAAAGACAAGCTAGTTTTGGGATAGACTCCCTAACTGGAGATTTTGCCTACTTTGTTACTGAAAACTCATTACTAAAAAAGTTGATTACTAAATAGATGTTTGAGGTCACTTTTCATAGCCAGAATCCTAATTATGAAAACTTGATAGTTGATGAGTCAAGAAATAGGATGGCTATGGATGGACTTTCAGGCTTTCAGCTAAAAATGCAGAATCACCAATTAAGATAAATATCATTTGGGTTTTGAGCATAAATTTAATCTGGATATCATAAAATACCAAATTATAATTTAGTGAAGATACTCTTAAAAAATTTAATCAAAGGAATAAATCAGTTTTTAAAGGGAGATTCATGAATCACTTGGGATAAAGATTCTCTGTTTTCTATTTCTCTTAAATGACGCACAAATGGTTTATGTAATTGTACTTAAGCTTTGATAATATTTCTGGATAACTAGGTGTAATCTGCATTAATTGCTATAAATTGCTCTGATTCCTTGCTGTGAAATATTTTTCTTCTGTTAGGTAATTGTTTGTATTTTGTAAATGATGGATCATTGTTACACAGAATAGTATCGTAATTCACAAACTTTCTTCAGTACCCACATTTTCCTTGAAAACTTGTCACTTGTGCCTAAAGTTATTCCTATAATAAACACCCAAATCCTGAAGCACTTTTGGCAAAAATTTCATTCTAAAGCCTGTCCTTTAACTTATTTTTAGAGATGATAGTGCCTTATTAAATAGTGACTGTCAGCTTTACTTTTCCTTGATAACTAGAGTTATTAAATAAAGTTACTCCACCTGGAAACCCTTTTGGATCAAGCTAAGTAAAGGAATGACCTGTGCTCCTATAAGGTGTTTATATCTTGACATTCATCATTTAGTTTTGAAAACAATACAATATGTTTCTTTCCACTGATCACAAGTTTCTCAAAAGAAAGTGATCCAGATGCCATGTCAACTCTTGTAAACTCAGGTTCTAGCATAGTTCCTGGCACATACTAAGCATTAAATAAGTAGCTGATGAAATTTGAAACCTGGGTGAATAGTTTGTTCTTTTCAGGTACATTCTCAGAAGCACTTACGGTTTTGGGTTTATTTGCTTCTTTACTCAACGGCCCCCATCTATTTTGGGGTTAGTGGTTTTACTGCTCTGGCCAGCTTTTCTCACCTAATCTATTCTCACTTGTGTAAGCTTTCAGATCTTTTCTGATGGTTGCTGCTTCTAACCTTCTTTGATGCAATAGACCAGATAACTAAGCACATTAAAACAATGAGCTAAATTTTACAGACCGTTAACTTCCGAATAACTTCCGAACAAAGCTATATGCTTAGCATTGTGTTAAGCATCATAATGGTACAAAGAATATATCAGACACAGTTCTTCCCTGATTTGGAAAGGCAGTATGTGAAAAGGGAATACAACTGGAGAATGAGATAATATATATATACCCAGTACTGAATTGTGCTGTACAGATGAGAGTAAAGAAAGTGAGGCTAAGGGAATTAGGCAATAATGGAAGGCTTAAATGATCATGGCAGGCTATATGAGTAGATCTAAACCTGGAAAGTTTAAGCAAACAGAAGCAGATGAGGTGATTGACAGTATTGAAGTTATTTGGAGGAAAAAGTCTAGTTCAGACAAATATTTTTGTTTGGCCATTAATTTTCTATGTTAGTATTATTTGTATTTGTAGATTGCCTTATCACTTAGAACTGGATAGAATGTAAATTTTATATATTTTTTAAGATTTTATTTATTAGAGAGAGAGAGAGCAAGCAGAGAGAGTCAGTGAGAGAGGGAGAGAGAATCTCAGGCCTGCTCCCCACTGAACCTGGAGCCCAACACAGGGCTCAAACCTAGGACCTGAGATCACAACCCTGGTTGAAACCAAGAGTTAGGCACATAACCAACTGAACCACACAGGCACTCTGGATAGAATGTAAATTCTAAAGATATTTTGAAAGTTATAATGGACGATGTTTTACATCACAAACACTGACAGATCGTAATACTTATGTCTCTGAAGTAAGCAGTAACACCTTTTACATTCCAGGTGTGTGTGTGTCATGGCTCAGCAACAGGCATGTAATGCCTTAAAGTTCTCCATAAGTAGCCCAAACCCTCCTTTATTTTCATGACATAATTATTTGATTGCTTGATGATAAAATGAAGATAATTTTATGAAAATCAATCTCGAGAGCACACTCAAATGATAATAAAAAATTATCCTAGATGTTTTTCAAATATAAAGTATTACAATTAATAAAATGAATTCTTTCTTCATTTGGCTTTATGAATATGTTCATTCCGCCCTTTCATATGTGCCTTTTTGAAGATTGTTTAAAAATTCTGTGTTGGGAACTTCTGTATCCTCCATTAGTATGTGTACCAAAAACAACCAAAACTCTGGTCATGATTCCAGAAATCAGTGATTTCAGCCAGACTGTGGATTACTCTGAGTACCTTGGCAGGGTGGGGTGAAGAAGAACAGATTTCTTGGTGTTTTAAATTCTCCATAACTCAGTAACACCACAATACTCAGCACTAGTAACTGTGAATGGAAACTTTTCCAACCAGAGTCTGCCTTTGATGCATATGTGACTTGGAGGGTTTTATGATTTGGCAAGAATTTTAAGGAGGCTAACATATTGGGGAGAGAAAAATTCCATCATAATACTCACTTCTTTCTGATGGGTGCCAACAACGCATGTGATGGGAAATATAGCCAGGTAACTGATGGAATACCATTTGGAACATGGGGATTAATCCTTTTCCTCCTCAGCTTTTTAAAATTCATCTTGTAACAAAAGCATCTCTTGCTTCAAGATTTGGTTAAATTATCACCTCCTCTTTGAAATCTTCACTTGCATTAGCAGAATGAATGGCTTTCCCTTTCTAAGTCAGATGTTCTGTGCTTCTGTCAGTCAAAAGGGTACATTTTTGTTTAACTGAGTATATATCCAGCTCTCTCCCAAACTGTGATCTCTCCAGGGACAGACACCAGGTTGTGCTCATTTTTAGATCTCCAACACATAGTAGAAATTCAGACATTTATCATTATAGTGAATGGGCACACTTAGTTCTTAGTTGGCTTGATTGTCTCTGGTAATTTCCACTAAAAACAGTATAACCTTGAAATAGTCTAAAATCTTACTCTTCTACTCTCACAATAGGAAGTATTTGCAAAGAGGTGTTATTTCATTTATTTCATGCAAGAAGTTTTAATTACTAAGGGTATCCATGAAAACAGTTATGCAGATTTGATCCAAAAGGTGGTTCACAGCATGAGTACCAAATATAAAAGTATAATTAGGTTCTAGTACATTTCAGTTTTTATTGTGGGGTAGGAAATGAAGCAAGAAATTTAAAATTTAAAAAGAATTTTAGATTATAATGTAAAAAAAAACAGTAGCAAAGCTATACTCAAATGATGGATTCTTAGATATTTATTTACAAAGACCATTTTTAAAGGAGAAGATACCATCTAGTAATATTTCATTTACTCATTTTCTTTATTGCATATAGTAAATTGTTATTTTTCATAACTCATTGATTTAGAAAATAAGTTCTTCATATGAAGAGATTTGTTTGGGATTATAGTGAAAAGAGGACTAGATTTGGAATTAGGAAGCTTGAATTTTAGTATTGTCTTGATCTATTATGAAATATATGGCTATGGCCAATCCCTCTATTTCACTGAGACTCAGATACCTCATCTGTAAAGTGGAGATAATTCCAGTCTCATAGGGATTAATTGCCTACCTACCCCTAAGGGCTATGGGGATTAAATGGAATGATTCATGCTTCATGTCATAGTGGAACAGTATATAATTCAGGTCCTGAATAGTTCCTTGATTTGTTGGGTTCTATTAAATCTCACATGTAAGTAGTATATGGGGATAGCTTGTTATATATTAAGATTGTGATGTACCTTTGACTATAGGTTACTTTCCCCCTCACACATTGGTGGAGCCTAACTGGGGTAGCTTCCAGGCAGCCCATTTAGCTTATTGAGCATAACTCCCAGTAATGTATAATTTCAGTGTCACCACCAATTTGATCATAGTTTGGAACTCTCTGCATACCACCAGGGTCTATGAGTCAAAGTTCAACCTCTCCAGTAGTTTTCTAAGTGACTTCAAGAACTCATTTTAAGACCGCCACACCAATGATTCTATGTCTCTGTGAAAGCTGATATATTACAGTAGAGTCTGTCCAGAGTTTAATGTTTTCTGAGTTATTGGGAACTTGAGATTTGGAATTTTGTTCTTTTTACTCCCTGCCATGAAAGTCACAGTAAGCATTACTCTTTCCCTGTGGAATAGAAGATAAAAGACAGTGTGATCTGATTCTCAAAAATCCAAGTAGATTGATATAGTTTGTTCTTCCTCCCCCACCCCTTTTTAGCCCTCTCTTCCTACCCCTGCCCATAGCTAGAGACTTGTGATTATGAAGGAAAATTGCAAAGCCAATACTATTTATACTTATGTTGTTCCCTTGTATAAAGATTATTTGAAGGACAGAGTAGGAATAACTATAATGAGAGAATATTTCTACAAAGATCTCAAAGTGTTTGAATAATAAGATATCCATTGAGCAATATTAATTGATCATCCATGATGGGCAAGTTACCTTGTGACCATCAAAATATCATCAAGGGTACAAAGTAAATACTCTATCCTTCTTGCCATTAAGAACTTTCCAAACTAGAAAGGATGTTAAAATTTGGAGTATTGATTACTTATGTGTCTTTTCTAGGTTCCGATCAGTAAAAAATAGGGTCAAGAGTGCAAATGGTAACAAAATATCTGCTTTTTTTTAATTAGTGGCAAGTATCTGGTAATGGGAAAAGTTGCAATGCAGATTTATTTTTGATCTGAGACAAAGCCTGAGGTTATTTGTGGGTCTCTGATATAGACCTCAGAGCTACAGCCTCCCTGTAAGGAGAGCTATGTCAAGAAAGTGATCCCATGTGCTTCCCCTCCCTGCTATGCAAAGTTCTCTGAAGGAGCAGGAATGAAGGAAAGAATAGCAGACCTCTACTTACCCCTCAGATGAGAGAACCTGGACTCTATTTCAGAAGTGCTGACCACATGGGATTAGGAGAGGCAGGAGAAGCCTTAGTCTCCATGAAGCAGATAGAGAAATAGATGGAATTATGCTTTTCCCCACCTTTGAACCTAACTGGCCCTGTATATTTTTTATATGACCAGAGAAACATGAAATTTTGGCCAATAAATTGTCCACTCTTCCTGTAGAATAAAGCAGTAGACATAGCAAGTGAAGTTCTTATGTGGTTTAAAAAAAAAAAAAAAGTAGAGTGGTGGTAAAAATGTCCTCTTCTTGGAGAAAATGGGATTCTCTCCTAACAAGTAATGATAAAATGTATACAGATAATTACTATAACTAAAGTCTCCTAAAAACTTAAACACTATTACTAATTATATGTGTCTGTGGAAATTATCTTAAATCCTCTTTGGAACAAGCAATATATAAATAAAAATAAATACTTCTACTCATCTTTTAATGAAAAGCTCAGTTGCCTCTCCAGGATTAAAGAGATATGAAAAATAATATTTTGTTTTTGAAGAAAACAAGATAAATCACAAGGTCCTATTCAGAAAGAATCACAATTAAAAGAGAACTTTCCATATTTTTATTAATATTACAAATAATATAAATAATGATAGTTATGTACTGAGGCCCCATATGTGCCAAGTGTGTACTAAATCTTTTATTGTGGTTACATTTGCTTACATTTAAAAAATAATACTCAAGGATATGTTTTATGTCTTTCACCTAATGAAAAATTGTCTTATATATCTGTTGTACCTTTATTTTTCAAGAGTCAGTTTAGGAACTATGTCTTCTGAGAAGTCTTCCATAATTTTCTCTCACCTCATTCTTTCTTAGTTCCTAGAAACCTTGTAGTACTCCCTGCAAAACATAGCACTTACCCAATAACACAAGGCATTCATTTGATCTGTTTACATGTGCATATCTTACACCTCACCTCATGGGCAGAACACAGGCTCTCTATGTCTCTGTACTTTCCCCCAACAACTGTATCTCACTTAGTACCTTACAACTATAAATTTTTAATAGTCATTGACTTTTGTTTACTATCCTTTGTGAGTTAGAAATTAAGAGGATTTGATCCTTTCAATTTGAATTATTTGTTTAAATATATCAATAATTTATTATATGAAAGGTAAATATATTTCATCTTCACGCATAGCAAAATAAATTATTTCTGACAATATTTTAACATTCTAGGCCATCCATACTAGATATTGTACAATTCATGATAAACAGACATTTCTACCTGGCCTAATTCTAAGTTGAGAAATAATTCCTATTTTGGCAGTTTTGTTTTCTAGTATCTCCTTCCATGATATGTTGAATAATTATAAAGAGATAGAATTTGCTGGGAAAAATCATCATTGATTTTGAAGGGTTACTTGTTTGGGAATCAGAAACCTTACTCTATTCCTACTTCAGCTTCTGATTCATACTGGAACTTTAGGAAGTCCTTTCATTCTTATTCTAGTAATACTTATGGAATGTTCATTGTTTATTAGTCTGTTTTAGACTCTGGAGGTATTGTAATGAGCAAAATATACAAATATTTATGCTTTTGTGGTGGCATGAATTCTAATTTTCCTTTTTTGACTTTGGCATATTCCCCTATAGAAAAGAAACTCCACACTTGATAAAATGAGAGGATAGGATGTGAAACTCTCTGGATCCATCCATGTCTAACACACCAGAATTACACTTTCTGATAAGTAAATGTTTGTGACAGTTAAGGAAGTTATAATTGTAAAACAGCCAACATCATTCTCTTCCAAGATATTAACAGTTTAGTAACATAAATACCTTAGTAACTGTCAAGGCAGGTATCTTCCTGTTACCACCAGCAAGGAAACAGTTCCCGAGATAGGGGACTTCAGTTTCACATCCAAGCTAAACTTTGGTTCAGACCCCTCAGTATGGTTTCCTATACATTTGCTAAAATAGAACATGATTCCAACCTTCTAGGGGAGGAACCACTAAAAATGGCAAAATGAGTGATGTTAACCTACACTAATGTGGCAGCAGAGTTTGAGATCATCTGCAAGCCCTATTTAACCTTACTGGGAGATTTAATGAACACTGGGCAGCAGTAATCAATCTTCAGAGTCTCATGAGATAATGTTTCTAATTTGCATTATTCTCCAAAACCATCTTACCAACTTTCTATGCCCTTTATGTAAGAAATAAGACTGAATCATAGGGTTTTATTAAAAGTTTGAGAAATGCTGTCTCAGACTATCTGGTCTAGTTCATTCTGAAAGGAAGTATTGGGTGAGTCAATGAGAGAACAGCCTGAGAGAACAACACTGGAATCAATTCAGTAAATTATTTATTCATGTTTTACTCTAAGTACACCATAGCTTATAATCCCTGCCCACAATATGTACCTACAACATAGATGGTATTATAAATAATATAAACATAATGTGATAAGTGATATGATCATCCCATGTACCTTAGTGGTGTGAGAACATAGTTAAGGAATGAATAAATCTCCTTATTTAAATACTTCAGAATAGAAGTAATACATGAACTGGGTAATACATGAACTGGAAATACATAAACATGAGAAATGCTGAGGCTCTTATAGTTCTGTGAAAAGGAGGAAGGGCATTCCAGGCAGAAGGAACAGCACATATAAAGGGGAAAACATACAAAAGCCATATGGGGATCACCAGTGAAAAGTGAACTTCTGATTTCTGGTTCCTGGTCCTGGATTGCTGAAAAGTCATTGTGGCCATCCTCATAATAAGAAATAAGCTGAACAAATGAAAATTCATAATTCTTCTTAGATTTATTAGAGAATTGGCATCACAGTGCAAACCACCAGCTGAAAATGGAGGGGTGAGAAACTCAGAGTCAGAGCTTACTGAGGGCAGAAGCTACTGCTGGTTCCTGATAGGAACACGTGAAGGGTCATGGACCAATGTTGGAGCTTGAGAGAGAAAATCTTCCTGAAGACCTACTCTTTGTAAGGGGCACATGTTCATGAGCTTAGCCTTAGGAACCCAACTAAGTTCTTTGGGGGTGAAAATTAGAGAAAAAAGTCCTCTTGTACATGGCAGGGGGAAGAGGAGAGTAGCCATTTTAAAGTATACCAAGAGCATTTGTTCTTCCTGAGAAAGGCCTGCCCTTGGAGGAAACTACTTTACCAGAGCCTGATCAGCCCAAGATCAACATGGGTTTTGCCAAAGCCTAACCAAGAGGGAGAAGGGAAATGTTGAACTATAGGCCCCTCTAGCTTTTTCCTCCCACAAAGAAGCTGAGAAGCACTTGTGAAAGGCACAGCCCGGGGGAATAGGCCTACTAAAAGATGAAAGCTTACCGTAGGGATATGGAATGTTTTCTGTCTTCCCCATATCTTACCACCACACTACAGAACTCTAGCCAAATAAGGATAAAACTTACACTAAAAGCCTATTTACCTCTGTTTTTTTTTTTTTTGTTTTTGTTTTTGTTTTTTTTACCCAATGCATCTAGTCTGGCTTTTCACCAAAAAATTACAATCTGTGCCTAAAAAACATACTTAGAAGAAAGAAATCAAGCATTAGAAGCAGACTAAGATATGGCAGAGATTTTGGAATGATTCAGACCAGGAATTTAACCTAACTGATTAATAGGATAAAGACTGTAAGGTAAAAAGTGGACAGCATGCAAGAACAGATGGGTAATGTAAGAACAGAGATGGAAAGTCTAAGGAAAACATCAAGAGGAAATGCTAGAAATAAAAAGCACCCAGGAAATGAAGAATGCCTTTGATGAATCTTTAGTAGACTGGACATGGCCAAAGAAATAAGGAGCTTGAATATGTGTCAAGTAGAAACTTCCCAAACTGAAAAATAAAGAGAAAAAAAATCCACAAGAAAGTATCCAAGAACTGTAGGACAATGTAAAAGGTGTAGCATAGATGTGTATTGAGAATGCCAGAAAGAGAAGACAAATAAATAGCAGAAATATTTGAAGTAATAATTTCTGGGAATTTCCCCCAAATTAATAAAATACATGAAACCACACATACGGAATTTCAGGGAATACCAAGCAGGAAAATTAAAAAGAAACCTATACCTAGACATATCATGTTCAAACTACAGAAAATCAAAGAAAAAGAGAATGTCTTGAAAGAATCTAGAAGGTGGGAAGAACACCTTGTTTAGAGAGGAACAAGCAAAAGAATTGTCTTCAGAAAACACAAGCAAGAAGTGGGTGGAGTAAGGTATTTTAAGTTTTTAAAGGAAAAAAAAAAACCTACTAACATGGAATTCTGTATCCAGCAAAATTATCTTTCAAAATTTAAAGAGCAGTAAAGACTTTCTTAAACAGAGATTGAGGAAATTTGTTGCCAGGAAATTTGTTTCAACCTGTCTTGAAAGACATGTTAAATTAAATTGTTCTGAGAGAAGGAAGATGATATAGGTCAGAAACTCGGATGTATATATATAATGGAGGAGTGGTAGAGAAGGATTAGATGAAGGCAAAAGTTTAATTTGTCTGAGTTTGTTCAAATTAATAATAGTAACAGTATATTTGAGTATAGCTTATGGTCAAATGTAATAACAGTAATTTTATAAGGGAAAGTAGGGAGGAATTGGGCATACTCTATTATAGGGTACTTCCACTAACTGCCAAGTGATATAGTCTGTTTGATAGTAAGTTGGGTTACCTGGGTGGCTCAGTTGATTGAATATCCAACTCTTGATTTTAACTCAGCAGAAAGTTTGCTGGGGATTCTCTTTCTCTCTTCCTTTGTCTCTCCCTGCCCCTCACCCTCTGCCCCTGCTTGCTCATGCTCTCTCTCTGTCTCTCAAATAAGTAAGTCTTTTTTTAAAAAAGAGGGTGTCTTTGGATTATCATAAATATATATTGCAAACTCTATTAGGACAATATCTAAAAAAATGAAGGAAATATGATTGATATGCTAAGAAAGGGGAGAAAATGCAGTCATATAAAATGATCAGTTTAAGCCAGAGCAGAGAAAGAGAGGAAGTCAAAAAACAAAACAAAACAGAACAAAGGCAACAAATAGAAAACATTAATAAATATGTTTTCCAACTGTGTCAATAATCACCTTCAATGTGAATGGTCTAAATATAGTAATTAAAGAGATTATCAGGGCGCCTGGGTGGCTCAGTGGGTTAAAGCTTCTGCCTTCGGCTCAGGTCATGGTCCCAGGGTCCTGGGATTGAGCCCCGCATCAGGCTCTGTGCTCACGGGGAGCCTGCTTCCTGCCCCCATCTCTTTGCCTGCCTCTCTGCCTACTTGTGATCTCTGTCTGTCAAATAAATAAATAAAATCTTAAAAAATATAAAGAGATTATCAGTAGATAAAATTTAAAAGACCCCACCGAATGCCATCTACAAGAAATCCTCTTGAAATATAAAAATATGTACAGATTTAAAGTGAAGAGATGAATAAGAATATCCTATGCTAACACTAAGGAAAAGAAGGTTGGGAGTAGCTATTTTCATTTCAGACAGGGCAGACTTCAGGATAAAGAAAATTATCAGGGATAAGGAACAGCATTACTTAATAATATAAGAGACAATTGTTGAAGAAGACATAACAATATTCAATGTGTATGTGCCTAAAACAAGAGAACACTGCAATATGTGAGGCAAAAACTTATAAAATGTCAAGGATATATAGGTGATTCCACTATTATAGGCATACTTTAATACCCTTCTATCAATAATGGATATACTCAGCAGGCAAAAAATCAATAAGGATATATTTCAATTAAATAGCACCATGAATCAACTAAATCTAATTATTATTATGGAATATTTTATCCAACAGCAGCGACATGCACATTCTTGTCTGGCTTGCATGAAATAGAAGATAAACCACATTTAGGGCCATAAAACACACCTTAACAAATATAAAAGAATGAAATCATACAAAGTATGCTCTCAGACTACAATGGAATAAAGAGATAAAAAACAGAAAGGTAACTGGAAAAATCCTAACAATCTTGGAGATTAATAAGCACATGGGTTAAAGAAGTTTCCAGAGAAATAGAAAAATATTTGGATTTAAATGAAAATAAAAATACAACTTGAAAAAAATCCATGAAATGCAGTGAAAGCAGTGTTCAGAAGGAAATTTATAGCATTGAAAGCATATATTAGAAAGAGAGAAAGATCTAGAATCATTAATCTAAACTCCCACTTTAAGACATTAGGAAAATAGGAGCAAATTAAATCCAAAGTAAAAAGAGGAAAAGAAATAATAAAAAGTAGAACAGAATTAATGAAATTGAAAACAGAATCAGTACAGAAAATCAACAAAGCCAAAACCATGTTCTTTGAAAAAATGCAATAAAATTGATGAAACTCTAACCAGGCCAGCCAAGTGAAAAAAGGGACAAGACACAAATTACTTACACCAAAAATTGAAGTTCAGCAATCACTAGTAATTGTATGTATATTTAAAAGGATACGAAAGTGATGTTATGAACAGCTTTATGCCAACAAATTTGATAAACTCAGATGAAATGGATACATTCCTTAAAAGTGCAAACTACCAATTTCACACAAGGAAGAAGAGATAATTTGTGTAGGTCTATGTCTATTAAAGAAATGAAATTTATAGCCTTCACAAACAGAAAGTACCAGGCCCATTTCACTTGAACACTCTACCAAACATTTAAGGAAGAAATTTTACCCAATCTCTATAGTCTCTTCCAGAAAATAGAAGCAGAGGAGTATTCCCTAACTCAATGAGGATAGCATTACCTTAAAATAGCAGGAACAGACAAAGATGTTACAAAAAAGGAAAATTCCAGACCAGTATCTCTCATGAATATACATATAAAAAATCCTCAACAAAATATTGGCAAATTAAACCCAACAACTTATAAAAAGTATTATATACCATGACCAAGTGAGATTTATTCCAGATATATAAATCAAGTTTGACATTTGAAAATCCATTAATGTAATCCATCTCATTGACAGGCTAATAAAAAAAGTCATTATTTTTTTTTAAAGATTTTATTTATTTATTTGACAGAGATCACAAGTAGGCAGAGAGGCAGGCAGAGAGAGAGAGAGGAGGAAGCAGGCTCCCTGCAGAGCAGAGAGCCCGATGTGGGGCTTGATCCCAGGACACTGGGATCATGACCTGAGCCGAAGGCAGAGGCTTTAACCCACTGAGCCACCCAGGTGCCCCCCAAATCATTATTTTTTAATGAATAAAAGAATCTGACAAAATCCAACACCCATTTATGATAAAACTCATAGCAATAGCAATCCAGGAATAGAGGGGAACTTTCTCAACCTGATAAAGAACATCTACAAAACACCTAGGGTTAATATCATACTTAATGGCAGGAAACCCTAAGACTGAGAACAAAACAAGGACATCCCATTCCTATTCAACGTTCTTCAACACCATATGTAAGTCCTAACTAATTCAGTAAGGCAAGAAGAGGAGGTAAAAGGTATAGATTGGAAAGAAAGAAAGAAAACTGTCTTTGTTCATAGGTGACATGATTATCTATATAGAAAATTTGAAATGACAAGAAAAAGACTAGAGCTTATAAGCAATTACAGCAAGCTTGCATATGGAAGGCTAATGAGCAAGAGTCAGTTGCTTTATACCATGATGAATAATAGGAAATTAAAATTAAAACTGTAACAACATTTAAGTTACCATAAAAACAAAATGAAGTACTTGGGTATAAATAAAAAAAATATATTTATAACATCTGTATGAGGAATAGTACAACGCTGTGATGAAGTCAAAGAAGTTCTGGATAAATGGAGATATAGAATATGTTTACAGATAGAAGGATTCAATATTGTTAAAATGTCACTTCTTCCCAACTCCTCTACAGATGCAATGCAATCAACCAAAATTGCAGCTAATCATTTTGTGGTTATCAATAAGCTGAAAAGCAAGAGACCCAGAGTAGCCAACATAATATTGAAGAAGAAAAAAAATAAGTATAATACTACCCAACTTCAAGACGTACTGTTGCTTTATAATATGTAATTATAAATTACATATAATATATAAATTATAAATAAAATATAGTTTATGCAAATAAAATATAAAAATATAAAATAAATATAATAATTGGTGTTGGTGAAAGAATAGACAGATACTTCAGTGGAACAGAAGAGAGAATCCAGAAATAGACCAATCTAGTCAACTGTCCTTTGACAAAGGAACAAAGACAATTTGATGGAACAAAGTCTTCTCAAAAAATGGTGCTGGAACTTCTAGACATACAAAATTTGGACGCAAACTGTACACCATTTACAAAAATGAACTTAAAATGGGTAATAAACCTAAATGTAAAGTATAAAACTATGAAACTCTTAGAAGATCTAGATGACTTGTGTTAAACTGACTTTTTATATACAATACCAAAAGCTAGATCCATGAAAAAGAAAATTGAAAAGTTAGAATTATAAAAATGAAAACTTCTGCTTCATGAAGGACACCGTTAAGAGACCGAAAAGATAAGCTACAGACTTGGAGAAAATATTTGCAAATCACATATCTGATAAAGGAATTGTATCCAAAACATACAAGGAACTCTTAAAGCTCAACAGTAAGAAAACAAACAATCCAATTGAAAAAATGAAAGTCCTAAGCATGCAGCTCACCAGAGATTATATATTGGTGGAAAATAAGCTTATGTAGTGATACTCAACATCATACGGCAGTAGAGGACTTGCAAATCAAAACGAGACACTACTGCACACCTATTAGAAGGCTAAATTTCAAAACTCTGACAGCTCTAATATCGGTGAGCATATGGAGCAACAGGAACTCTTTTTCAGTGCTGGTGGGAATGCAGAATGGTACAGACACTTTGGAGGACAGTTTATAACAAGGCTAAACACAGGCCTGCTTTATAATCACATTTATAATTATTTATCCGAATAAGTTGAAAACTTATGTCCACACGAAAACCTGCACATGAATATTTATTGCAGCTTTATTCATACTTGCCAAAATTTGGAAGCCATGAAGATATCCTTCCATGGATGGATACACAGTTTGTGGTACCTACACCATCCAATGCAATAGAATAATATCAAATGATAAGAAGAAATGAGTCCCAGAAAGAATATGGAGGAACTTTAAATGCCTATTGCCGAGTGAAAGAAACCAGTCCAAAAAGAGTATATACTGTATGATTCCAACCATACGAATTGCTGGAAGAGGCAAACATACAGAGATTTTGAAACAGTCATTGGTTTCCAAGGTTTCCGGGGTCAGGGGGGGACGGTGCGGAGGGAAGAAGGAAGGAATAAAATGTTTGTGCAGAGGATTTTTAGGGCAGTGAAATTATTATATGTGAAATTATTATGGTAGATACATTAAGTTATGCTTTTTGCAAAACATATAGAACTCTACAATACAAAGAGTGAACCTTAATGTAAACTATGGACTTTATTTAATATTAATGTATCAATATTGTTATCGATATTGGCTCATCAATATATCACACTGATACAAGATATATGGGAATGTTCTATACTTTCTGTGAATTTTTTTTTATAAACTTTAAACTTTCTAAAGAGTGAACTGGATTAGTGAGTGTGAGAGATAAGAGTAAAAAAATAATTGGAGGTCATTTTGTGACGACCTTTGTGAAAGTTTGGTCTTTTAAAATTGCTTTGCCCTAGTCCACAATAGATTTGAGACGGCTCATGGAAATCAAAAGTACGAAAGTGGCCTGTCAAGCATAAATGAAAATATCAAACCATAAAATAATAAAGATTAAAATGGGAAGTTAATACATATACATAAAACCAAACGGATATGTAGAGGCCATAGGCATAAAGCTTGGGGAGCTTCTGTATTTGACACAACAGATTGACCCAGTGCTGTTTGGAAGCCACAGTAAAAATAGAGATACAGTCATTTACACAGTTCTGATTTAATTTTGGGCCATGGCAAACGTAGCTACTCCTTAAAGAAAACTTTCAAATAGCATCTCATAGGGCTACTATTGAGGGATGGCAAAAAGGAGAAGAGAATCCACAACCAGAAGGTAACTCTGCTAGTAGAAATTATTTTTGGTTCTTTATGACGATGAGTGGAGGCATGTTTTATATTTAAGTGTCTAGTAATTCCGCACCTTTTCCCCCCTAGATTCAGTTCATTCATTCGTGTGCAAAATATGCCTTGAGCACTATGTCCCAGATATTTATCTAGATATTAGGTATATATCTCAGAACAAATGGAACTTAAATGCTAGTGAATTAATCAGACAACTATTCAGATGTATTTAGCAGTAAACTTTTCTCCATGGGATCAAAAGGTACTCAAGTGTATGATTACAAGTGGAAAGATAGGGGATAGAAATCAGGTGTTGATTGTTTCTCCATTTCCCTTGGTGTGTGAATTTTTAATATGAATGCAGGGACATAAAGCATTAGTACGAGTCAAAGTGTTTCTGAGAACAAGTTTCAGTGGTTCAGCTTTATAACAATGATAAATAAACTTGTTAAATATTTCTGGACAGTGTCAGTGTTTATCATCTAAGTGATGTTGGTAGCATTTTTATCATACAGCAGATTTCATTCATTTACTGTCCTTTTCTGGGTTGTCCTGTGTGCTACTACATGTTTTTAATGTAGTGTGTTTTCTTTTTTTGATGAAGACTATCAGTTTACAGATTAAGAGTATTTACATTTTTATAGTACTGGGATTTCCCTTATAGGAACAAGGCACATTCTACATCTATTCCTCTTTTTTATGCTGCTCTGCAAAGGTATTTGTAGATATGTGTGGATATGGATTTTTGTAACCAACTGTCTATGCATTTTTTAATTTGTTTATTCCTAGGTACTTCATCATGTTTTCACTCTTTTGAATGCAATCTCTCTCTCTCTTTTCTGTTTCTCCTGATCATTTCCAGCAAACAGAGCAGTTGGTTTTTTTATGCTGAACTATTGTCAAGCAGCCTCGTTCAGTCTCCTTAGAAAAAAATAAAATAAAATAAAATAAAAAAATTAAAAATTTAAAAACCTGAAAAAAAAACCCCTTAATTTTTGTTTTTGAAATTCAAACTCCAAATATTTGTAGTCTGTTTTCTGTTCTTGTAAGTTTGCTCTTAAAATACATTAAACTATTTTAAAAAAAAGTGTTGAAAATATAATATCATGGTAATTTAAAATATTCCTTTATCCTTTATGAAAAGCACTGTATATCACTCGATGTTCTTAAAGCACATGAAAAAGAAAGAGATAGCAAATGATTGAGTCGGTTTGCTGTGTGTCATGTCATTGAGATGAGTTTAGGTTGTTCTTGTTTGTATTGTGTATTATTGTTAGAGATTTCTGGGAGCAGCTCTCTATGAAACCTCTTCAAGTAGACAGCTTTTCCTGTATCCACATCCACAGTGGAGTGTGGAGGACATTACAGAGAGAACAAGTACACTGAAGCCTTTCCACCCCAGGATTGCATAATGACTGTAGGGAATGGATTTGGGGGGGCTGAAGCTACATCTTTGTTATGGTTTAGGTGAGCCCTGGGTGTATTTCACCCAGAGGACTACCCGTGATCCCTCCACTCAGGTCTCGAGAGGAGATTTTTGAAACCTGTTTTCCCCGTGTGTTGCTAATTGCCCCTGCTGAGGTCACAGTGCTGCTGTGAGCCGGCATCGGGACCTCTGTGAAATCATTACAAGATGCTGTGTTTGGTCTAGGGAATTTCAGAGGTGTTACAGAATGACAACTTATGGCCAGGCCACAATATCCCTGTAGCCCTTTAGTGGGTTGAATAGTACCCCCTGCCCCGCAAATTCATGTGCACCTCAGAATGTGACCTTATTTGGAAGTAGGGTCTTTGCAGACTTAATTAGTTAAGAATCTCCAGATGTCATCATACTTAATTTAGGGTGGGCCCTAAATCCAATGGTGTCTTTTTGTGAAAAGAGAGGGTGCAGAGACACGGGGAATTACGCCTCATGAAGACATAGGCAGGGACTGGAGTGTGCAGCAGTGAGCTGCAGATTGTTGGGTATCCCCCCACCAAATTAGGAAGAGGTCAGAAAAAATTCAGAATTCTTTGCTAGAGCCTTCAGAAGGAGCACAGCCCTTTTCATATACCAGTTCCAGGCTTCCGGCCTCCAGAACTGTGAGAGAATAAATTTCTGTTGTTTTAAGTCCCCCAGCTTGTGGTAATTTGTTACGGCAGCCCTAGGAAACAAATACACCCACACATACTGAATGTGAGAAACTAGAAAATACAAGGAAAACATGCAACCCAATTCTAGGCCTCATCATTCAGAGTGGCAAATATAGAGTCAAAAACAAAGCTTCTCTTATAGGCAGAATCTTCCCAAATCCTATTTGCAGTAAAATAGAACCCCCAAATTAATGAAACTCACAAAAGCACAAATTTTACACGTTTAAAACAGGCCCGAGTGAAATCCATTGGATGTATCGCGTCTAAGCATTAAACATTTTGACTGAAACTAGAATATTTCAACATACGTTATTACTGTTTTTATCTTTTGTCAGTTTTATTTTGCGCTAATCAATAGTCTGGGTCAGATACGAGCTCTCCTACTCACTAACCGGTTAACTTGGAGAAAGTTAGTCTTTCTGCCGGGGTTTCCTCATCTGTTAAGTGGGTTAATAAGAATCCTAACCATGCAGTGAATGTGAGGATTCAATAAATCAATAAACACAAAACATTCAGCCCACTTATTCGGTATATGGGAATTCCTAAAACACATTAGATATTAAAAGGGTCCACTCAACTCCTTAGGATTTGTTTTGGCGAGGCTGTAGCATCATCACTATAGACTTTAAAATAAGGAAAGACATAAATGATAGGAAATGAGTTTCTGAACAACAATGTTATCTAATCATGGATAGCATTATTAAAATATATGGAGATAAAATACCGAGTTATTTTCTAATCTTATAACTAGCAAATAAAAAGACAAAATACCATGTTTCAAATTTTAAACCCTGAATTCTTGTTGCAATCCTTATTTAATGCCAAACTATGACAAGGAAATAAATGTGTTATCTGCTCCATTAACTAAAATTTGTTCAGAAATAATAAAAAAAAAAAAACCTCATTACATTTGCAAAGTGGAATTCACAAAACGAGCTGCTAAAACAGCTGTGCAGTTCTAAAAATAATAATAATGAATCTAAGTATAAACCATCACACTCTTTTAAAAAATTACATTTATGCTTCTCTGATCTTTGAAATTGTTTTATATTTTCATCCAGTTGACATGTTATAAAAGATGTTTTTTGATTGCATGTTAAGATAATATTTTTCCAAAGATGATCTCCTAGGTAAAGGTTAGAAGTGTCTCATCAGCCATATCAGTCAGATGCTAAACTAAATAGTTAATGTCATTTAATATGCATTATCTGCCCACCACACACATATTCTTTCAAAGCCGGGAATGAAATCCCATACTGGGAGAGACTCTTGTAGATTCTTCAGTGCATTTTTCTAATTTAATAGTTGTGGAAACTCAAGCCCAGGGAAGGGAGGTTATTTACTCCATACCACACAGCAAGGCAGTGACAGACCTGCTACGTCCTTTCCTCCCGTTTTACCTTTTGTTTTAATCTTTATATATTTTTTTAAGATTTTATTTATTTATTTGACAGTGCAGGAGAGAGCACAAGTAAGCAGAGAGGTGGGCAGAGGGAGAAGGAGAAGCAGGCTCCCCGCTGAACAGGGAGCCCAGATGCCAGGTTCCATCCCAGGACCCTGGGATCCTGACCTGAGCCAAAGGCAGATGCTAAACTGACTGAGCCACCCAGGTGCCCTGCCCTACAGGATTTCTCTTAAACTCAGTTTTCTCAGCTATTAAATGGCAGGCACATTTATCTCACAGAGTTGCTGCCAAGATTAAATAAAGTTCTCTATGGGAATGTACATAAAATGTATATAGAAATGTATGTGAGCTCATACATTAAACAAGCATAATTTATAAGATAAAATCAAAATACAACCGGATTTTTGTTTCAGTGTCCTTTAAAAACTTGCACACTGGGGAGAATGTTTCCCATCCGCCTAGATCAAACCTATCACATTTCTCTAAGTTGTGTAACAGTTGTTCCTTTAATAAATTGAAGTTGCCTAGTTCAATAAGATGTTAAGTTCTTTATTCAAAGTTTATTCATTTCCCAATTCTACCCTGAGTCAGGTCCTTGCTAGGCATGATTGCAGAAGGTTACCTCACTCTGCACTCGCTGGCGCCCACATTCTGACCACTGTGGCAGCTTTAGGACTAAAGGGAATCAGAGAGTTCTGACCTGATTGGTGACGCTATAAGAAGCTATTTTGGGGTCACTTGAACTCTCCTGTGCTTTTTTGTGGGTTCTTCAGAGACTTCCCCATCCTGGCTCTCCAGCTACAATTCTGTCAGGCCAGTGATTCTTTCTAATCTTCAAGCCACCACTTCCCCGTCAGCCCCTTGGTTTTCCACATTTCACTCTTCAACACTTTCCATGGTGGAAACCCATTGCCCTCCCATCCTGCCCTCTTGGATTGGAATCACATGACTCTAGGCTGGCTCTGTTTACCATGTGGCCCACACCTGGTCTGAAAAGAAGACTCAGGTTCCTTTGCCTTGACCAACTTCAGGAATTCAGGTCCGTCAAAATATAACCTCTCATTCAGCTCCTCTCCCTCGTTCTCTAACTTTCCCAGGTAAGGTTTTATTTGGTCGTTGGTCTACTGTACTCTTTAGTATGTCGAGAAGAAGACTTCTGAATGGTCCTACTGGAAACCATTCTCTGGGTTTGAGATGGAAAACATGACCAAGCCCTACCCCACCCTTCAACTTTCTAAATCTTCCTTTTAGAATTTAGAGCACTATAACCAATTTTCATATTACCTATTTTTCCATTTTCATATTTTTTTGGTGTCCTACTTTGGAATTTGTATCTATCATAGTCTGATGCCTTAATTAAAATTTGCAATTTTAAAAATCCCCTTATATGTGTGATGTCTATTCAGTCATCATTTGTTAACCCAATTGATGATTTTCAGCTTTCCAAGAACTGGTTAAATGTCTGGAATATAGTTCACAGATAAGCTCAATGTTTATCACACTAAGATAAACATTGTGGGGGAGAGCTGTGACAGCCAGATCCCCACACCAAGGCTGGAAAGCAGGCTCTACTGCTCCGAACACATGCAAGGAAGAATAATTTTTAAAGATCCATAGAAACAGCAGTGAGTACGGCCACGTGGTCATGGCATCACAAGCAACATTCTTAGTTACCCAATCACAATCAGTAAAAGGTTTTCCTGTCCTGATCAAACAGATTGTAGATTTCAGGTGCTCTCATCACACACGTATTTACACACACAAGTGGTAACTATGTGAAGAAATGACATGTTAATTAGCTTGACTGTAGTAATTATTTTACTAGTATTTGTATAGCAGATCATCATGTTATGCAACTTAATATGTACAATTTTTATTTTTAAAAAAAGCTTCAAGGGAAGATCCCAAAGTGGATTGGCCAGGTAGGTTCCCCCACCATAGACCAATTGTCTTTCTTCATTCACTCTGGGAAACTCTATCTTCTGTTGGTCTTGCAGGCACAGGTATGCATGTGGCAGATACTTGACAGAGTGCTTTCTTTTTGAGCCAAAGAAAAGTAATAGATGGTTTATGGCTACCATCTCAAATTTGGCTTTTCTCCCAGCTTATAGCTTTTGCCTTTGGTCCAGGCTTATCTGTTATATCTGAATAAACTTGAGCAGCACTTTCATTTAGAAGCAATCTATTCTCTGATAGGAACAGCAGTGAAATATTTTCTTGATGGATCTAGAACGTTTAAAGCAGCAGTTTCCCATATGGCAACTTGGTTTTGTGTAAGTTTATGAGAAAACATAAATTTAAAAATAAACCAGAACAAAAAGAAAATTAGTAGATCCACACCCTGAAAGCTTGCCAGACTACTTTCCGAACACGGTGAGTTACTTTGGATGATGGTTCAAGTAGGCTTGTTCATTTTGCTCAGCTCTGTGTATCTAGAATTCATCTGTGCTGTTGTATAGGCTTCTGTGTCTGTGTGTGTGGGGGGGTTTTGTTCATTTTCCACACATTTTTTCTGAGATATGTGCTTTTGTAAAGGAGGAGACATTACCTGTTATAGACGAACTACAGGCTCTAGAATGAATATAGCACAACTGGTGAGTCTGTTCTGTCAGACGGCTCCTGGGTGATAGGTTCTTGTTTCTGAACACTATATATGAGCCTCATGTATTTATAAGGTTCCATGATTCTATCTTTTTTTAAAGGACTTATTTATCTATTTGAGAGCGAGAGTGGGAGAGAGAGAGAGCCGAGCACAAGCAGGGGGAGTGGCAGATGGAGAGGGAGAAGCAGGCTCCCCGCTGAGCAAGGAGCCCAATGCCAGACTCAGTCCCAGGACCCTGAGATCATGACATGAGCTAAAGGCAGATGCTTAACTGACTGAGCCTTGCAGGCGCCCCAGATTTAATGATTCTTAAGGAACTGCTGAATTTTTATATTTAAAGTCTAGAAAAGTAAGTAATTACTGTTACATCTCTTGTTAGTAGGTGCTGGGTTCATATAGAGTAGCTTGTATACTAGTGCTCTTGGTAAAATATTTCCTGTTTGTTTCAGATTATAGGGAAACAGGGATTCTAATCCAGTCCCAATCTGTGACAGCAGGAGACATCTTTAGCTAGGAGGTTGGGAAGTGGGATTATCTAGAAAATACAATCGAGCCAATCTCATGATCTAGAACTTTAGTGATTTCCCAGAGAGCAAGAAATGGAGTTCAAATTCTTTGGCCTGGTGTTTATATCTCTCCAGATTTGTCCCCAAAGTACATTCCTAGCTGTTCTCACCCTAAGCTTTATTTAAACTTTACTTAACTAGAAGCGATATCTGACCATATCTGATCATTGAGCAAATGCTCCATTCTTCCCTATTATATTTTCCTGTATTGTTTTTATCTTTCAAGATCCCACTCAGAAAACACTGCCTTTAGAAGCCTTTTCCAGTTCCCACAAGTACATATATTTCCACTTTCTCTTATACATGTATCTATACATCAGTGCCTTCACCTGCAGGAAGACTCTGGTGCCAGGTTCTGAACAGACAAAATAATAGATACTAATCATCTTTAATCTTGAAACAGGAATACCCTGATTTATCACCCATGTTATTCGACAGAGTTGATTTCAATTCTTAAGGATGTCTTTTTCCATTAAGAACAATCAAAGGAACATATTCCCTAGGCTACCGAGGCATCTTTTAAAGAAACATCTCAATTGCACAGATGGCATCATTGGAAAAAAGGAATAGGAAGCCTTCGGTGGTGACTGATATCAAGGGAGCCGAGGTTATTTGGAAATGGTCTATATGTTAAGCAACTTAACTGCTTTAGGAGCAGTGTTCTATGTGCTGATGTGTCTCTAATTAGGAATCAATCATGCCAATTTTTGAATACTTGTATCTATTTAAGGTATTCACATATTGTTGACCTTGACTTCAGAAGAGCCAAGTAAATACCAGCTGTAAGTGAAACCCAGTTCTGTTACTTTTCCTTTTCCATTCTCATTCCCTCCTTCTCCCCCTCTCTGTCTCCCTCCCTACCCATCTCTCTCTCTCATCAGAGCCAAGTTCTTGAACCCTGACTATCTTTGCTATCACCAAATGTTCTTTATGGTTTGCCAACAGTATAAGCACTTTCCAATTTTTAATACTAAATAGCTTCTCTCAAGTGAGTTAATAGGTACACTTTGAAAAATCTTGAAGTGTATAAAAAGTTGGCAGATATGAAGTATTTTATGCATTTTGCTATGCCATTTATTTCTGGTGTGGTTTACTGTACACATTTAGATACATATATACTTGTCACTGAATTCCTCAATGTAATATTTCAATATGTGCTGACTGAATTAATATGGTATTTTGCAGAAGCTATTGGGTAATTTTTACTCTGTTCTCTCTAGCTAAGTAGGAATGTATGGGGAAGATTATCCTATACATTCAGCATCTCTTTGGATGTAGAAAATAATCCATGTTAACTCCACTTTCTCCTGTTTTTCCAGACTTACCTTAAAGAGTAGAGTAAAGAAATGTTTATAGGACATCATGAAAGGTAATTAGGATGTGTTAACCTTGAGGCATCTATTTTAGGTTTTGTGTTTGTAACAGTCTTCCTCAGCCTGTATAATTATCTGGCTAATGGTGATCAATCATTATGATACCGATGACAGGCATTTTTCATTGTTTCCAGTTCTATTTTTTAGTCACTAACTTGACATCCTGAAGACTCAAATCCTTGAATCAATCCACTGAGCAGGAAGGGCACCGGGAGCAGGCAGACAAACCAATCTTGCCGTCTCAAGGTTGTACTCAAATTGGATTCCTTCATCTATTATTTTTTGCCAGCATTTTTTAAAGAAAAAGTTTTATAAAAGTACAAGTAAATTTTTCAGTTTTGACACCCTCAGTGTCAGAAAAATGTTTCTTCCTTTAGCATTTACTGAGGGTCTGTCATGTGCAAAACCCTGGGAGAGAACACTTAACTTTTGCAGATGGTTTGCTGTCCAGTCACAGACATGGATGCACAAACAACTAATATGGTGAGGAGGTCCTCCTTGACTCCCAGAGCTTAAATCTGAGAGCAGCATGAGCTGTTGGTGAGAAATGACTCTAAATAGAACCCAGGACACTGGACACCTCTGAGGGAGGGGCTCCATAGTGTGTGTTGAGAACCCACCTTCAGCCCAAGGCAAGCCTTGCCTTTCTTTTCTCTTTTCCTTTTTTAACTAGTTGGAATTTTGTGAAGTTTTCTCTTTTTGCTTTGCATCATAGTATATTGTACATACATGCCTTTTTTTTTTTTTTTTTTTTTTTTTTTGAATTTTTTTTTTTTTTTTTTTTATCTTTTTTTTTTTTTTATACATTTCTTTTTTTTTTTTTTTTTTTTTGTCTAGGAAGCTCTTCAGTGCCGTGATTGGCACTGTCTCTTAACCTTGTCCATGTTTGTGAACTCAGAATGCCTAGTGCAAGTGTTTGAATGGATTCCCCCATTAATTCATTTATGTAACAGTGTGAGTGGTTTGGTAGCTTGTCGGAAGACTGATACTCTTACTAAAGGAGAATATCCCTTCTTAGAGAATTCTCATTTGCTCTGCACGAAAGTGATTAACCTGCTCTTTAATCTGTGAGAATCATGGCCCTATATACTTCACTCACCCTTTACCTGCCCACAATCCAATCTAGCAAAACAGGTTCTCAACATTTATTCATCATTGCTTTCTGCTCATCTGTGAGGGTTCTGAAAAAGAGATGGAGATTAAGATAGATGATACTTTTCTTCTAGAACTGGATAGGAGTTTGTTTGTAAAGCAGAATATGAAAGTGATGGCTTGTCAAGTTGAGCAAATCACAAGTCAGAGGACATCAGACTAGGAAAAGACCTGCCAGCCTCACGCATGAGTGTATTTTCCGTGGCTGTGCTCAGTGGGGCTATTCTTGGCCACTGGAAGGAATGGAGAGCTCTCTCTCTTTCAGTGAGCTGATCCTTCAGCACACGGGAGAATATCAAACAAATTGGAGCTTTGTGACAAATAAGCCACAAATACCGAACCTCATCTGTGTGTAATTTCTCCTTCATTTTACTCAAATATGGAAAGATCTTTTAAAGCAGTAGCAAGCATATCATATATACATACAGACCCCTCTTCCATTGTTGAGGATTTGTATCCATTTAGTTAAGTGGTTTGTAACTGTCTGATACTTAGCCCCAAGTTCCTGTGTTCATAATCAATGCAGAAATATTTCATAGATTACATTTTGACATAGCAATTTCACAGAATCAGATTATGGATACACATACCTCCCTCTGCCCTTTTTCTGTCTTCAAGGGCACAAAGGTAGACTTGAGAGGAAGCCGAGCCCTCTGTGAAGCTGAGCTGCAACAGAAAAGCAATAACCGTTATTGAAAATTCCTGGAGTAAATTGTGTTTGTATGAAATGTTTTGTTTTGCTGTTTCATTTTGGATTTGTCTTGAGTGATTATTTCATTTTCAGATGGCTCCAAGGAACTTGGGCTATTAATTTTTTTATGCAGCACTTTGATTTTTCCAGGAATTGCCATCATTTTCATTAGTCACTTCTTTTAACATCACTGGGAGGAAAGTCAATATTCTTTCCTCACCCGCCTCCCTGGAAACTCTATACCTGGAGAAGAGAAATGAGTCGGGGCAGGTCAGATTCCAGACTGGAATCATTCTCAGAAGGGCAATTTTTAAAAGCCATTTTAAGAAGTCTGAGTAGACCAAGTAGTTTGTTCACAGGCCTTGGAAAATGATTTCTTGAGCTAGTTCTTCTCATAGTCCCTCAACACTGATGCCCCAACATCTGTACCTCTTCCTTGGAATGCACTGCAAGTCTTTCAGACTCCTACATTGAATTGCTTTCCTGCCCCCCAACCCCCCGCCTCAGAGTATTCAAAACCCGATACATGAGAGTACGTTGATCTAATTTGGGGATGGGGGTGGGGAAAGAATTCCCTGGAGTAGCAGCTTTTGAGTAGATACCAACTCCTGCAAGAAGGTAGGAGTAAATGAGATATGAAGGTTGGAAGGAGCCATCAGCAGAGGGAGGGAAGGGAGGAGAAGTTGGTAAGGAAAGCTAAGGCCAAGGAGGAAGATGGGACACAGTAGGTTGGGCTTTGTAGGTTGAATTTTGAATATTGGTGGAAGGCCTTGATGGAATTTGTAACTTAGGAACTCGGGGCCCAATCAGGCTTTTTCAGACATTCCATTTAACTTCGAGCAAATGAATGAAGAATCAGTCACAATATATCTGGTTGCTAAAGCAGATATTGATATAGTCTCGGGAAATTTTTAATGATACAGAATATAGATGTAAAAGAATTGGAAGAGAAATTGAATATCTAAATTCATGTAAAGCCAGAAGATATTTTGGATGTCAGCAAATACACTGACACAAAGAAGTCCTTGTAGTTTTGAACATGAGGCCCATTCTTCTTGGTATTCCAGAATAATGCATGGATCTCTTACTTAGAAAATGGCCATCATGTTTTGTGCCCAAAGTTAATAACTTTTGGACACATTTAGAGAGAGATTGTGACAATGTCTAATTGATCATGGTCCAGTTTTCTGAAGAACCATCTTCGGGGCATGTAATGAGGTAGACTGCCAATAATCTGGCTGAGAAACTCAAAATGGCAAGAATAATTTATTCATCAATTCAATTTTAATTGAATTTGAGGTATGTTTAGTGGAATTCTACCATCCTTTCAATACCAATTGTATCTTCCTGTTATTCTTACCTCTGACTTAATGGGTACTTTTCTTAGTTTCTCATTTTCAGGCTAGCACTGTCTTATCTATAGTATGGAAGAATGTAGAGGTTACAAAAGTATGGCTACGTATTTGTTATTTTAGTTTATCTTTGCTGAAAGTGTGAAGGATATATGAAGCGTAAGCTATATTGATTCCTGTGAGCTTTTTGGACTTGACTCATCCAAAATTAGTTCCTCAGCTCCTGTAATGTACCCACTTTATTTTTGTCTCAGTACCTTTCAAGAATCCTGCTGTGGTTCATAATAATTGAGATTGAGGTTCTCCAGCCCTCCTTCTTTTTCTTAGTTCATTTTGCCAAATGATAGAAGGGGAAAAAAGGGAATTTTATGAAATGTGTATATAATTGGACAGCATGAGCAGAGAATTTCAAGAAAGTCCAGTTCTTTGCTCATGAATTGATTTAACAGTTGCCAACTAAGGTGCAGGAAATTAAGTGCCATATTACATGCAGCCTGGGGCTCCTTGGAGACAAGAAAAATGCTTTCACTTTTCAATGAGCTGTGGGAAATTGTTCCAAGACCATCAGGAAAAGCTTTATTTCTGTGAAAAAGAACTCCATGGCCATCAGAGCAAAAGGCACTTGAATTTTACATTGTGACAGGTCTCTACTGAACAAACCGCTGGGTCCTGACTCCAGTGACCTTGGGAGATAGGAGGGAATGGAGCTTGGAATTGGAATTGTAACCCCATGAAAATTATTCCTTTTACTAATACTGCAGTGTTAAAAATGCTTTATATTCTATGTAAATGAAACACTCAGCCACTAACCTGAATGAATACGGTTTCTCTTAATCACATGGACTCAATAACAATGTTCAAGCTCTTTGACCCAGTTACTGAACTCATAGAAATTTACCTTAATAAAATAATTTCAAACAAGAAAATAAAACTATATTCCTGAAGGTATTTTTGTCAGTATTAGCTCTCATAGTAAAAAATGGAAACAACTTAAATACCCAATGGTATAGAAATCATTAAATACATTCAGATGTATAGAAGTAAGGAAATATTCTATAGCCAATGAAAGTTAGGTAGACTACGTGATTGTAGAAAATTAGCTCCAGTCTATGTGATAGGGGATAAATGAATCACTAGTGTAGTAAGTATAGCTGACATTTATTAGGCCCCTTTTTTGTGTCAAGTAGTATTTTGGCACTTTACATTTATTCATCCTCAAAATAAGCCTATGAGGTAGGTATTCTTTTTTTTTACTTAATTTATTTTTTTTCAGTGATCATAATTCATTGTATGAGGTAGGTATTCGTATATTCCCTAAATAAAATTAATGAACACTGTTAATTAATGGGTTTTACTATTTTAAAAATGGCTTAGTAATATATAACACTTGAGGACAAAGTTCAAACTTTATTAAAATAGGCTATTCACATATTACAAAAGAGAGGAAATCTTCATCCCACATAGCTACTTCTTCCACTTGAACACCCACTCCTAGAGGCCTGGTGTTAGATCTAGTGTTAGGTAACAGCCACCAAAGAGCCCCAGTTAGTGGGAGAATAGACATTTGGAGAAGAAAGCATTTGTGGAAAACTGAAAGCAGCAGAATTTGCTAGTATATAGGTGAGAGAATTATAGCCTGGGTAATCTGTTCATAATCTTCTAGCCCATAATGCAAAAATGACAAGGATGATAGATAGACCTGACATAGGGAAATTTAATTTAAACATTAGGAAGAACTTCTGAACTTTAATAGTGTTATATTGGTTTATATTTTAAGATAAAAACTATGCTATAAAACCTACAGCTACCAATCCTTCAGAGGAGTGGAAAGTCTTGACATAAAGAAGGAAAGGACATTCACAGGTCAAAGTGGGAGATGAAGTACCTTGTAGAATATAGAATGTATGAATGAGGGGTGCCTCGGTGGCTCAGAAATTGGGCATCAGACTCTTGATTTTAGCTCAGGTCATGATCTCAGGGTCATGGAATTGAACTCCAAGTTGGGCTGTGGCCTGGGGGAGTTCATGAATGGGTTAAGATAGCTACATTACCTCCTGAAATTTTACAGCAAGTTTACATATGAGTATTTCCAGGAGGAAAACATCTATTTTTTTTTATCAAATATTCTTAAATATCTCTGGTGCAAAATGACTACTACAGCATCTCCTCTGATGTTACTGGAAAAGAAGGCTGGATAGTAATTACAGTAGATGATAGATAGACAATAAATACATAGATAGATTGATAGTCTATTATATATAGTTGGACAGTCTTACTGTTTCCTCCTAATGATATGAATAACCCCCATACAAGATTAGAAACTGTCAGTCAAAATGAAAGTAGAGAAAACAAATACATAAATATTCAAAAGTCTTTAACCCAGGGCCACTGAAGAGATAGGAATTTGACACAGAGCCACAGCTCTACCTTGTGCCTTGTGTATGGCATAACATAATAGCTCAGGGCTTTGGGCTGATGCCCTAGGGTTCTTCGTGGGGATACCAGGCTGCCTCTTAGATGAAGTCACCTCTCCAAGGACTGAGGCTCAATTAAACCTTCTTTTGCATCCTTTGGTTACATCTGTGTTTTTTTATTGTTGGGAATCTCTTGTTATTGTTTAGAAAGCCACCTTTTAGGTTTTATGTTACCAAACTTATAGGTACAAAAAATTTAAATTAGTCATTGTCTGATTCATCAAGGCATTTGGTCTCTTAATGCAAATAACCAATGAAAAGAGAGTTGGTCCTCTTTTACAACCCGATTATTGCTTTTTACTTTAATAACAACTTTACTGAGATATAATTCACATTCATTGCTTTTTTCCTGAGTTTCTTTTCCCTTTGATTCACTGTAAAAAAGTGTGTGTTGGGGTGTGTGTGTGTGTGTGTGTGTGTATGTGTGTGTGTAGTGGTGGTGTGGGCATGTGATTGCATGTGGTATTTAAAGATAGAGCAAAATGACTTTTGAGAAGAACCTAGTTAATAGAACCGCTTGGGTTTGTAATATAGGATGGAGTAAGATTAGCTGTATGCGGCAGAAAATAAGGTGGAATGTATTCAGTTTCTAATTAACACATTAATTTTATTAGTTACCTTTTCTTCCCCTTAATGCCTCCACTGACTCTGACAATTGCTATGCCCTGACATTTTATGATTTGGACACTATGGCCAAGAGTAAAATGCGTGTGTTTATAAGGAACATATAGTGAGAGTATATCCTTGACAGATGTAGTATTTCAGGTTGGCTGGTGGTAGCCTTCCCCTGAGGTTCCTGTGACTGAAACTCCCAGGTTATCTGTTGTCTGCCTATTTGGGAGGGCAGTAAAGTTCTCTGAATTCCTCCACATGGCTTTCCATTTGTGCCTTCATTCAGTTTTTTAGTTGCTCAGCAGACACTAACCACTGTCTCCTATACGGAATGACCTAAGTTTGATATTACGGGGGTTACAAGATTAATAAGAAATCATCCTCGCTTTTGAGAAGGGTTTTGTAAACAGCCAAAGTACAGGGGAGATGAGACTCATATAATAGCAGACAGGTAAACAGAAGGCTGTAGGAACACAGACAGAGCAGTTTAAATTCAGAGATCACATAAAGTTGCATGCAAAGTTAGCACTTCATCATGACTCAGGATAGGTAAGATTTTGGTAGGTAGAGAAGGGGAAAGGAAATGCTAGACTTCCAGCATGAGGAAAACATTGATTTATTGAGTGCTTTCTATGTGTAAGACACCTTGCTAAATTAACCCTTTCTTATGAGCCAAGTTATATTGCCTTTTTTTTTTTTAAAGATTTTATTTATGTATTTGACAGAGAGAGAGAGCAAGAGCAGTGGGAGGAGCAGAGGGAGAGAGAGAGGGAGAGGGAGAAGAGGCTCTCTGCTGAGCAGGGAGCCTGATGTGAGGCTCTATCACAGGACTCTGGGATCATGACCTGAGCTGAACACAGATGCTTAACTGACTGAGTCACCCAGGCACCCCCCAAATTATTTTTCTATCCCCACAATACAGAGAAAGAAATGGAAGACTGTGGAGGTTTGCTTTGTTTTCAAGCCAAAGGGGTTTGGAAGCAAAACACCACTGCAGTATTTGCTAAGCTGCATGGCCATATTTCTTTTGTTCATCGTTATGTCTAGCACACTGATTGGCAAACTTTTCTTCAAGGAGTGGATAATAAATATTCTAAGTTTTTCACACTTAAACTCTTGTCACAATTTCTCACCTCTGCTGTGGTATTTCAAAAGCAACCACAGACCGTGTGTAAACAAATGGGCATGGCTGTGGTCTGATAAAACCATTTTTCAACTGAAAATTGAATTTTATATAATTTTCACATTTCATGATATTTTCTTCTTTGTATTTTGTTCAACCATTTAAAGTTGTTAAAACCGGGACGCCTGGGTGGCTCAGTGGGTTAAGCTGCTACCTTCGGCTCAGGTCATGATCCCAGGGTCATGGGATTGAGGCCCGCATCGGGTTCCTTGTTCAGTGGGGAGCCTGCTTCTCTCTCTGCCTCTGCCTGCCACTCTGCCTGCATTTGTGCATAGTTTGCTGACCCCTAATGGTATATCACAGTGCTTAATAAATACTTATCATGAAAAATAATTAGTGGAAGAAGAACTGCCCTACTCCTTGCCCAAGGCTCCTGCATCACACAGGTCCTGAGTCCTCCAGTCCTCCTGAGTCACCTCCAGGTGTGACTCTGTAGCTTGGATGGTCAGTGGCCCTGTATATTCCTCCAACACTGAGGAATATAATATTGGATACTACTACATTTTATATAGATGCATCTGCTGAAAAATAATAGATCAGGAAACCAGCTGAGATAAGGCTTTCATTCTGTTATTGAGCCAGGATGTATCTCTAAGCCTCTTCTTAAAATGAGCAAAGATCTGTGATACCTTAAGTCATATTGTTTGTCCATCTTTAAAGAGCAAGAGTTTTTTTGTAGTATTTCCTTTAAGAATTGCTGAGTTATCAGGGCACCTGAGTGGCTCAGTGGGTTGAGCCTCTGCCTTCGGCTCAGGTCATGATCCCAGGGTCCTGGGATCAAGCCCCGCATTGGGCTCTCTGCTGAGTGGGAGCCTCCTTTCCCCTCTCTCTCTGCCTGCCTCTCTGCCTACTTGTGATCTCTGTCTGTCAAATAAATAAATAATATCTAAAAAAAAAAAAAAGAAAAGAACTGTTGAGTTATCTTCAGTGGGCTCCTTTTCATTAAAAAAAAAAAAAAAAAGGAAAAAGAAAATGGCCCTGAATTTTGACTTATTTATAAAAGGGTCCATGAGGCACATCTGATGATATCCTTAGAAAGCAAAGATGAGATCCAGCATAGTTGAGTATCGCCAGCAAGAGCCAGTACACGTGAGTATCCTTGAAGCAGACCAGTACTGCTATGGAGACAAAGGCAAAGCTATGGCACCAGAAAATGGAACCTAGGAGTCTGCTTATTGTGATGAGCACAGGCTGGCGTATGGAGTGTTGAATCACTATATTGTTCACCTGAAACTAATAATACACTGTATGACAACTACTTTGGAATTTAAATAACAATTTGAAAAAAAAAAGTGGATCCCACAGACATTTTAAGGTTCACTAGACCTTTTGCTGTACGTTTCTAGGGCAAGAATCTTGGAATTCCATACTTGCTGGTCTAAAAGTAGAGTTTGGATTACCTCTAGAATATTAGAGCTTTTCATACAGTTCTGACTTCAAAGTCTCTAGAAGTCTAATAATTATGAGGATTCCAAATAAAATGTAAAGAGGCTTTGGCCAACTATCTGTCCTCTGTCACATTTTCCTCTTCTGGAAAGTGGAGTAATAGTAGCTACTTCTTTGGGTTGATTCAAGGATTAAATGAGATAATGGATCCTTTTAATTATTTCAATTACTTTTTTTTAGAATTTTTGTTTTTCTTTTTTTAAATAAAGATTTATTTATTTTAGAGAGAGTGAGTGAGTAAGCAGGGGTAGGAGCAGAAGGAGAGGGAGGGAGAGAATCACAAGCCAACTCTGCTTAGAGCGTGGAGCCCTATAAGGGGCTCATCCCAGGACCCTGAGATCATTACCATACCTGTAATCAAGAGTCAGACATTTAAGTGACTGAGCTAGCCAGGAATCCCAGAGAGGATCTTAAGCAGACTCTATGACACACATGGAGCCTGATACAGGGCTCAGTCTCACAACCCTGAGATCATGACCTCTGCTGAAATCAAGAGTTGGATGCTTAACCTACTGAGCCACCCAGGCACCCCCATTTGTATTTTTATCCATGACAGAATTAAATATAGAATTCAAGTTTTCCATTTCCTTGTTCTATTGTGAAAAAATCATTTCCTATCTTTTTTCTGCCAACTCTTGTCAAAAAAAAAAAAAAAAAGATGTACCTAGCCAATTCACTCTTTGGCTTTCAAGAAAAGACCTCCTTCTTTCTTGAAAGCCATTTTGTTGATGGGATGAATTAACACAAGGTATTAAATCAGCTTAGTTACTATGTGCTAGGAGAACATTTATTCATTCTCCAGATTCCTGAATATGTTATATAGTTACAGTGATTTGTGAAAACAAATCTGAATATCTTATGTCAAATTCTCAGCAAGAGCCTAACTCAAAATGAGGTATTAGTTTACATGATGGGAGGATTGATTCATTTGATTTTCCCCAAGGGAAAACAGTGTTTCAGTCTTTAAAGATGAAATGTGACACATTAGTTCCTCTTTCGCCTCCATGAGAAGAGCTTGCTGTAATTCTACAGAATGTTGCTGTAAGGCTCATTTCCACTGTGCAGACGGCTGCTCATTGCTTAAGATGATTTTGCATCAAAGGAGAATAGGAATAGATGCTTTGTTGGACTGCATCAAAGCATCAGAAGACATCTTTAGATTAACATGTTTCTCCATTGACCCTAAAGTCAGTAGATGACTAAGTAAGGTCTTACCTGAGTCTTTATATATAAGAAATTTATTTCCTCTGATTTGAGTTTAAAAACTCAATTTCTTTTAATTCACTTCAGAGAATTCTGTGGCCTAGCCAGCTCATATCTTACTGTTTTCTTCAAATCATTGTTTCTCAATTTGGCTATACCTGGGACTGCATGGAGAGTTAAAAGGAAAAAAGACCCTCATTCCTGAATTCATAGGCTTATTTAATTGGTTTGGAATGTGGCCCAGACATAGTTTTTTTCATTTTTCCCCCTTTTTTCTTTTTTTTTTTTTGAAATAATATCAGATGAGATTTACACATAGTTTTGCTTTAAAAACATTGATATATATTAGCACTTCTCAAATGTTAGCATGCATATAAGCCACTTGGGGTTTTTGTTGAAATGCAGAATGCTTCTTTTTTAGGTTTGGGAGGAAACATTGGTGGACCAGTGTTGCTGATCTGAGGATCATGTTTTCAGTAAGAAAAGTGTAAAGTAAGGCCCAGTTTTGTTAGGAAACTTTATCTATGGATGCCTTGGCTAGGCTACTGTCTATGAAGTAATTAACTTTTGCTTAATTAGTTACTCAAAATGATTTCGTACTGTACATCTAAAAAAAGCAGCCACTTTTTACTGCCACATTCTTTAACTCAATTTGACATTTATTGAATACTTATTACAGGCTCACCATCTTACAGGGGACATGCAGAGCAGAAAAACACAAATCCTATGCTTAATTAGCTCAAAGAGGAGCTTCTGTATGGTTCCGTCAGTTTAAGTGCCTATCTTTGGCTCAGGTCATGATCTCAGGTTCCTGGGATTGAGTCCAGCATGGGGCTTCTTACTTAATAAGGAGTCTGCTTCTCCCTCTCCTTCTGCCCCTCTTCCCTGCTTGTGCTCTCTCCCTCTCTCTTTCTCAAATAAATAAATAAAAATCTTAAAAAAAAAAAAAAGGCCAGACTAAAAAAAAGTAATGCAAAGAGGAGTAAAGGACTAGGGCTAATGACCATAATTCAAAGTGAAAAGCATTGCAAGAGAAGTTGTTTTTGTTTTTGCTTAATTTTGAGAAGTTATGCATTTTCATTAGAGATCTTTTTTTACATTTGGGAAACTCGTCAAGTCTAAAATTGTTTGTTCGTTTTTTTTTTCCCTCTGAAGGGTGGGAGGGGCAGTTCTTAGGGATTTTCATCTATTCTGTTGATGTGCAAACTATCTGGGACAGTTCTTGACTGAAAAGCCTTGAAAAATGTGCGTGGAATGAATGATGGGTAACAGATATCTGCCATCTAATATTTAGGGACAGTGGCTTTTGAAACAGATAGTGTGACAGGAAACCAATAGTAAAGGTAAAGAGACCTAACATCTCACGTCACACCTAGGACATTTTCATTGTAGGAAGAGTGGGGAAGGGATAGAGAAGTATGCCTGCAGAACTGCTATAGATCAGACATTTAAAAATCATTCAGAGGAGTAGATCACTCAGCCTGTTCTATGTAATCAGGTCCCCCAAATTCACCAGCAGCTATGTTAAGAGGTTGCTTGTTTAAGCAGTTTCAGGCTGCGTGTCTGGAACAGTTGGTCTTCCATTGGAAACTCTGAATTCATAGATGAATAGAGGCTCATGGGATTTTCGTGAAGAATTTGGTAAATTCACTTGGTCATTGATGAGAAAGTTCTCCAAATACAAGATTTTTTCTTCTAGTTTATGACCTAAGTTTTTTTGTTTTTTAAGGTTTTACTTATTTATTTGAAAGAGTGTGTGTATGTGCACACACAAGTGGAGGGAGCAGAGGGACCAGCAGACTCCCCGCTGAGTGGGAGCTATCACTGGGCTCCATCCCAGGACCCTGAGAGCTGACCTGAGCCAAAGACAGATGCATGATGCACTGAGCCACAGGTGCCCCATGACCTTAACTTTAAATAAACCAGCTATTTCTATTTGTTTTTTAATTTATTTAATTAATTTATTTTTTAAAAGATTTTATTTATTTGACAGAGAGAGACAAGCCACAAGTAGGCAGAGAGGCAGGCAGAGAGAGAGGAGGAAGCAGGCTCCCTGCTGACCAGAGAGCTTGATGCAGGGCTCGATCCCAGGACCCTGATCATGACCTGAGCCGAAGGCAGAGGCTTAACCCACTGAGCCACCCAGGCGCCCCTATTTCAATTTTTTTAAATGATCCAAAGCAAAAAGTAAAATACTGTAATGTACCTTTAGGATTCAGTGAGGATAATGAATTTTACTAGGTTTTGATTACTTCATGGGAAAAATAGCTATAATATATGTATGTCATTTTATAATATATAATTACATATTAAATTGTATAATGATCATCTAAGTGTCTCCAGCCAAATCTAAAAACTGTTGTGTAGTGTCGTATAATTTTTAGTGCTCCAGACTTGTTCAGTTGAAGGCATTTTGTTAATCACCTTTTTGTCCTCAAAAAATAGTTTTTGAATATCTTTCAAGAAATTAACAAAGTGATCAGCAGCCTCGGTTGCCAAGGGAGTTCAGAGCAAAGTTTATGCCTCCCCACTGCCAGCTTACTTGTACAAAACAAATGTCAGAGGCAGCACGTGGGGGACTTGTAATGGTTTAATTTACATGTATGGAGTCAGCACAAAATTAATAGCAGTCTGTCACCAAGGTTTGTTAGCTAATTGCTGGGTTTTAATGTTAAGCAAATGAGTGTGAATTTTAACAACACTGTTTAAGAGCCTCTTTGGGAGCCTGCTCTTTCCATTCCTCTTGGCATGCCTCGGGTTTCAAGCTATTTTCTGAAGACATTTCTTAATTCTTCAAGCATTTTAAGGTACCAGTCGCTGTTGTCTTTGGCATCTGGCCCCCTCCCTAATAAAGTCAGCTAGTTACCTTCTCAGGAAAACAGGCCGTATGGCAGAATTTCCATGGGTCACTGCCACTGTTTTCTTCTTTCCACAACCCTTTCCCTGCAAGGACAAACAGTACAGATTATCCCATAGGACACTGGATAATGACTTAGAATTTTCTGTAGTCTGACCCTCCATAAAATTACTGTAAGTAGGGAGATTTCATTTTATTAATTTAAAGCTTCATATATCTGTAATCCATGTTTTAAAAACATTTCATGATATAAGGGTGCCTGGGTGGCTCAGTTGGTTTAGCGTCTGCCTTCAGCTTGGGTCATGATCCCAGGGTCCTGGGACTGAGCCCCGCATTGGTCTCCCTGCTCAGTGGGTAGCCTGCTTCTCCCTCTCCCACTCCCCCTGCTTGTGCTCTTTCTCTCTCTCTCTCTCTGACAAATAAACAAATAAAATATTTTTAAAAAACCACATTTTATGATAGAAACAAACTTTTTTTTTTCTCCCACTGCCTCCCTGACGCTTTATGCAGTGGGAGATAATTTTCCTCCGCGCACAGATGTAACCTCTGACAGACCCGTGGCATCTCTACAGCCCTCAGGCTCTTCAAGTCACAAATGCAGTGTCAGTTCAGTAATGAGAACAGGATCCAAGCTATTTTTTCAAAATTCTGAACTTGATTTATCACAGTTAAGTCCTTCCTTCTTAGACTCTTTTCTATCCTAGCCCTTACTGTCTAGCTGCTATGTTAGGTGTTTTGTGAAGGGAGAGAAGTTGTACACACAGTACAGGTCTTGTTTGTCTAGGTGACTTCATAAACCCTGGGCCTTGGCATATTTTATGCTGATGTCTTCATGTGGGTGAAGCCAATATCTATAAAAATCTGTCTTTTCCTTTCATGGGTGCTTTCATGGAGACATTAAGGTCTGATTCCCTGCCGGTTTCTCTCACCTGCAGTTCCCTTGACTCATTTCTTTGTGGTGCGTGGTTCCTTGGTAGATGCTTCCTCAGCTCCTGCATACCCTGAAGTCCACAGGCAACCTCTTCGTGGTGCACAGCTCCTACCCCTGTTCTCTAATTTAACCTGTCCAGGCGATCCCTCCCCTCCCACCCACCTCTCTCTCTCTCTCTCTCGTTCTCCCTCTCTGTCTCTCTCTAATACAGCTTACATATTAATAAAATTAACTTTCTTGGAGGTAGCTCAGGTCCCAATCCTCTGTATCCTTCTACTGAAGAGAGGTGGCACCCCTCAATGCTTTCTCCATAATGATGGGGAAGGAAGAATTCTAGCACGGCAATAGCTTTCTCTGGAGAAACTTTCTCCAAAATCCTCTTTCTGACTGTTGGTCCTCTCTTTATATCTTACTGTAGCTAAGAGGTCCAAGAGTAATGGCATATATTCCTTTTCATCATCTATGCCAATCTGCTAGGCAGATTTTTTTAAGACAATAGAATGCATTCTATATTGGTTCCTCAGCTATAGCTGAGGCAGGAAGAATCCCAGTTAAATATGTTACATCTTTAAACAACTTGAGGATAGAGAGAATTTGTTCAATGTGGTTTCTTGACCATTGATTAGACACTACTAATTTGATAGAATCAGAGCTTTGTGGGAGATCAAAGATGTCTAAAAGTAAAATAGTTTGTCTTCATGGACACTCCAGCTAACTGGGAAAACCATGTATGCTATAAACAGCTCTATATAGATGAATGTGCCTGTGATACAATTGGTCAGACTACACTGATGTGGCATCCTGTAAATTGGCCGTCCAGATCCAGATGGTTTCTTACTTGACGAAGAGAAAAGCTAGATAGCTTGCTATGCATTGGCCCATTTGACATGATGATTTTGGTTTGGGAATTGGTAGAGTTACTCATCATTATCATAGAGATGCCTTGAGAGATGGAACATTGTGGGGGCACCTGGATGGCTCAGTCAGGTAAGCATCCAACTCTTGGATTTGGCTCAGGTCCTGATCTCAAGGCTTCTGAGATCAAGCCCTGCATCAGGCTCCATGCTCAGTGGGAGTCTACCTGAATATTCTCTCCTTATGCCCCTTCCCTGCTAATGCTCTCTTTCTCTCAAATAAATAGATCTTAAGAAAAAATAAAAAGAAATGGAACATTGAGGTGGGGAAGGAAAAAAATCTTACAGTAAATTAATCTATAATAGGCTATTGACTATATAATAAACTTATGCTAAGGCTATGCATTTTACTGCAATTTCTATCTTCAGAAATCATCCACAACGAAGGCAGTTATGCCTTGGAGACGTATTTAGGAAAGTATCACATAAAATCTCTTCTACAGGATGAGCTAATGATAAAGAATTCTGGCACTAAGACTTAAAATTCTAGGTTTGAATCCCTAGCTTTATCATGAAATGCAACGCCTGGCTTATTTTCATTGCCCTATCCTATGCTTAGTCAAACTTTTCCTTTAACTGTGACAAAGAAAGATTCATATGATTCTTATGTCTTATATGGGAAAAAAAGGAATATTTGTTTATGTTTTTCTTTTGAGGCTCTATTTTTAAATTACTCTCAGTTTACAGGTTTCCTTAGAGAAGAAGTAGAATCCATCCCCTGCTCCACTTATAACACTTTCCTTGAATTTTTTTTTTTTCCTGTCATCTGTACAAAACCTGTGAGGGACTTACTGCATTTTACCCATGACTTAAATTTTCGTTTTTTTCTAATATAATGCTTTTGGGGTTATGTTGTAACATGATTGTGTCCACCTCACTAAATTCTTTTTTTCCTCTATTTTATGGATATTTTGGCAGCAGCATTTTACAAAATATGAAGTCGCTCTAAAACCGTTCAACCATAGCCTCAACATCTATTTTTATTAAAGTTCTTATTCATCACCCCAAAATAATGAAAAAAATAAAATTACAATGCAATTGTTATCTTATTATGCAATATTTTCATTACAAAGATTTCCCTTTTCAATTTCTTAACAAAACCTTCTGTGATACTAGACCAATATTTTTCTTGTCTGATTCTGTTTTGCAGCCATATTCATCAAGCTCAGCTCCGTGACCTTGGAAAGGGGACTAAATAGAGGAATTGCCCTTGGGTATAATGAATTGACACAAGAAAAGCCACTCTGGTTAGATCGTAAATGCAACAAAGTAATTTGCTTGGAATCTCAAGAGAATGATTTTTGTATCCTCTATTTGAATGAATTCAGCTGAATAACTGCGGTTACATAAGTAGTAGTGATAGAGTTGCAGATGAGGGGGGTAAATACCCACACATGCAACTCCCACATACCCATCACACATATATATGATAAAATATGATTTATTAGTGACACACTGCTTAGCACTGGTGACAACATACAATATTCAGTTAATTTAGAAACACAAGACGCTTTTTGTTTTGTGTTCTGTTGTTTTAAGTTTTCTTGTTCACTGCTTTTTATGTAGAACAAGGATTTCTTTCATATATCACTACTAGAATAACTTTCAGCCTGTAATCTGCTAATTTTTGCTGTTCTACTCAAATTAATTTGAATCTTTATATGGATTACAACAAAAGAATTAAAAGCAAAAATCTAAAAATTAGAGTGAAAGATTAAGATAGTAAATATTTATGTTTTCAGACCTTTTTAAAAAAAATGAATCAACTCCAAACTACTTATGGTTTAAAAACATTTTTATTATAAACAAATTGTGTTGATTAAATCAATGATGCTAACTGTTATTATTTACTTTTTCCATTATATTTATGATCATGTATTATATTTTTTCCTAGTATAAAGTTTTCTTGGTTCCAAAAAATCCCTTTCCACACAATTAATTTGTAATGCCTCTGTTCATTTTGCTGTATTTTACTACTGTCTTAAGCATTAGAATTCAGGAGTTCAATTCCTAAACATTTACTACTCTCTTAAGCATTAGAATTCAGGAGTTCAATTCCTAAACATTTGCTACAATGTCAAGCCCTCTCAGAAGTCAAGCTGAAGTTTAAATATAGTTCATTTACTATAGTTTAGAGTTAGCTCACCTTATCTTATGTAGTAATGTGTAACTTTATATTTTTTGTTATAAAAAAGAGGAGAAAACTAGTATTAACTATTACCACTGGGATATTGTTCTAAGCGAAGCTTTGGCAAGGTAGTACTTTCTTCCTTAGTGATAAAAACAATTACCTGGTCAAATGACTAGAACATTTGACTAATCCAACCAGTCAACAAAATCAGCACCAAAAATTCCTTCATGATATAGGTGAACTACACATAATCGTTCTACCAGAGGTGAAAACCAGAATGGCTCCTGCAGAGGAGATGGGAAAGTCATTCACCGAGAAATAAAATTTTAAAAATCAAAACCCTAAGATAATGTTGGATTAAGGATTTATGAGAAATTACTCAAAATACCAGGTGTACACGATGACAGGAAATATGTGTGCAACTGATATAGGGATTAGGACATTATCTATCCCTCTGATACTGATGTGGAGATCATTTGGGTGATGGACAGGCTACATTTTGATTGCTATTATACAGGAGGTTGCAACTGTCTAACCCAGCTGGAAAACTGAGACATAAATTGAAAATTCTGTTTCCATAGCCAAATGCTAATTCTGAGACCCTGATAGAGCTTTAAATACCAGTAAGATTTCCCCAAAAGGAGATAAGGGAGTATACTTAGTGAATCTAATAAAATCCTGGAAAACTAGAAGACATGTAGAAATAATGATGCTGATTTCATATTTTGAAGGGTAACTGAGTTACGTTATATTACCTTTGCATAGTGGCTTATGGTTCAACAAGGACCAAGCACTAACAGGATCTTCTATTTAAATCTATTAGAATATAATTGCAGTTTATGAGTTTATGTCTAACAGCTGTACAAGTATGAGATTTTCTGAAAGGCAATAATGCTTGAAATCCACACTTTGTAATTAGATTTGATGAAAACTAATATTAACTTCCACATAGTCTCTAACCAGATCAGAGCTAAAAAAATGAAAGTCCAAAAGCTCAAGTTACCGCAGTTCAAATTGCCTAAGTTCAGGAAGGCTCCTCATCCACATGTACTACCATATTTCCATCTGTGCATCTATCCATAAATAAACAGATCAATTAAACCATAAGGGAAATTATTCTCAAATAAGTGTTTTAGAACTTATTTGACTATTTTTAATGCTTTTACACAAGGACTCCATATTTCATTTTGGTCCAACTAAAATGGTTCAAAGAGAGAGCATATTTAAAGGAGAAGAAAAAAAATTTTGAAGTTCTTGCATTAATGCATTAAATATATAACATATGCTACACTAAATGGCATACAGATTCTTACGCATCATTTTTCAAGTAAAAGGACATGGATATGTATCCATATCCTACCTACCTTACAAAATATATATACGTAAATAAAATATTTGTAAATGAGTTTGTATTCGTAAGTTAATATAAAACATAAAATATTCACATATTGACAAGTCTGTCAGCTATGGGAAGAGTGTGAATATGTGTGTGTGTAAATGCAGCACTGGATTTGAATAGAGGATGCAAATCAGTAGGAGGCTAAATTATTGAAGAAATAACAAGGGATTTCTCCTTACGTATAATCTCTCTTCACAAAAGAACAGTGTAGGGGCGCCTGGGTGGCTCAGTGGGTTAAAGCCTCTGCCTTCGGCTCAGGTCATGATCTCAGGGTCCTGGGATCGAGTCCCGCATCGGGCTCTCTGCTCAGCAGGGAGCCTGCTTCCTCCTCTCTCTCTCCCTGCCTGCCTCTCTGCCTACTTGTGATCTCCGTCTGTCAAATAAATAAATAAAATCTTTAAAAAAAAAAAAAAGAACAGTGTATACTTGGCCAGGTTATTGAGAGTTTCAGTGATTTAACTATTATAAAATTATGTAAATTTATAAAGCAAAAACTGGAAATGAGAGGAATGATTCAGTTACATGGGAAGTAAGATCCTGCCGCATTGTAGCTTGTTGGATACAATTGTGATAGAGGACCATGGCAGGTCAAGTACCACCAAAACGGATTCTGTATTCTCTGACCCAAATTTGAGTATTGATGACAATGAATTCATCATTTGGAATAGCACAACCAGACAAGCCATATCAGAAGTGACGTGTAGTTTCCCTCCCCACCAGAACTCATGTCTGAAAACTCCGTAAATCTCACTTAAGGGCTCTTTTATTTACTCGTGGAATACCAACCAGGGTCTTGCCAGGTGGATGTACTCATTAGATGCTGTATAACCCCAGGAAGGGCATTAATGGCCACTGGAGGGTTTCCATAGGCTTAATATATACCTCTCTAGGAAAAATGTATGTATATGGCTATGTTTAGATTAAATATAACAGATTTTCCTCTTCTATGTTGAAAACTATCTGGGATCAGAAATGAGAATGATGTAAATTTTAATCCTTGGCACATATAATATTTAATCATTACTTTTAAACAATTAAATGAGGTTTACCTTTGATGACTCATCAGAGGTTGCAAATAAAAAAATTAGTAGATCAAATAGTGCTTATAATTGACATGTAAAACAATCTGACTTGAATCTAAATTTTATCACATTGAACGTAAATGTGATTCATTGTAAAACTTTATGCTGTCATATACACATCAGTATTATGCCTATAGTGCTTTGATAATGCAAACTTTTTTGCATACCGTAACCATTTCCCCCCTATAAATTAACCTACTCACAGTATACCTAATATAGTAGCCTCAGAAATGTTTTCTCTCCTTGGATCCTAATATGTATCCTCACTGCAAAACACATTTATTGGCTTTTGCTATTGTATGTGCAAAAAGTTCACAATGTTTGCAATATTAATGATCTCAATTTTTCTGTTACTTTAATAATAATAACAGCCCTTTAAGGAGGTCTTATTTACAGTGTGGCCAGCAGTTTGATAAATGCTGCGTCTACAGCATTTCTTTTAATGCTTATCATCACCTTTTATGCTTATGAGAGGAATGTGCTTTTAACTTTCATTTGCAGATGAGGAAACTGAAGTTTTGGCAGATAAAGTATTTTTTCAAAGGTTTCACAGATAATAAATGGTGAAATCACGATTCATACCCTAACCCATGTGCCTTCTGAGTTGAAACTCTTCTTGCCACTTTACCTCAATGCCTCTCATTTCTCCTAGGGTATAGCATGATACACACTACACAGCAGTAGAACCTTAGCAAGAATTGTACAATGTTACCTAATATTACAAGCAATATGGAGAGGTATTATATGTGTTCAGTGTAAACCAAATCTTAAGAAATGATCTGTTCATTTATTTGTTATTACATCTTTTGATTGAATGATTAAACATTTAAGGATGGAAACTGTTAGAGAAGTTTAACTCTAATGTAAACATTTGATATCTTCTAACTTGATCTTTTTTTTTTTTTACGATTTATGTATTTATTTTTGAGAAAGAATTAAAGAGAGAGAGCATACACGGAGGGAGAGGGAGAAGCAGACCCTGGGATCATGACCTGAGCTGAAGGCAGATGCTTAACCAACTGGGCTACCCAGGCACCCCTCAACTTGATCTTTTAATGTTTACATATTAGCTTGACAGTTTTGACTTCTGCCCATTTATAGAATCAGATATTCTGAGTTTAGAGATATATTATAGGCTATCATTAGTCTAATATCAGATCTGATGCATTGTCCTCTATACATGCTTCCTTACAGCCTCTGTGATTATCTTTTTTTTTACTTCTGTGATTATATTAAGTGATAAATTTATCACATACCTATATTGTCTATTATTATGCTGAAAATAGCCGTGACATGTGAAATTGATTACCTATTATTACTTTTACAAAAAAGCACAATACTACTAAGATAATATTACATATAGCTGTTTCAGAAAGCTATAAATGAAAAATAAATGTTATGCCAATGTTAATACATGGTTAATTCCCTTTCTAAAGTGAATCAGTTGCATAGCTCAAGTCATTATTTGAGGAAATGTTTTTATGTTTTTTATGCAGGGAGTCTCAGGAAAACTTTAAACTTTCCCTAAATTAACATGAGGGAGCAGGGTTCAATACATAATTTAAATAACACCCATCTTCTCCTCCAAATCTCAGGCTTAAGCCAAACCCAACCACTTTTTCCAATCCTTTTTATTAATTCCTGTATTGACCTTAATTTGCGTTTCTGGACACATCTTACGGAAAATCAATAGAGAATCCTGATTTCCTCAAAGTGTTGGCTAAAGCAAAATTCACTATTTCTTTTTCTCTGTCCATCTTTCTGTCCTTCTTTCTTCCAGTTTTCCACTCCCAATATCCTCTCTCCCTTCCTGTTGCCACTTTTTTTTTTAATAAGCTTATATAATACACATTGCTCTTGCCAGGATTCATAATTTGTCAATTCCTCTTTCCCTTTCCCTCTTCTTCAGTGGCGTTTGTTCCATGTGTGGGAGCAAAGTTCAGTATCTGTAAAATGGTCTCTCTGATCTCAGAAATATTATCTTTTGGAGGTTTGGAATAAGTGACTGACCACTTCTGTAAAGTATTCAGTTGAGAGTAAGATTTCAGGATTCAGGAGCTCTGGGAAATCAGGCCATATTTCTTCATCCAGAGTCAGGTATATTTCTCTAACAGTGCCGAAGCAGGAGATCAGATGATTTTTTGATATATTATAAATGCCATTGGTCAGAAATGATCTTTGAATTCACTGATCAATTCATACATACATTATCAAGGGAATGCATTTCATACTCCTGAAATATTTACTGAACAACTAACTTGTCAGTAGGATTTAGTTCCCTTTTGTTGCTTTCCTTGGTATTAAGACTGAACCGTTTCCCTCAGGGTATAGTGAGAGCAATGTTAGAAAGGCAATAGCATGAAAATCATACTTGATATAATGCTTTTTATTATGATTAATCTTTTTGGGGTTCTTTTTTTTTTCCAGTTTCATGGAGGTATGTGTCTCATGTGAATTAAGTAGTAGTTTTCAGAATATTTTTTCCTGATTATCTAGTCCCAATTTTTTACTATGGCTGACATTGAACAAAATAAAGATGATCATTGTATTACTTGAAGACAAGTGATTATTTCTGAAATAGTTGGCAGTAAAAAGCTCCTTGACAGAGCCATTGATTATAGTTAGAAGCAACCAACCTAACTACACACATTTTATCCTCTTTGTCAGTCTAGGGTTGGAAATACTATATCCTTCTTAAGAGCCTGGGTATTTTATCATTCTGTCAATAAAGAATTTCTCCTCTGATTCCATTTAAAATATCTCTGGTGCTTATTTTTGGAGAAAGAAAGTATCTGGTCATAATTCCATTATAAAATAATTTCATGATTTTGAAGATTAGACTTTTTTTTAACTATTTCCTATATAAATTCATCTTTATTTTTTTTTAAGTGTCACTTCATAGGGACAATGTGTTGTGTTAAAACTTCTTTATTTTCTGTATTTAGAAAACAATATAAATGTGAGGGGCTTTTATTTATGGTGTGAAAAGAAAATAGATAGTTGTGTTTAAGAAAATCTAGCAAGAGGACTTACGTACTAACCATAACTAAATGTTTTTTTTTAACTCATGAAGGCATTAATCCAAAACACTTAGTGATTACCTTGCTATTATTCCAGATACTGAGAATACAAAAATGAATCACACTGCTCTCTAACTTCACATAACTCCCAGTCTATGTTAAAAAAAAATCACAGAAAAATAACTAAATGTGTAAGTGTTATCTGGTTCATCAGTCTATCACCAGTTCTTATATGAATACCTAGCACAGACTAGGTCCCAAATAATTACATATGCTTTATTTTTGAGATATTATTTATAGACAAAGTGCTCAAATCTTAATCTTAAAATTTCTGTGTAATACGACCCAGATATATGGAACCACTCCATCACCCCCATAAGTTTTTCTAGTGCCCCTTCACAGAAAAACCCCCACCAAAAATTAACTACCACTTTGATTTTTTACCACATACATCACTTTTGTCTATTCTTGAACTTCATATAAATGATATCATACTACATGTTCTCCTTTGAATCTTTTTTAAAAATCAATTTAATATTTCTAAGATCATGTTTCTTTTTAGTTTTTGTTTTATTTAGAAGTTGTTTTAAGACTGTTTTAGTGCAGTTTTAGGCTTAATCTCTGTTAGTTTATTTATTTTTATTATCTCTGTTAGTTTTATAGCAGTACTCCTTCATATGAACATATCACACTTTGCTTAGTCATTCTTGTGTTGATAGATATTGGGTTACTTCCAGATTGGGGATATTATGAATAAAGCTGCTAGGCACATTTTAGTCTTTTTTTTTTTTTCTTTTTTGGTGGCCATGTATAGTCATTTTTCTTTGAAATTTGCATAAGAATAGAATTTCTAAGTCATATGGTTGGTGTATATTTAGGTTTAGTAGATGGTGTCAAATATATTTCCCAAGTTATTGAATCAATTAATACGGCTATGTTACAGTCAAATTTAGAAATGTAATGGTATAATGGATTTAAGGGCAATACACAGCATGACTATGACACAAAAACACATCTTCCTCTCTAGCAGAATCAGGGTAAGGTTCACTTCAATGGCGGTACTTGCAGGGAACACTCACTGCTCTAAGAAAAGGAAAGAAAAAAGGTGAGAGAATAGATCTCAGGTACTGTCATCACACAGAAACCTATGTGAGAAGATATGTTAATTTGCTTGACGCTAGTAATCATTTCACAGTGTATATTTCTGTCAAATCACCATGTGGTATATCTTAGCGATGTACATTTTTTTTTTAAATGGGTGAGTAGCTCTTTCTGGGAGAATCTTAATAAGTTGTATGAGTTGGATGGGCCTGGAATATTCGATCAGCAGCAAATGTGTGCTGTGGTGAGGCAAAAAAAATTCCTGAGAAAGGGTCAAAATGTGTCCATTTTTGTCCCAATAGCTTTCCATTATTGACTCATATTTAGCTTAAGATTGTTGAACTTTTTTATTGATAGCCCGCTACCTTAAACAATGACATGTTTTCTTCCAGAAGAAATAGCATCCCTTGCTTTTGCTTTTGCTGGACATCACTATCTAGACACCAGTAATTAAATATCATACACTTGATTTCTGCATCTACAAGAATTCTTTCTTTCCAAAAGAAAAAAAAAAAAGTTCTTTGGCTCTTGTGTACTTAATTTTCTTTTTTTTTCTTTTTTTTTAAATATTTTATTTATTTATTTGACAGACAGAAATCATGAGTAGGCAGAGAGGCAGGCAGAGAGAGAGGGGGAAGCAGGCTCCCTGCTGAGCAGAGAGCCCGATGCGGGGCTCGATCCCAGGACCCCGGGATCAGGACCTGAGCCGAAGGCAGAGGCTTCAACCCACTGAGCCACCCAGGCGCCCCTCTTGTGTATTTAATTTTCTGTGTTTGATTTTAAATAACAGATATGTAAGTTGCATCCTTCCTTTGTAGCTCAGCATAAATTTAAAAACCTCCAAAGTAGAATTATTTGTCTCAAAATTTATTCAATTTTTTACAGCATGAAGAAAGCATCCACTTTGCATGGTGTTCATATACCCTAGAAAAAGAAATTTGTAGGTACAATCCCCACTAGTTTTGATAATGAGTATATCTAGACTTTCCAAAAAAATAATTTTCTAAATATTTATAATTATCATTGAATTAATGTTAACAGGAAATAAAAATTATTCTCATTAATTTAGTTATATAATGCATGATCAGAATTTAAGGCAGAAATGGACAAAAGTTATAATCTAATTTTTGTAATACTTTAATAATACTTACCAAAATTTACTTATGTTTTTAATTGTGGCATTATTCTCTCTTGAGGTGTATAATTTTTTAAAAATTATTTTTATTAACATATAATGTATTCTTTGCCCCAGGAGTATAGGTCTGTGAATCGTCATGCTTACACACTTCATAGCACTCACTATAGTACACACCCCGTGGCCAATTATGAAGGTGCCGTTTTCTTGTCTTGGCTGTAACTTACAACAAACCCATAAAAATCTTAATTTTTTCTGTGTGCTTACTTAACAAGCTAATAATTATTGCTAGAATATATCTCACAATTAAAAGAATGTTTTTGTTTTTTTCTTGACTAAATGTGTCATATTCAAAGCTAGAAGACAAAATTTGAAACATCAACAGAATGAACAGAAATAGAAAGTCACACTTTGACATTCCCCTAAAAAGTTAGATTAAGTGTCAGATTTAGTACAAGCCCAGATTCAATATAAATATTCTTTTAATTCTCCATGTTTCAGATTATCCATGTGAGTGCCCACAGCAAGTACTAAGAAGAATGGAGAATTGTGTATATGTATATGAATCAGTAATAATATTGTTTTTAAAAAGTATTTTAAAATACCAGAGCAATGACATCTATGTGTAAAACACTGTCATGTTCAGGTTAGACTCAAGCCTTTCTCATTGGTTAGATCTTTTTTTGTAGTATAACAAAGAGGACGAAGCTATTCAATGTCTTTTGATGCAAATACTTAAAAGAATCCCCAGGACTGCCTTTGGTCAGTGTCACATAAAAATGGATAGAGTATGAGTTACAATGATTGCCTCATTGTTCAGACAGCACTGAGAAGGCCACCTCACATACCTCTCCCTTTTTTATGGTCACAGTGCCATCAGGGGAAGCAAGAGGTTTGTTCTTTCCATTCTGAAGATACTGTGTGAACAGTCTCAACTCATCAAAAGAATCAGAACAAATAATGTCTTTTTGAGCACCATGCAAAATAATCTATGTTCCCTAGCAACTAAAGCTGGAGTTTCCATAGTCATTCATAACCAGATTCTATGTGTTGAAAAAAAAAAAAATCTCTTCTATTCCTAAGGTCTCTGTATTGCCTATGTAAAGATAGTATTTCAGACCCTACCCACTGTTCATGAAATACTCTGGGAGAGCTGAGTCAGGAAATTAAACCACAAATTTGACTCACAGGAATTGTTTGACCAAGCTCAGTCTTTGACTCACATGTGTATTGAGTACCTGCTTCATGCAATGTTGTATATGAGTATAATTACAGACAACCTTTTTTTTTTAAATTTAATTTTATTTTTTCAGTGATCCAAGATTCATTGTTTATGTACCACACCCCGTGCACCATGCAATACGTGCCCTCCTTCATAGCCACCACCGGACAAGTTTTTTGTTTTTTTTTTTTAAGATTTTATTTGTTTATTTGACAGACAGAGATCACAAGTAGGAGAGATGCAGGCAGAGAGAGAGAGGAGGAAGCAGGCTCCCTGCCGAAGCAGAGAGCCCGACGCGGGACTCGATCCCAGGACCCTGGGACCATGACCCGAGCCGAAAGCAGAGGCCTCAACCCACTGAGCCACCCAGGCGCCCCACCGGACAAGTTTTTAAAACAAGACTTGATTTACACCTGATTTTTCTATAATATTTTATTAATTTAGCTTGTATTTAATGAACATCTGCTTTGTGAAGTATGCTCTGCTAAGGGCCATGAGGGTTATTTCACATATCCTCTCTCAAAGAGCTTATGATTGTAATTATAGTAGTACAGTGTTGATTTATATAAACTTTATAATAGAAAAGTACCTCCACACTCTTTATTGACTAATTAGAACAGTTCCATTTTAGTCATGGTTGACCAATTTATCATGACTTGTACCTTTCATAACCAAGCCTTATATTGAAAATAGATACTAAAATTAAGCTATTGAAAGCTCTTGGCTAACCAATAGATGATCACTGACTATAATGGTAGATCAAAAGTGGCAATAGTAAATACAGTTCATCAACAAGGTAAGATTTGTTGAAGACCAACTTAATAATGTTAAGCAGTAACACAGTGCCCTCTGAAAAATTGCCTTCTGATATATATGTATGGTAATATAATGACCATTAGTCCAGAAGACCATTAGAGGGAAACTTTTAGATCATTAAAGAAAGTTGAGAACAAAAAACAAACAACAACGAAAACCCCCACAGCTTAACTGTCTGAGAAACTCAGGATAGCTTTAAGCCACATTCCAGAGAATGTGATAAGTATATTCAGTGCTAATCCTTGTACAACATGAGTAGTGCTACTTCCTATATTCAAATAACTTGAAGATGTCAGGATAGATGAAAGCAGTTGCATGGAGAATACGAAAAATGTCATGTTGGGCTACATCTATACATCTTGAGATAGTTTGAAAAAACATTTGAGATTATCCTTCACGATAATGTTTCCAGTTCAATGTATATCTTAAATATGTCCAGCTTCTGTCATGGCTATTCATTAATTTCACATTTGGGATTTTCATTTTGCTCCCCTCTGACCCTGTATCTCATACCTAATGGATGAAATTTGTCCTCTGGGAAGTAGATGTTGATAATTTGGCTCCACTGATACCAAATAGTAATAAGCAACAGAAAAAAAAAAAAATCCCACCCTAAGAATTCCTATGGCTGATCATATAATATGAAAGGAGAAAGAGAGTCCTGAAGGGTCAAATAGTTCAACTTATTAAGAAGTATACAGGTCCTAATAAAGAATATCTTCAGGTATTCATGGCAGGAACTCTACTTTCAGAAGCTAACCATTTTTCATTTTCAACATCCCTCATTATTGGTAAGGTATTACTTAAAGCCAAAATCTATGTCACTTATTTGGTCTTAATCTCTCCATGAAGCCACACAAAAATTGTTGATTGGTTTTTCTTTTAAATGCTTTCCATATTTAATGTCTTCAGTTTTTCCCATATTCCTGATTATATATGGTAGAATCAGTAATCATGTAACAGATGCACTCGTTAAATTCTTAACCCTGAATTGTGATGTTCCTGCCACTGATCTCCAGGTGTGTTTTTCAGAAAGCTGTCCGTAAAATGTGTGTCACCACGCAGACCCATGATACTGGTGTTCTTTCCTTACACAGTTCTGACAGTGAAAGTTGGCTGACCTTTAAATAGTATTGTATGCATGCTTGTGAGGAGAGCGGAGTCTACTGAGCCAAATCTGATTGCACACATGGGTAACTGCAAAATACAATGACCTTTAAGCTAGTAGACTCTGTGTTTTTGTAGCCAGGTAGAAAGACAACATTACCTATCCATTTAATACTTTATAATGAAGAAACAATTCTTCAGTGCTGAAGTCTTTTGGAGATGCCAAATTAGTAAATCTGCTTGTTGAGTATTTGGGATTAGTCTGGAAATGTGCCTGCAGGATTGGGCAAGCAGCACCCGTCAGCGTGTCTCAGCGCCCTCCCACGTCACCCAGCTTCTGGGCTCCACATTCGTTCTGTTGCTTGGAAGTTGCTTTAGGTTTCCTTATCACTTTAACATTTATATCAACTAGAACCAGGCACTGCATGGGAAGGCCTGTCATAATATCTGAAAAATGAGTTCTTAAAATCTTTAGTCAAGGAGCATATGTCTCCATCTACAAAATATTAAGAGTTTCAGAACTCCATAGATGGCAGTATAGGATTTGGGGGAATTTGGATTTACAGTGGTTATGCTTGGTGCCGAGTCCCTGCAAATCCCCTATATGAAAGGATTTGCTTCATTTTTGTATTTCCCCCATATTATATACTTATATTTTCTCCCTTGTTTAAAGATCAGTTTTTTTCCCTGTACTGCCTTTAGTGGTCACTGATGTCACCTATAGTCTGAGTCTTTTTTCTTTTAATATTTTTTACTCCAACTAGTAATTATTGTTTTAAGAAGATAAGTGATATTCATATTTTTTGATATTCATATTTTTAATTCATGTCTATTTATGTTAGATTGGAGCATGCTTTTGGCAGGACCATTTTCAAACTAAAGCCATAAATTCTAGTTGATGTTTTAAAATTATGTTTATGTTCTGAAGGTATTAAATAACATGGCTTTTTCTAATGAGATGGGATTCCAAAGAACTGGGAATTCTAGACACTTGGTTATAAATTCTTACCTAATGTTTTGGCTTGGATAGTTATTGACACAATCCCAATACCATTCCAAGAAAACTGGAAGATGATGATAAGCAAAGTGGATATGAAACAAATTTCCAACTATAAAGTCAAAACTTCATTCATCCTACCGGTCACATTTTTTTTTTTTTTAACTATCATATATATTCAGTCTTTTAGTACTGAAGCACTACGAACCAATGATTTGATTGTTACTTGTAACTCTAAGAGATCTGGCAGAGGTAGAATGTTCTCTGGTTTGTGAAGCCAGAATTATTATTGCCTTCCCTCTCCTAACCTCCTCCTACACTTATTGCTATCACTATTATGCTAACACACAACAAACTGCATTAAATTCTGCCATTTCCTGGTCTCCCTTTAGGATCACCATGCAAATTCCTTAAGAGCAAGGACCATGACTTTGCATCTTTCTGTTCTTGGTGCCCACCATTCTACCTGGCATGTGATTGATAGATGCCCAATACATGTCTGCTGAGTAAATAGTAAGTTGTGCTTGAGCAAATGCATAATTACTGCCCACTTAACTGTTTCTGAGGTTTGTACTTAGCAGAAAGGGGCATCAGTCATAGTTATAATAGAAGTCTTGGAACTATAGTCTTCAAAAGGAAGGAAATGTTGGTTTGTTTGGGAGATAACATCCTGTCTTTGTGAAGAAAATAACCATGTGGTTCAGAAGAAGTTCAGACATGTAGTGCCGTGATCCGTAGGGTAAAGCTATACATAGCTGTATATGTATATGTATATGTCTGTCAGCATGAGTTTTAAGGAAAAAAAATCATGTAAGCTTGGATTCTGGATCTCAAAATCAACATTTGTTTTAGCTTCATTTGATCTTGTCGTGCTTGCTTTCTTTCATGTTTATCAAATTGAACTTTTGTCAACTACTTAGAAATGATGCATTGCCCTTTGAGGTTTCTGGGTGACTCATTCGGTTGTGTTTGACTCTTGGTTCCCACTCAGGTCATGATCTCAGGGTCGTGAAATGGAGCCCCATGTCAGGCTCTGCAGCGGAGTGGGGCATCCGCTTGAGATTCTTTCTCCCTCCCTCTCCCTCCTTCTGCTCCCCGCCCCCATTCATGCTCTCTCTCTCAAATACATACATACATATGTGCATACATAAAATCTTAAAACAAATAAAATAATAAGTGATGCATTATCTATGAAGAAGTATATATTCCCTTAACTCAAAACCATAAGATATAAAATAGTATTCACTAAAAAAAATCTTTATTTTACCTGCCCTTGGCCACTGTTTCCTATAGGCTACTAATGTCATCATTTTCTTAGATACAGTTGAGAGGTTTTTGTTTCCATATATAAGCAAATATGTCCATTTATCCCATTTTATTACAAAAGGTAATCACATTACCACTCTACTTTGGTCTTTCCACATAACTACATTTCTTGGATATTATTCCATATTGATACACAAGAAGTTCTGTACTTTTTTTTTTTAAGACTTTATTTATTTTAGAGAGAGATTATGAGCAGGGGAAGAAGCAAAGGAGGAGAGAGAGGGAAGGGGAAGGAATCTCAAGCAGACTCCCACCTAATGCAGGCTCCATCTCATGACCCTGGTGAAGAACATGGGCTGTGCCAAAACCAAGTGCTTAACCATCTGAGTCACCCTGGTGCCCAGAGGTTCTCTACTTTTTAAGCCATGGTATTACCTTATAGATTTTGCCATACATGATTTTTTTCAATCTCATATTGGTGAAGTTTTGCTTCACTTTTTTTTTTTTTGCTCTTATAAACCATAACAGTGTCATTAAACTTAAGTATTGATGCACATTTTAAGGTATATCTGTAAGTTACTAAAAATGAAATGGAAAGCGGAACATTTGTACTTTTGCTAGATATTGCCAAAACTCCATAGATTTCGTACAGATTTACACTCCTTAAAGCAATATATGACAGTGCGAGTTTTTCCACAGCTTCCCTAACACAGTGAGCCATGTAACTTCTGAATTTGATGGGTGAAAAGTTTTATTCATTGTAGCCTTGACTTTTACTTCACTTAGAATTTATGACTTTTAATATATTTCAAGAGAAATGGTTAAGAACTGCATTATTTTGATTTTTTTTACTTTGTCACTAGCCTTTGCCCTTGTTTTTATTTAGATCTTTGCCTTTTACCTATTGATTTAAAGGGACTCTTTATATATTGTGAAAATTGGCCCTTGGAAATACTTCCCATTTTTCTTCTTAACTTTTGACTTAGTTATAGGTGCTTTTTGTGTACAGAAATGTTCGCATTTTCATGAGTACCAAGCATTTGACAAACTCAACAACATAAAGATGTCAACATTTTTAAAATCTTTCTTCTAAGATATTTAAAAATCACACTGAAAATGTCTTTCTTACTCCAATGTCATTTAAATTCATTTAGAATATGTAAATTGTGATTTTAAATGTTATAATTAAATCTTATATATTTGGAATTTATCCTGAGGTAATTTTTTTTTCCATAGAGCTACCCAAGTGTTTCAACACAAATTCTTAAATTATTCATCTTTTTCCATTAATGTGAAATGCCACCGTAAATATACACATATTTTTTACTTATTTGGATTCCATACTTTCAGTCTGCTTCATTGTGCAAATCCAAGTACCCACATTGATTTAAGTACTGTCACTTTACATTGTTTTTATTGTCTTTTTAAAAAATATCACTAAGTTTACCTCTCTCTTCGCTCCCTCCCCAGATCACTTCATTTCCATGATTGTTCTAGCTATTATTTCTGATTAATTTCTCCAATGTTCTAGTTACCTGTTGGTATTTTATTTACAGATTGACTGAGGGTTTGTTGACATCTTTATGTAGTTGCATCTGCCTATTTAAGCACGTAGTATTCTTTTGTATTCCTCAGAAGCCTTCTGATGTTTTCTTAATATGGAACCTAAAAATTTACTATCATAATTATTCCTAGTTATGTTGTGTTTTTCCTGTATATTCTCTTGTAAAGGAGGCTGTTTGTATACATAAGAGATACATAAAAGATAATAATTTCTGTATGTTAATTTTTTACTGAACCAACTTACTGAATTCCCTCATTGTTTTCAATACCTGTTCAGTAAAATTCACTTTTTTTTTTAAAAGGTGAACAATTTTATCACCTGGGAAATAGTATCTATATAATAATACTAATTTTATCTCCTTAATCTTTTTTTTCTAAGATTTTTCTTTTCTCTTAATCAATTATATGGCCAAATATACCTGAGAGAAAGAAGCAGTGTTTGAATAGTAGGGGTCAATTTGTTTTTTGGGTTTTTTTAGATAATTACATTTCGATAACATTCTCTCTTTCTTCTTTGATAATCCATATGTTAGGTTTCCTAGTTTTGTTAATTTCATTTTGTTACAGTGCTGTTGATTTTACCAAGGTTTTATATTAATTTGCAGAATTTATTAAAATCATCTCTCTTGATTCTTTTATTTTTCCTATGTTTTCCTTATTATTTCTTATATTGGATATTTGTGCCTTTTCCCTTTACTTTTGATTTGTCTGATCCAGTGGTTTCAATTGGGGCAATTTTGACAACACTTGCCCCAAGGAACAATTGACAATGTCCAGAGGCATTTTTGATTGTTAGAGTGGAGTAAGGGGACTAGCACTGGCGTCCAGTAGGCAGAGGCCAAGGATGCTGTTCCATAAAATGCCCAGCACAGCACTTACAACAGAGAATGATTCTCCCTGAGTACCAAGGTTAAGAAATCCTGGTAGCTAAAAGTATTTCTTGTATTAATAGTACCTTTTTTTCAAAGATTCTGCTTGTGTATTTATTGACTAATTCTACCATTTCCCTCCTAATCCATTAATTTCTGTTTTAATCATTTTAATAGTCTCACTTCTGCTTTCCTTAGGCTTCATTAATCTTTTAACTAATTTCTAAAGATGGATGCTTAGCATTTATTTTTGTACTTGTGTGATTATATAAACATTTAATGCAATGACATGTTCTTGAGCAGTGTCTCTGCTATGTCCTATAGACTCTGATGCAGTATATTTTTATTGTTGGTATTTAGATGTAACATAATTTTGGTATTGATTGCTTTTTTGACTGAAGATGCCCTTATAAATATTTTTAAAATATCAGATTTTGTTTTCCAGGTTTATTATTAGTTCTGTCCCTATATGAGCAGAGAATGTTGTCTTTACTCTTTCCCCTATTTTATGTTTTGTGTGTAACCATAAATAAGGCAGGTTTTATGAATGTTCTATGGCCACTAGTAAAGAAGATCCATTTTCACTTTTTATTGCAGTATGTCTTATTTATTAGTGTTTAAATTTATGAAGGTTGTCGCTATATTATTTGTACCTATCTGATTAGAACTCTTCAATCTACATAGTTTCATTAAATATTTATTTTATCATTTTAAATGACAACTCTCACCTTTTAAAAAACTATTATTTTGTCTTGAATTCAATGTCATCTTATTGTTACGACAATTACTTTTTTTTTTAAGACTTATTTATTTATTTGCGAGCAAGAAAGAGAATGAGCAAGTGAGTATGGGTGGCATGGGGTAGGGGGGCAGAGAGAAAGAATCTCAAGTAGACTTCCTGCTGAGCAGGGCTCAAGACCCTGAGATCATGCATGACCTAAGCCAAAACCAGGAGTCTGACACTCAGCCAGCTGAGTCAGCCAAGTGTCCAGAGACGATGACTTTTGTTCTCCTTTTGTTTACGTTGGCCTGGTATATATTTTTTTGCCATTATTTTATTTCAATTTTTCTTAAGCACTTTTTAGTGCTTAAGACACACTTTTTACGTGTCTTTCCTCTATATAGTACAGAGCGGTTTATGCTGTTTAATGCAACTTGAAAATGTTTTCCTTTAATATGTCAGTTTAGCCTGTATGCATTCCATTCCTTAAAGAATTTTTTCATACCAATCATGAGCCAGACACTGTCCCAGAGTCTTGGGACACAGCAGTGACCAAAACAAACAGACCACCCTCCCCTCTTGGAGCCAGTAGTAGGGAATATATACTATATTAATTTTAATTGTATCATGTTTTTTTATGTTATGTTTTTCTGTTTTTAAAGCTGTTTGTACTCTGTTTTTGCTCACTGGAATGAGTGTGTGTGTGTGTGTGTGTGTGTGTGTGTGTTTTGCTTCTGATAATTGGGAGATTTGTATTCTTGACCTAGTATAACTTTTATGTTCTAAATACCCTCAGTCCTCGTTTCTTTTTTTTCTTTAAAGATTTTATTTATCTATTTGACAGAGAGAAAGATCACAAGTAGGCAGAGAGGCAGGCAGAGAGAAGGGGGGAAACAAGCTTCCTGCCAAGCAAAGAGCCCGATGTGGGGCTCGATCCCAGGACCCTGAGATCATGACCCAAGCTGAAGGCAGAGGCTTAATCCACTGAGCCACCCAGGCGCCCCAGTCCTCATTTCTTTAAACAGCAATTGATTCCCCACTATAACCAATTATGGAATTAATTTCTTTCCTTTTCTTTATATTTCTCTTTCTTCTACTTCTGCACCTGATTTTAGTTAATTACATAATATTTCTTAGTGTTTTCTTTGAGCTATTAAATAGACTTATACCGCATTTCTTATTTTGAGGTATTAAAAATATATTTTATCCCTGGTATTGGATGTATGGAAATGGCCATACTTAACTCACTTTCCCACAGATCATGAGAGTATGTTTTACCTTCTCTTCTGCCACCTCAATCCTTGCATATGTTTAAATCTTTGTTCCACAAATAAGTAGACTCAACTTTCAGTACTAATCTTTCTGGATAGTCTTTCCAAAAATATCCGCTGTGTGAAATTCTTCAAGAAGCACTCCTGAGAACAATATTCCCTGAATTCTTGCACATTAAAAAATGCTTCTTTTTTTTTTTTTAGTGTTTGTATTCAGGAACTCAGGCTGGATATTAAATACTTGGGTTCTTCCTTTTTCCCATGAAGATTTTGTGGGCACTACTCTATCACCTTCTAGAATTGGAAGTTGCTGTGGAGATATCTAAGGTCAGCTTTGTTTTATCCCTCTTGGTAATTGAGTTGTTCTTATTTCTTGACAGCTCGAAAGGATCCTTTCTTTATCCTTGAGGTTAGTTACTTTAAAAGGATATATCTTAAAAAATAAAAGACTTAGCTTTTTCATGACCAAGAGCATAACAATAACATCATGAAATGAGAAATTATAAGTAATATAAAAAAAGACAGATAAGGAGCTCTGGGAAATTGAAGAGAATTTTTTTTTTTAACTTAGAAAGTAGCAGGTTAAGTTTTTAATGGGATTTAAGCTGAGCCTTGAAGAATTAGGACACGGGAAACTCAGAGGGAGCAGTTCTCAGGTGGATGGAAATGCGAAATTGTGTGTTATAATCACTGTGCATGAGGTCATCTATAATGCGATATTCTGATCACCTTGAAGTCAGTAAATAGCTTTGCTCTGTGTTTTCAGTCCTTGCAACTCCTAGCACAATCTTTTGCATATAATAGGAGCTACATCAATATTTATTGTTGCATGTTATTATCCTTATTTGTAGCAAGTAAATTTATTTAAGATGTTTTTCAGAGTAAGAAATGACTTTATCATCAGAAAATCATCTTATGTCTGTGAAAAGTCGGTATTCCTAAGCAGATTTAGGATACCAGGGAAAATCAGTCAAGTCATCTTAGTCTCACTGTAACATTGATTTCATTTATCATTTCTGAATGACAATTACTTTCACTTTGGGCTACAAAAATCCAAAAAATTCTTTCATATATGGTAATTAGATATAGGATTCATCACTCATTGTGCTTCTATTGAATAGCAAACATATGGAAAAATCAAGCATGAATGCACCTGTTTTCCCTTATTTCCTCTGAGCCTCAGCACACTAATGGATTTCCATAAGGGTAGGGATTTAACTTGCACAAGGTCTATGAAAAATTTGTAAGATAAGTTTCCTTGTTGAGTTCCTCTGTACCATCAAGGCCAGATCTTGAACTTCCATGAAAAGACTTTATTATTTCTGAGAGCTCCACCCCCACACTTACTGTCAAGTATAACTCCCTCGCCTTTCATTTTGCTCTCTCCTCCTAAGCCCTCAGATACGCACTTGCTTAAACTTGCTTGTGGTTTGAGTTGTATGGTCAATGGATTAACAGTCTATCACACACTTGGAGAACTCTTGCTAGAATAAGTTACATATAATTAATGCTTTTGTCCTAAATTGGTATGAAAAGAGCAGGCTGAGTTGCAGTAATTTCTCCCATCATCAATCTCATCACTAAAATGCAGTGTAGGAATTCAGGGATTTTCCCTTAGTTCCTTAAATGAAAGAATAAGAGTGTTGAAATCAGTAGTTCTGAGATAGTGCAAACAAAATGAATCCATTTGCATGTTTTTTATTCTTACCATTAATCTTTATAGTGTTATAATGTGCGAAGGCAATCATTTGTACACAAGCCAAAGAGAGAATGGAAAGGAGCTAGCATTTCACTGATCTCATGAATACTTACTGGGTTCGGTGGATATTTTGAGTCCCGTACATCTCTATATGCTATATATGAATGAGATGTCATTTTGTAAGTACAAAGACTGAGAAAAGTTAAGCACTGAGTTAGCTCATTCTGTGGGACTGACACTTTGATTTGTGTGATTCTGTAAAACCTCTGCTCCTTCCAGAATGCTGGACTACCTTCCCACCTGAGTGCCATTTGTAGGGAATTTCCTTACCATCAGGTTTGGGAGAATTAGGTCACCATAGCCTTGACTTGGGATGAATACCAGCCATCTCAGCACTACCTAAAGATTACATTGATAATGTTTTGTTTTTGTTTTTGTTTTTGTTTTCCCACAAGGATTAAATGTGGAATGACCTGAGGAATTCACTGAGGTAAATTTTAGAACGTTTGAAGCTTCTGTAGGGTGATAGAAAGTGTAATGTAATTGTAACAAAGACCTTGGATCCATTCCCAGTTCTGCTACCTTCTAGAGATAGTTCACTTCATTCCCTGAGTCTCCATTTACAGTATTGTCTAGTGGGAGAGTTGTTATGCACATCAAATAAGATAATTGAAGTCTTTCTGTTTAATGAAAGTTTTAGCCCATCCCCCTTATTCTCTAAGTAAAAAAACCAAGGCCTGGAGAAAGAAAACAATTAACCCCAGAGATACCAGATTGTTAGAGAAGTAACCTGGGCTAAAAGGTTAATAGATAAACTTATTTCCCATCCATTGCCTTCATTGTGGTAGGAAGGAACAGCCATGCTTATAAAGTCTGGGTTTCAAAGATATGCCTTTGTGAGTGGGAAGTCACAAGGGAAAATGAAGTGTTTGATTTACTACTGAATTCTTCAGATATTATGGAGCCCTTGTCAGAATTTATTTAAAATGAGTATTTGTTGAGAATTAATTGTGTTTGAGGCCTTGAACAATGAAATAAAACTAGAAGTCCATCAGAGGAATTAGCTCTGAATACCGGAAGTAGTAGGTGATACTGAGTTTGGTCTCAATTTTCTGAAGTCAGTAATTCATATTATATGAGCTGATAAATCTAGTCTTGCTGCTTGGTTGTTTTCTAGTTTCACATATATCTCCTTTCACTGAAACAGCCCTAGTTTAAATACATAAAAACACTAACTTAATGTGTTTCTTTGGAGTTCCATAGAGTATCTCATAACTCAAGGCTTTATCTTCTTCTTTGCTGTGGATGCTTTGTGACTCTTGATCTTTAAATATTAGCTGAGTGAAAAGGGGGCCTCTCACTCATCCAAATAGGCATTTACAAATTTTCCGTGCATTTCAAGGTTTGTTCAGTATGACTGAATACTGCATCAATAATATCTCAACAGCATTTAAAATAAAGAGAATTCAGAATTCTATTAGAGGTAATTGCCGAGGCCAGAGAGAATGGTGTAGGTTTTCCCTTCACAGATAAAATTAATCAAGGGTATCATTCCAGGTGAACTTTCAGTTTTTTATATCTAATCAAATTTAGCAATGCCTAGAGACTATAAATCTAAACTATTTAATTCTGGTGCTTAAAGATTAGAAAGGTAAATGATTTTCTTAAGTAGGTCATCCTTAGCTTAAAGTGTTTAGTTTTATTAAAGTTTCACTTCTCATTTTGGGAATTCTGAGACCGTATCTGCAGTCTTTATTTTTCAATTCTGTTTTCACAACCTGAGAGGTCATCTTTCCTGATAGAATAAATTAATCTGATTTGTCATCCTTGCATTTCTGGGCTTCCTCCTGTCCTCTTAAAATTATAGAAAGAGACTTTTACCCTTAAGTACAAAAGTAAAGAGATAAAAATGAAGAATGCTTTTCTCTTTTTTCCCACCTAAAATTCCAGGTCAGTCTGACACAGGAGCTCATCAAAATTAACTGTGGGTGCTCAAGAACAACTTTTGTTATTTTCTACTCTAAGATTCTTTATCTTCAGTTCTGTTGGAATTACTGTTACTGAGAGTTTCTTTACCATGAACTCTGCATCGAAAGCATTTTTTTTTCTCTAATTCTTGTTGGGTTATAATATCATCATCATCATCATTTCTCAACATAATTGTTTCTTAGGCAATGAGCTAAGTATCTGAGGGCAGTCCCTCCCCTCCAATGACATAAGGTCTAAAATATGCCACAGTGATGCAAAAAAACATAAATTAAAAAAACATAAAACAGCATACTCTTGATTTGTGGAGGAATGGCTTATTAGAAGATAGAAGAATAATACCAAATATGCATCTGTATAAATAAGTGGCCATGGAGCCACTGAAGTTTCACATTACATAACTGGGATATCCACACATTCCTAAAATTGGAAGCTGAGAGGGTTAGAATGTATATTCTGGTTCAGTACATCTGAATGGGGTCTGGGATTCTTCAGTTCACTTAGGTTCCCAGGGATATTGATATTGTCACACTGTGACCATAGTTTATGTAGCAAGGTATTAGATATTAAGTTTCATCATATGCACAGCACTTTGAAGTTTGCAGCATTCTTTCCCACATAACGTATTACCTAATTTTTATGACAATTATGTAGAGCATGTGCAAGGATTTGCATTTATTCTGTAGATAAGAAAACTGAAGTGAATACGATTATTCTAGGCTTTTCAAGTATGTGAACTGCTAGTTAGTAAATATAGCACAAGGATTCTGTTCCTCGGACTACATGAACAGATCTCTTTCATTTATGTAATGTTCCAAAGTTGTATGAAAACAATATAGTTTATATTCCTTGACCATGAAGTTGTTTATAATAGCTATTTTTGTGTTTTTCAGGGGAGTTTATATTTACCTTTTATATTTTTCTACTACCTCCTTGCTGCATATCAGATAATCTTGTATGTCCTGATAATTACAGATTTTTATTTCTCAGAAATTTTATAAAATTGGTTTTAGCGTAGTGTTACTGGGTTATAACCCAAACACCACTTACTACTAAATAACACAGTGCAACATTTTGGAGATTTATAACAGTTTTGTAGACTGAGAAAATAAATTTTCAGTAGCATAAAAACACCAGAGCCAAAATACCTGCATAAAAATTTTAGCTCTTCCATGCCTTGTGTAAATGAGGGCAGTCTGTTAAAAATCAAATATGAAGGATTCCTTCCCCCTGACCTGGAAAAAAAGATAACCATTTCTATCCTTTTCTCACCAGCTCTTATTTTATACAGTAAATAAACATTATACCAATATGGCGTGGTAAGGTAGAAAGACTTTTTTAAGTTCAAATGAGATTCTTCCATCAATTAATCTGTGTGCCTAACCCTCCCAGTCTCAGTTCTTAGCAATTTCATTCATTTAGATCCATAACATTTATTATGCTTCACCTGCATGCCAGATGCTAGACTACTTATGCTTGGCCCAGGGATGTCCTTACTTTCAAAGAACTCACAGTTGTACGGTGGGGAATCTCATATGACAAGCTCCAAATAGCCCAAAATTATGTTGTCTACTATAAAATGAGGCTTATGCTACCTCTGCAACTCACAAAAATGATTGTAAGAATGGAATAGAGTAACCTAAGAAATATAATTGAGCTCTGTGACTGGAGACTTTTATAGGCTCTCATCATGCCAGATTTCCCTCCTTTCCTTTCTCTCAGACTCAGGATTAGACCATTGTACTAAGTAATTACTTAAATTCTGTAACCAGTGATAAAATATAAATTGGTAGAGCAAGTGGTATTCTTTCATATCAGTCTTGATGGTTATAGTGCCTTAAACAAACACAGATTTAGAATATGATATTCAATTCTCACTATATTTTCCCCCTAAAATAGTGATGATGATTCTCTTTTTATCTTTCATACTCTAAGAATCTATTTTGTTTCTAATTCTGAGGCAAAAAAACCTCAGGTGATTATGATTGTGAAAAAGTTCACATTATTTTTAAGAGTCTTGTCTATGTGTGCAAAGGTTGTGAGCTTTGGCAGGCTGACTTGGAAACCTTGCTGAATAAAAGGAATATAGTTGTGGTGAGGGGGAGTTACGTATATTAAACCTGTCACAATTCCTACACACCATGTTTGTCTGTAATGCAGTTGGCATGACTATTTGCAGCTTTGCAGAATGGCAATGTCAGGACTCAGAGATTTTTATCATGCTAGTAAATTATATATGCTTGATGTCATCTCTAATTACTTATTTTTTAATTTCCTATAAGAAAAAAAAAACACTTTAAAGTAATAGGCTTTCTTGTAGAAAACACAGAGAAATAGAAAGAGCAGACGGGACGTTGGCTAATAGTCATCAGAGAGGGAGAAAAACCAAGAGAGACTCTTCATTAGAGGAAACAAACTGAGGATTGCTGAAAGGGAAGTCGGGGGGAATGGATGGGGTAACTGGGTGATGCACATTAAGGGCACTATGTGATGTGATGAGCAGTGGGTGTTATACAAAACTGACAAATTATTGAACATTACATCTGAAGCTAATGATGTACTATAAATTGGCTAATTGAATTTAAATTAAAACATTTTTTTTTCCCTTGGTTCCCAGTATTTACAGCTCTCTGTCAATGCTTCTCAATTCTGATTTTTGCTGAGTTGCATCCATTTGGAGCAAAAAAAATTGAAATAATGATCATGTATTATGGACTTCAATCAGAAATAATTGATCTATATTTATCAGTGATGGGTAGTTGGGAATGAGTGGCCCTTCCTACTTTGCTTTGATTTTCAGCCAATTCTTCCTTCAGTTTCATATGGTTATCAGTTACCTCCTGTTCATCTACTGTGGTGTGATAAGTTTATACCAAAACTAATGGAAACTTAGATGTACCAGGTAGAAGGGAACATTTTCTCCATTGTATTTCCCCAACATAGCTTCCAATATTCCAATAATCAGATAGAGGGGAATACAGGCAGCGACTGGTACACATTTCAGATACTTACTCTGCTTAATAGTCAGCTTCTGGAGACAGAGAAGATTGAATTGGAATCTTCCTAAGAACAGAAGAAAGGGTATCATATAATCTAACAACAGAGGCACAGGATATGGGATTAAGGTTCTGAATGTGAATAGTACAAGAGTTATGCTTCCTGGGTTTTGCTTCTCTTTCTATAATTGCTGCAAAAGTATATATTTGACCGATTGGGGCATGAGGAAACAGGGTAGTTGTTAGTCGTTTTAAGACTTGCTTTTCTGTTCCTTTCTTGTATATGTATGTATCTATGTATGTGGAATTGTGTGTGTAGTATGCACAGATAATGTATTTATTTATTTATGGCTATAGTAATGTCATTTTATGGTATTTTTGTAAAGGATAGAATCCTGCTTTATTCCCATTTTAAGGATTTCAGCATGCTCATGTTTAAGATGGACCCTGTTACACATAAAAATTAAGGCACTCTGTTTTTGAAAAAAATAGTTTGTGATACTACTCAACATTCACATATGAAGTACTGACATTGTGTCATACATGGTGGTAATAACATGAAACTACATATGTATGTATATGTGTGTGTGTGTGTGTGTGTGTGTGTGTGTGTGTGTGTGTGAAATGTGCCTTAAACTGGGGAAAACATGTGCTAGCACTTGGAAAGAGCAATGTTTTTCTTAGGCTGGGGGAGTAGAATGACTGAACAGGGGCTATCAAATAATGAGTCTCATAGGCCAAGTCAGAAAGTTGAGTTTTCATTGCAGACAGTGAGGAGCCAAGGAATCTTTTTCTCTCGTTCTTTCTTCCTTTTTTTTTTTTTTAATTAGCTACGATATAATTCCTATGACAAAAAAATTCACCATTTGAAAGTGTACAGTGCCATGGATCTTAGCATATTCACAAAGTTGTTTAATATCACCACTATCTGGGGCGCCTGGGTGGCTCAGTGGGTTAAAGCCTTTGCCTTCGGCTCAGGTCATGATCCCAGGGTCCTGGGATCGAGCCCCACATCGGGCTCTCTGCTCAGCAGGGAGCCTGCTTCCTCCTCTCTCTCTGCCTGCCTCTCTGCCTGCTTGTGATCTCTGTCTGTCAAATAAATAAATAAAACCTTAAAAAAATATATATCAACACTATCTAGGGGCGCCTGGGTGGCTCAGTGGGTTGAGCCTCTGCCTTCGGCTCAGGTCATGATCTCAGGGTCCTGGAATCAAGCCCCACATCGGGCTCTCTGTCTACTTCTCTGCCTACTTGTGATCTCTGTCAAATAAATAAAAAAAACTTTAAAAAAAATCACCACTATCTAATTTAAGAACCTTTTTCTCTCTCCCTCCCAAACCCCCATACTCCTAAGAGTCACTTCCCATTCCATCCTCTCCCAACCCCTGCACACCACTAGTCTACTTTCTTTGTCTATGGATTTGCCCATTCTGAATATTTTATATAAATGAATCATATAATATGTAGCCTTTTGTGTCTGGCTTTCTTCACAATGTTTTCAAGGTCCATACATGTTATAGCATGTGTCAGTATCTCATTCTTTTTTTGTGGCTAAATATTCCATTGTATGAATATATATGGATATACCACATTTAATGTATCCATTAATCAGCTGATGGACGTTTCATCTATTTCCACTTTCCAGCTATCATGAATAATGTTATTATGAACATTTGTGCACATGTTTTTGCATAAACATATGTTTTCAATTCTCTTAGGTATAGGTCTAGAAACAGAGTTACTAGTCATATGGCAACTCCATTTTTAGCTTTAGAAATTGCCAAGTTGGTTTCCAAAGCAGCTATACCATTTTATATTCCCACCAGCAATATATAAGGGGTTTAGTTTTCTTCACATCCCCACTGGAGGATGTGTAGATTGAAGTTGTGAGTTAGAAGAGTCCTCTGCAGAAACAAAAGTTTTAAGGTTTAAGGTAAATTTAGTTTGGGACATACTGACTGGTTAGGGTATTCAGAGGGAGATACTAAGCGGTTTGCTATATATATTTTTTTAATGTGAAATATCTGTTGTAATATTGAGGCATGGCTTTATTTCCTCAAACTTGTATCTGTGCAAGTGTGGTCTGTGGTTATGGGTGGGCCAGTGCTAGTAAGAAATAGGAAGTTCTGGGGCCTTCTCCAGACATAGAAAATTAAAATTCTGCATGGAGGATTAAGAATTTGTATTTTAAGTACTTATATACAATTAATTTCAGTCGATTCATTTGCATACTAGAGTTTAAAAACTTCTGCTCTAACCAATAGTATAAGACAGGGTGATTGTAAGCACCCCGCTGATGATGCTAATAACCCTGACCACTCTGGGGATGATGTATTGTATCTTTGAGAGCAAACATTCAGGTTCGGGTTTGACCAGCATCATGCCAGACACTTCACAATTTTTCTTTCATTTCATTTTTGAGGTGGGACTACTATAATCGTCTTTATAAAAATGAGGAACCTAGCCTTGAAGGTTTAAGTCCACAGAACTAAGAGATGGCAGAATTGAGATAAACCCTAAAATGTCTTTTCCCTTTATCAAACCATATTAGTATAAATGTCTTTTACTGTATGTAACAGAAGTTGCTAAGAAAATAAAGACAAATGTGTTCCAGCTGTGGGTTGGGGTCCTTCACATTTGTTTTGAACTGTCTGGAGTAGAAATAAAAGCAATGGAATTCTACATCATTGCCATCATCATCGCCAGCATCATCATCCAGAAGCACTTCTTAAGCTCGTTTTTGCTGAGCTATGTGTGAACTGCACCTTGCAAATACAGAAATACTGTATCAGTTTGCTTGGTAGTAATAATGGACTTGGTAATTGGATTTCAGAAAACACTGCAACAACTCAGTTGATATTTTATGAAATCCCACCCTGGAGGCAATCTTATGGTGGTAGATTTAGGATTGGGCAGGGGCAAGGTGATCTTGATTTTGTTGCAAAGCAAGCTACTGAGGGTTTGCAGAATTGTAACAACCTGCTCCGTATATACTTTATCTTTGTTTTATGGGCTATGAGGAAGTGTCTTCTGGACACAATTTATTACATTAGGCAGGAAGATTTATAAAAAAAGTTATTTTTGTCACTTTGGTAGTAGTGTATAATGTAACAACATCATTATATTATTTTAGTAGTAAATATAAGTAATATGCTACATTTTATATTTTTGCAATTAAGTGATACATTTTTAGCTCCTCAAGGGTACTGATTATCCTGGTTTAATTTTATATTCCCCCATACATTTTTCATATAATAGAAAATGAAGGCAAACATAATTTATCATCTAAACTTCAATAATTTTCAAGTAAAATGGGGCATCGTTAAGAATGCTCTCAGGACTATAGGCAAAAACTGGAATTGTACTGGGCAAATTGTATGTATTGTTACTCTACATTAAGAAACGCTGAAAAGGCACACAAATTATTTATCACATCATCTGAGAACCCACAGGGTCAGAACTTATGAACTGCATCATAACTGATAATAAAAACCGTTATTATGTTATTTAGCTCTTTATTGTAAGAGCAACTCAGTGACAGAAATAGAAGACAACTAAGAATAACACGAGAGAGAAAAACTTGGATAGAACAATATCTACGTGCTAATATTTGCTTGTTAACCATTTCTTTTACCATTCCCAAAATAGAATTTTAAAAATGGCATTCTGCTTCAGTAAGAGAGCTTTGTGTTGTTTTTAAGTATAGTCACTGTAAGTTTCCTAGGTAACCTGTAATATTCAGTGTTCAGTCGCCTTTGATAAGTAAAATGTGTTGAAGGTACATTGCTATAAGAAAATGGTTTACCTCAGATGATTCCAAGATTTCTTTAACGCGATTTTATTTGATCTGAAAATATTAATGATCTCAGATTCACTCTACTAAGATACCTACCTCTGGTCTAGGGAAAAGTATTGTCAGAGTTACAGCACAGAATATATAGGGAGGGGGTAAAGATGGTCTATTTCAGCTGAAAAGAAAAGAAATGAAAGATTCCCAACTGCATCATAACATAGATACTGCATTTTAATTCAACATTCATTTTTCTGAATTCTAATGCCTAGTTCTTTTTACAGGAAAGGTAATGAAAGTGTGTTGAGTTTTACCCTATGTTCACAAAGAGTCAGAATGGGCAGTGAATTTGGTGATAATAGTAGTCAAACTGTTTGATTGAATAGATTTTCCATTTTCCAACTTGTATTAGGATGATTTGATAGGTTCCAGCCAATGTAATCGCAAATATACATGTGAATTTTTGCCTCTGCCATATGCCATAAAAGTATGGTGTATCGATATAGCCTTTTTTATCTTTGAGTCTAGAGAAATTTTCACAATTCATTCAGTATCTGCCAGTTATAGCTCCCAGAGAAGACCATGCCAGAGCAAGTTAAAGTATAATGCACAAGAACAAATGCTAATTATTACTCTTTCTAGTTGGGTTCCCAGATGCTGACATTTTAGTATTGAAAAACACAAATCTGAAATCTAAGAATAATCATGTTCAAGGAGTTTACAAAATTCTTCCAAATAGATACAAAGGTATCTGAAATGGAAGTTGATTCTCTTCTGAACATTCTCATAAGCTATTCTCAGCCAAAGCACCTTATCTAAGTCTCTCCAATGGAGTTTGTTATCATGAATAATGTGTCTCAGGGGTCTTTGTTGAGCATAAGAGAACAAGAAACCTTGCTTTCATTGGTTTTCTTTCACCCGCTCAGTTAGTACTGTTATTCCCACTTTGATGTCACATTCAATATGGCCCCACCGATTTTCCCAGTTCCATCTCCCACTTCCTTTCTCAATTTATTTATATTCTCTCCAGATTTATGACTAGTGCCTAAGTATGCATCACACTTAGTATTTCTCTTTCTCTCTCTTTACTCCTGTCATTTCCTTTTCTTATTACCCCTTTTCTGGTCAAAATTGAGTTGGAATTATAAAGCATCTCAAATACCTTTCTATTTTCACCAAAAAACGTTTTCTTTTTTGGGTGTATATGCATGTGTCTGTGTCTCCTCTAAATCCTCACACCTTTCTTCCTTGAAAGTATTTAAATTACAATTGCTGTTTTATAAGTGCTGTATCTTACCTTTATATTGATAGCCATCACTGGAAACAAGGATTGCATCTCAAATATCTTTGTAATATTTTTTCCATATTTTATGGATCAGTAAATGTTCGTTGACCTGAGTTGCATTTTACTTTTAGATTTCTAAGTCTTGGACTATAATATTCTTCATTCTAGCACACACATTGTTCCCTCAATTTGCTCCATCTTTAAGTTGTCCTGAATCACTTCATCTAAAGTTTAGTTATTTGAAGGACTATTTATGATGTTCTAAAGTCCAATGCTGTTGGTTCCTATGCTGTTCTAAAGTCCGATGCTGTTGGTTCCTATGCTGTTGGTATTTTTTCCATCCTCCAACACCACTGGTGTTTGTGTATGTCATAGTCTAAAGGTACTGAATACCTTACCTGGACTGTGATGATGCCCACAGTATCTCTCATTTAAGTAACACCTATGTCTTAATGAAAAAAGCCCTGTTAAACTCTAATTATTATCAGATAACCATAATATTAAAATCTAGTTACCATTTTTTGCTTCAATAAAACTTTGGAAAACTAAAACAGACAAAAAATAAACAACCTAGTTACCATTTTCCCATTGGCTCATCTCTGAAACAGGAAAAACATTTAGAAGAAAAAGAAATACTAATCATGTATGTATAGGGGAGTTAGTTTTGGGAGTGACACTTCATCAAAGAGAAAAAGTCTCCCTCCTCAAAGAGAAAACCCAGAGAATTTCATGTTCTTGATAGAATCCAATTAGTACCAAAGATAAATAAACTGCTAGGTTTGGCTAAGACTCAGTCTTAGCCCATTATCTTGGCCCATTACCAGTACTCTTTAAACCAGTATCTCATAGAGTCCCACAATTACATTAGTTTGCTCCTTTGTCTTTCACATGTTTGGGGCAAGATTTTTTTTTTTTTTTTGAGGTGGGGCAAGATTCTTTAAGGTAATTGTGGTTGACACATGTTCAGAGGATTTCATTGTATTTCATTTTACTGATAAAAGGGTGATGATAGAGGAACCACTTTGAAAACGGAAGTAAGAGGTTTCAGTTTTTGTCTTTCTCAGTAAGCTATTGGAATATTGACTATCATGCTTCCAATTGTTTTTAAATCCTTTAAAGGAATTATTTTTTATTTTTTTTTTAATTTTTCTAATTTTTTTTATAAACATATAATGTGTTATTAGCCCCAGGAGTACAGGTCTGTGATCGCCAGGTTTACACACTTCACAGAACTCACCACCTTTAAAGGAATTTTTGAAAACATATTTGTGTGTAGATTTTTAGAGTATTTTTTATACAATGAAATAATATTTATCAATTGCCCTTAGCTTACCATGTTCTTGGCTCATAGAAGGCAATTGTTATTTTTTTTTTTTTTGTTAACTGAATCAGTTTCTGATTTACTCTGAATATGTTTGTGTATATGTGTTTCCCCATATGCCAAGTGATGTATGAGAGGTGGGATAAAAACCTAAGATAGGCTAGAGTGGGTAAAAACAACTTTAGATTTACTGGATCAGAAAAAAAAAATCAGGGAGAATTGAAGTTTAGACAGTAGTAAGTATAAGAAGAATCTGGAGTAGGTGATAATAGAAGAGAAAGTTTGGACAATCCAAGTAGAAAGAAAGCATAAAGCTAAAACATAACATTAAAAATAAAAATGGAGTAAGAAAGTTTAGGGAATAGTAAATTGTTTAGAATTTAAGGTTGAAACAGAAGTGAAATGGTGAGAAGAAATTGTAGGAAGATAGGTAGAAAACAAGTCATGGAGGGGTTTTGATGCTGGATGGAGTAGAATAAAATTCAATGGTGAGTCACTGAAGAAATCTGAGCAGAGGTAGTTTATGACCTGGCTTGCATTATAGGAAGATTAAACTGTCAGCAGTATATATGATGGATTGGAGTGAGTAGGTACTAGAGGCAGGGAAGCTAGTTAGGAAACAATTTCAATAGGAAAGTTAAGAAGTAATGAGAGCCTGAACTGGAACAGTGGCAGTAAGATTATAAAGAAAGAATGAGTGTGAGTAATATCGAGAAGGTGGCTTTGGCACTGGAAAGGAAAGTGATGCCTGGTTTGGTTGGTGTCTTTTTTGGTCATAATCAGAAACAAGAAATGTAAATGTATCTGTCAGAAACAGAAAGATTAGATGTAGCAAAATGAAAAGAGCTCAATTAGGGGTCTGCAAATGCATAATGAAGTACAGGCTAGGTCACTTAATTGAGTGAAAATAGGCTACAATAGAGACAGATGAGGTCTGTGTGTGGAGGTCTGTATTATAGTGTAGTGGTCTCAAACTTGATTGAGCACCAGAATCACTTGGAAGGCTTGTTCAAATGTAGATTCCTGAACCCCCCTCCCAGATTTTCTCTTTGTGTAGATCTAAGTGTGGCCTGATAATTTACATTTCTAATGTATTCCAAGGTGAGGTTAATGTTACTGGCCAACAACTTTGAGAATCTCTATTACCCTGCCCAAGAAAGTGTACCATGAGGCACTGGAGAATCATCTGAGGAGTCTTAAAAACATACCAATAGCTGGGATCATACCACATGTATTAAGCGATTCTAGGTGACTTTTTTTTTTTCCCTTGAGTTCCTCAGATTATTCCAATAGGCAACTGGCTGAAAACCACTACTCAGATCTTCTGATATTTAAGAAGTTGAAAATTTGGAATATATGTAAATTTTTCTTATTTTGATAACATTGCATCCTCGAAAGAAAACACCTTTGGCCAGTTGGCACTTCCAAGTTTGCCAACACATCTACATGACAAGGTGTGACATCTGGCTTAGGCAGATGGAAGACACATGACATCTAGCTGAAATGTAGGGCCAGAACATTGAAACTAAGCTTGTATTGGGCCATCTATTTCCTTTGTCTTTCACATGTTTGGGGCAAGATCCTTTGTGGATGACATCTGTTGCTAAGAGTTTTTGGAGTTTAGAGTCATCCCTCTTTTCTTGCTTCAGAAGAAGACACCTTGACAAGGGGAAATTTCCCTTATGCTGGTAAATGTCTCTACTCAGTTTCCAGAGCTTCATCTGTATCTGCTGCTGCTGTTCTTTTGGTTTTTTTTAATAACCAGTTTAAAATAATCAATATGAGAAGAATGTGGAAAAGTTGATTCCTAAGACCAGAAAAGCAACGATCACAGAAGAAACAATGGCAGACACTTAGTAGTATTATTGTGCCAGGCACTGGTTTATGTGCATTACACGTATTAACTAATTTTATTCTCAAATAAGCCTGTACGGGATGAGGAAGCGGAGGCCAAGAGTGGTGATTTGCTCAGTGTCATGATGCTGTTAAGTCAGGGAGGGGATGTAGGGCTCAGGGGCAGACCATGCCAAGATGGCCCTCTTTGGTATGAACATGATTTGGAATTAAAAGCAATCCAAACCCAGCAGATTCAGAAAAAGCTCTTTACTTTCCCCTCAACTGCTTAGCTTTACCAGGAAGAGAACTTTAACAGGGATTCCTCCTTACCTAAGAAATGTATCTGCATAATAGTACAACCTTTGATTTCCAAACATCTCCTTTTACCTTCCTGCTAATGGTTTTTCCCCCTTTATACTTTCAGATCCCTACCCCTCTCCTTAGCTCATGTAAGGATCATGTTGCCTGACTGTCTTTGGAATTTCTACCGTGTGTGGATTCCCCATGTGCATGCTATTAAATTTGATTTCCTCCTATTAATCTCTCCTACATCAATTTGATTCTTAGAACAGCTAGAAGGACCTTGGGGAGGTAGAGAAAATTCTTCTTCCACAACAGGGACTTGAACTCAAGTTATTCTGATTCAAAGCAAATGCTCTCAATCATTGTTCTATTGTATTTTTTTTAAGAGAGGGAGACAGAGAGTCTTAAGCAGGCTCCATGCTCAGGGCAGAGCTCTGATCTCACATCCCTGAGATCATAACCTGGGCCGAAATCAAGAGTTGGGCACTTAACTGACTGAGCCACCCAGGCATCACCTACTGTATTTTTAATGTATAGAAAATACACATGATTTCCTTGACACACAGATTATAAAATAGAACAAACAGAATGCAATCATCAGATTATCTTCTTCAATGAATTTACCTTGTCACACTCATAACATTCAATTATTAAAAAACTTATCAACTAGTGCAGTGAAAGAAGACATTGTGAAATGAAGCGTTGGATCTGAAGGCAGAGCTTACATTTAGGTGTGCTCCATGTTCCCCGTGGTAGACTAAACAAATACTTGCATTTCTCTGGGTCTCCCTTTTCTCACCTCAAAATGATGGTCTTGAATCACAAAATTTTAAACTCTAAAATCTATTAATTAAATTGTATTTCTAAGATAAAAAGAAAAAAGAACAAGAGCATTATCTGGAGATTGTTTTCTACCATGATTGCTATTGTTTAGAAAATATGATTGATGATTTTAAAAGTTTTCACAGGAGAAGTTTCTAATTTCCTGGCATTTTAAAGATATTGTTTAGTATATGGTGTGAAGACATTTGTATTTTAATAGAGAGCAAGTTTTTAAAAATACATATTAATTACGTATATACATTTTGCATTTCCTAGAGCAATGGGTAAATTCATCTACTTTCCATGCAAGAGGGATCCTGTTTTGCATTTTAGACTAAAAGCTGGGAAAACAATTTACTTCTTATTATTAAAAACAATGGACAGTTAAACAGGGAGGGTCAGGGTTGACAAGGAATAACCTTCATTACTTGGTTGCATAGGTAACAAATGGCTTGATGTGACACTGTCCAATTTATAAGATATTCAAGTTAACAGTAATTTGAGAATAGTTCTTTGTGCCTGGAAAGAAAAAAAAATAGTCACTTGGAGAAATAAAAATGGAAACATAAATTACAGACTTTATGTAGGAAAGAATTAGGGTTATTCTGTCACAGAATGTGACAGTACACTGCACTGTCTTAGTAACAATGGTTGGAAATTGGTTTCAGGGAGGAAAGTAAATATTCCTAAACATAGTGTGAAATCTGAGTTCCTTGCAGACTCTATTCTTAGGGTCTAACATAGTGCCTTGGTCATAGTAGTAAGTCAAATGTTTGAGCAATGAATGAATTAAGACTACATTTAGCACTTTAATATTGATGATAAGAAAGTGGGTTGCATACAGAGGAGGATGGCAGGATGAGAAGACAGAATTTTTAAAATTAAATCCTATGAGGATAGGTTTAAAAATCTGGGAGTGTTAGATGAAATTTTCAAGGAAACCAGAAAGCTGTTTTTGTGCATCCAAAAAATTATAACATATCAAAGAGTTGGATTTGTTTCATATGACTTTAAGGGATAGAACTAGAAAAAATTGGCAGAATCTTTTCTATAGGGGAAAAGATCTTGGAGGAAAGAAGGGAAGCAATCTAGGCTGCCCAAAGACAACTCGAGGTTATTTGGGAAGGCTGTGAGAGTCTCACAGTCAAAGACCTGCTTAGAAAGTAGATAGAAGTCAACAAGAGTGCTGTAGAGGGGGTCTCGTTATTAAATAGTCTTGAATTTCTTGGTTTTTGAGTGCTTTGAGGGCCCATATGTTTAGGAGTCAAGAACTTAAGTTTAGGGTCCAATACTGTGAGTAATGAATAGTGTTGGGGAATAAGAATTCCTATCCCCTAAAGGTCCTTGTAGCTGGACTAAGAATCAGCTTGTATGAGATAGGTTAGTAGGATAAAAATCAAGTTTCTATACATATGGGGAATCCACACAGACAAGGAAATTCCAAAGACAGACAAAATGAAATATCTATGTCATTCTAAACAAAGGAGAAGAGGTTGAAGGTCTGGGATTTCAGAGAGAAGGAATGCTTTTCTCAGGGACCTAAGAAGAGCAGATGTTTGGTAATTAGATGTTTGCCCTGCCATACAGATGGGTCACTGGGAGAAAATTCATCTCTGTTAATGACCTTTATTCTGGAAAAGACCATCAATTTAGATTATTCTGTGGGGTTAAGGGAGGGACAAAACTTTCTCTTGGGCCCACAGGGTCTCAAGTGCCTTGAGCTCAAAATAATCTACACACCAAAGTGGCACATTTTAGAGGCTGCGGTCCTGAACCCTTTCAATAGTAAATGAAATCTTCACTGAAGAAATGAAGATTCTGATGAAGCATTGCCATAAGAAGTCCATCAATTATAAATGCAAAGGGTTAGCCCCTTGTAGTGGTCGAGCAAGGGTGAGAAAAACTTCTTCAGTTACTGAATGAAGAGTAGTAAGCATTCCTTTCCCTTCCTTTCATCAGAGGCTCAGAAAGAGGGCCTCTGAAATAGAGATTAGTGTGCAGCAGTTTGACTAGAGAATGAACGTGACATCAACACCTATCAAAGGAAAGCCAAGAAAGCTGGATTGAGCAGAGGAAGCCATTAGCTTGCTGTGAGATTTTGGTTGTAGGCCTCAAGTTTTGAAGCTCGAATAACAAATTTGAGCCCTTCTGAGTTAGGGTGAGGAAAATGGGCTTCATTACCTCTATGATAATCAGTCATAGGTTACTGAAGGGGCTGTGACCTTGGGTGAGGGCACTTTTTTCAGCTGACCTTTGAGGAACTGAGAGCATGAGGCATTTCTTCCAGCAGTGCTCCCAGCAGCTCAGGAGTGAGTCCTCCATCCTGAAGGGGGGTTTGGCTTGCACGTGACAGTGCCTAAAACAACTGTTTCTATATAACTAAATTCAGATGGGCAAATATTATACTTTATTTAATGAGTGATTTTAAAATCAGTCTTTTTCAACCATTCATGTGGTCACAGCTGTCAGTGCTGTTTAGCATTGTCCTAACGTTCATATTTAAGACAACCATTGGCCACATGACCCAGCGTCAAGATGGATAATCTAATGATGCTTATGATGTAACATTTTTAACAAGGTTTAGTAAGTCCATTACCAACTCCCTTTCTCTATGTTGGTTTTCACTTTTGTATAAGTTGCTTAATCATAATACATGAAACTACTTGGAATACAGGAAAATGTGACCAAACTATAAACCAGTCTGTTGTTAGAGTTCTACTGTTATTACAAACATATGTAATATATAAAATGGCTTTGTGCAGTCATTTCCCTCATTCCAGATCTTCCTTTAGCAAAAATATTTGATAGCACCATCACTTCTCCCCCAAAAAATATTTGTAAAAAAAAGAAGCAAAAACATATTAACATTTGTGGAAGAAAAGTTATTTTTAATCAGAGATTCACTATTGCCTTTAATTATCATTTGTAGATTTGATTCTGGGTTTTCTCACTTATTAAATATAAAATATTGGGTAAATGTTTTGCCTTTTTGTCTCTTAATTACCTTCTCAGTAAATTGAATGTAACATTGATCTTACATGATTGTTGTAAAGAATAAACAAAAGTAAATTAGTAAATACCTATTAAACATGATGGATAATCACGTAGAAGCTTGACTAATGTCACAGCCCCTGTCTCCATTGAGGAAAGTGCATCCTGTGGATTGCGAAATGGCCTAAGAGTTTGACATTTTAGTAATATACATCACAATGTTTTTAAATTACATTGACACATAGGGAGAAAGGTAGCTGTTTAAGGATATGCCACTTCCTTTTCTTGGCTTGGGTTTGTCTTGCCCTGGTTCCTTAGGAAGTTCCCCAACCTTGGGCTCAGTTCTCCAAGATGAGGCTGAGCTCACTCAGTCATATGGCCACAACCACCACAATAATCAGTGGACCTCATAATTCCAATCAGGAATAATCCTTTCCATCAGGAATAATATAATTCCATTGGATTATATTCCAATGGAAGTGCCATTGGAACAAATGGATCATAAGCATCTAATCAATCAGGAGATACCACAGTCACATTAAATAGGGGACAGTTTAGTTTCCTCATAAAGTTTCTGGGTAGTTTTTCTATCTGTTGGGCCCCAGAGACAGTTCTTGTTGTATTTGATTAATCAATTCTTTGGAGCATAAAATTCTATACTAATAGATACGAAAATTTTTGTAGATAAAGCAGTTAACATGTAGTAAAATGAGAACTTGACTGGACCTATTGCACCTTCCAAGCTGGGTGGTGTTAAGTAAGTCACTAGACTTGTTGAAAACTGTTTCATCATCATGAAAATGATACTTACCTTAAAATTACTTTGCAAATAAAATGAGATCAATATTTATACATGAAGAAATAAAATGAGATGAGCTTTGACAAAATACAAGGGCTTAATAATTCTTGCTGGTGGGTATTCTTATTGGATGCGGAGTTCTAACCATTTAGAAGGTATTCCCTTTTCAAAGGGTGATTCCTCTACTGATTTATGCAGATCTCCCCACTGCTACAAATGCAGTTTCCAAAAAAAGAGTGGGAGGCACACTTTCAGCTCTGTCTCTGGCTTCCTGCAAGAGCTGTGCTTTGAAAAAGAAGGGTGAGTGACAGCCTTTTCTTGCTAAAAGGGTAAAAACATTCTGTGTGGAACCCTCTTCTACAGAACTTTCAACATCGATTAAGGATTGGCACATCATCTCCTGACAAGTTATACTAAAGGAAGAATATGGAATAAAGACCATTGATTGGTATCAGGGCACTTCCGACTGGTGCAGAATGCACAGCTCTGACAAGGGCAGTTGTTACAGCAGATGGGCCATACATTTCTATATTTCTTTATATTACATATTGTTGATGGCTAGCCGTCTTTTTATCCCTACCAAAGCACAGGATTAGCTTTTAAAATCATTAATAGAAATTGGCAAGTTATCTTTTTTTTTTTTTGCCTTTTCTTTCTTTTTTTTTTTTTCCTGAAAGTCCCCATCTATGTGAATTTTTGTGTTGAGGAAAATATGAAAGGAGCGATTATCAGTCTCCGGGATGTCACAAAAGGAGGCACATTATTTATGACTTTTAAATGACAAATCCTGAAACTGCTTTGAGTCCAGGCAGGATAAAAGGTTGGTATTAAATGTGACCTTTTGATTTTAATGGTCTCAAGCAGAAACGTTCATTTTGGCTGTGCAAATTGTACTGTAAATTATTGACCCAGTTCCCTGTCTTTTTCAAGCAGCGAGGCATATTTTTTTTTTTTTTTTGCACAAACTATTTTTTTTTGTCACCTGCGGTCTTCAAAATAACAAGTTGTTTGGACTTAACCATTATTCTCCCTACACCATTTTTACATAACACATTTAAATACAATTTTCCTAAAAGCCCCTGACTGAACTAAATGGAGCCTTGTCATTTTATGAAAAATCCCTTCCCTCCTGCAGCCCTCAGTTTCCACATCTGTAAAGTGGTAGTGGCAGTCTATAAGACCAGGTTAGCTGTTTATATCTCTCCATCTTATAACCATATAACCTTCCTGTTTTTATTGACTGTGAAAGAGTAACTGTTAATCATGACAACAGCCCAGGAACTTACAGCCAAATAGGTGATGCAAGGAGCATCAACTTGTCTAAGATCTCAGTATTTGAAGGTAGGCCCTGCTGTGCAAGTCTATGTAATTGACAGTGTTGTAAAAGGAAGAAGATGCATTTACAAAATAAGGCAGGCAACACAGAAGTTCAATTGCAAATACATGTTGCTCAAGTTGCACAATGGCCTATTTGGGGGAACATTGTAGGCTGTTTAATGTTCCTGTGTTTAACGTGGGAGACTTCACTTTGTAGCAAGAGTCTAAACTTTTGTGTTTTCCTATTTCTTTTAAAATATGAAGCTATGTAGGGTTTATTATGTTCTTTGGAAGGAAAAGAGATTTTGAGTTGTGCCTTTTTTTAAGCATTTAGAAATTACCATGCAGCAGATCGCATACTTTCTTTAGAATTTCTTTGTGAAATAGATTTTGTGGCATCACTAACTCAGCTGGCGTTGATTTTGCATGTCCAGAATTGATCTTTTATCCAAAATACACTCAATCCACTGTCTTCTCCTTTCTGGTTAATGGTAGCTCTGCCCTTCCAGTTGGTTAAAAAACAAACCAAAATAAAAGTCCTGAAATCATCCTCTCTCTTCTCATAGCTCACATATAATCTGTTGGGAGATTCTCATGGCTCTATTTGTTCACACATAAGCATAACCTGATGATTTCTCACTTTGTCCACATTTCCTCTATGATCCAAACCATCAACACTTCTCTGGAGTTGACTAACCTGCTATCTGATCTTCCAGCTTCCACCATTGCCCTGTGGAAACTAATTGAAGCAGCAGCCAGAGTATCCTTTCAAAATATCTGAGACATCATGGCATCCCTCTGCTTTAAACTCTAAATGTCTCCCCTCTTCATTTAAAACCAAACACCTTTGCAGTGGCTTTAAAAGGATATGATCCCTCACTATGTTTTTGAGCTTATCTCTTTATTGTATTCCTTTTTGTTTGTTTTTGTTTTTTCTTTTTTTTTGTTGTTTTATTTTTTATTTTTTTATTAACATATAATGTATTATTAGCCCTAGGGGTACAGGTCTGTGAATCACCAAGTTTACACACTTCACAGCACTCACCATAGCACATACCCTCCCCAATGTCCATAATCTAACCTCCCTCTCCCTACCCCCCTTCCCCTGGCAACCCTCAGTTGGTTTTGTGAGATTAAGAGTCTCTTATAGTTTGTCTCCCTCCCGATCCCATCTTGTTTCATTTATTCTTTTCCTACCCACAAACCCCCCACGTTGCCTCTCAACTTCCTCAAATCAGGGAGATCATATGATAATTATCTTTCTCTGACTGACTTATTTTGCTAAGCATAATACCCTCTAGTTCCATCCACATCGTCGCAAATGGCAAGATTTCATTACTTTTGATGGCTGCATAGTATTCCATTGTATATATATATATATATATATATATATATATATATATATATATACCACATATTCCTTTTTGTTTATTTCCCTCCAGCCACCCTGGCTTCATCTCTAGGCTGTGGTCTCATCTATCTTGATGAACCTACAAATCTGCTCAAACTATAGCACCCACCCCCAACATATCCAACCTTACCCCCAATTACATTTGTAATAGATCATATTTATTTTAATATAATAATATTTATAATATAATAATTATAATATTGTTGGCTCCCTTCTACTCCCTGCCAGAATATGAACTCCACAAGGACAGGTATTTTTCTCTCCCTGCACTGCTATACTCTGATATACGTAGAACAGTGCTTGGCTGGGAAGCATTGACTAGCGGTTGTTTGGTTAATTCTATAATAAATACCAAAGTCAAGCAGAAGTGCTACAATTGCCACTTGTGTTTAATTTAATAAAGTCCTAGGTGGCTATGCAACTGTCCATTCTTCCATCTGTTTTCTGTGACTATAGTGTTGACTTTTCCAGACTTTATCAACATGCAAATATTGAAGGTAATTCCCTTCTTAGAGCTGTCACTGAAGCCTCTGGTATTACTAGGTATTTTTATTCTGATCTGTGGGAGCATGAAGTACTTCCGGCTCTGTGTGAGCACCAAAACTTATTTCTAGTGGTTCTTTTCCTCGTCTTGGGTAGTTTCCTCTCATACGTATCAGTACCCTTCCAAATACTTAGCAGGCTGTGTAGAAATGCAGAATTTTCCTTTTTCTCTCTGGTACTCTACCCTATAGTTAAAGCCATCTTGGCTCCCTGAACTTTTGGGTCTGTTTCCTCAACTCAGTGAGTTTGTGGGCTGTCTGGGTTCTTTCTTTTTGTGCTGCTACCTAGAAACTTCTTACTGGAGTAATGGTAATGCCCACCATATTTGTTTCCCTTCTTTCAAGGATGGCAGTTTTCACTGCTTGTTTTTCAGTGTCTGAAAACCATTGTCTGGTTTTTGGTGTTTAAAGTAGAAGGGTAAATCTAATCACTATTACCCCAACTTGGCCAAAACAGAAGCCCAGTGGAAAACTACCGAAGGCACTTCTTAAAGTTATTTTCTTTAAACAAAGGATCGTATAAGTGAATCAGGTGACAAATGGAATTATGACTAGTTTTCACATGTATTGAACCTGCAAATTATCAGCAGAAAATTAATAAATTATAAGTCAAAGAGTTTGATTTCTAACTCTATCAACTGCAATGATTTGACTTTGGGCAGGTCACTTTGAGTTTTAATTTCAATTTCATCATCTGTTCATGGGGAGTAGAGGTCCTGCTGATTTGTCACAAATTACACCAAGGAATACATGTGGTCATGTACAGAAAAATGCCTGTCTCTAAAATCCTGTACTTATAAGAGGTGATATTCTTATTCTCATTACCATTATCTGTTAAACTAGAAAATTCAGGATGACAGAACATTTCTTCTTAATTCATTTTGTGCATGCTTACCCTGATAAGTTATGTAGACAAGAATGCATTCTATTGTAATATGATGTGTGTCAGTTAGGATTAATTTTAACCTTGATATAACAAAGAAAATTCATACTAGTGGCTTAAACAAGATATGCCTTTTTTTAAAAAAAAATTATTTATTTATTTGACAAAGATCACAAGTAAGCAGAGAGGCAGACAGAGATAGAGGGGGAAGCAGGCTCCCTGCTGAGCAGAGAGCCTGATGCAGGGCTCGATGCCAGGACCCTAAGATCATGACCTGAGCCAAAGGGAGAGGCTTAAACCACTGATTCACCCAGGAGCCCCTAGAAGTTTATTTCTATTATATAAAAGAGGTCCAAAGGTATACAATTATAACTGGCATAGGATTTTCAGAGGACATGGTAAACCCAGGTTTCTATTTTACTATTTTCCACCTTCAGTGATAGGGTTCATCACCTCTTAATTCAAGATGTTTACTGGAATTCTAGCCATTGCATCTACATTTCCATAATGGCAGCAGGAAGAAGCAGAGGCAAACAAAATGTTTTCCTCCAAGCCAAATTAGCTCATTTTAATCAGCTTTTTTGAGCATCTCATAACATACTTCTATTTACATCTATTAGCTTGACTTTGGACAGACGACACTTATGGCTACAAGGAAGACTAATAAGGGATTTTTTTTTCTAGTATGTATTTTGTTATCAGAGAAGAAAATAAAAATAAATGTTGATATACGACTTTCAGTTTCAGCCAAATAACTTTTCTTTACCCGCAAGAAATCTCTGAACTGGTTCAACATAAGGTACTTTATAAGGCATACTGTATACTGATACTTGACCTAAGTGCAACAAAATGCTCACAGACAAATAGCCATTAGGATAACCCAAAGAATATTCTGAAGGCAATCCTCAAAGAGATTTCCCAACAATGTTTTGTGCTGTCATAGCTGAAATTTATGGGATGCATTCTCTGGAATATCATGACACACATTGTCCTCATCTTATGAAATAACTATGTCTGTAAATTATACCTGAACTGTTTTCTAAATCAAATTCTTCTTCCACTGATATGTAATAACTTCAAAGCTATTTCATTTTAGTTCCAAGATGATTTTTAATAAGACTCTTGAGACTGTGTCTTTAAGGTTTTCTTGACTTTCTCCACCTCTATGTAGTAGCTAATGATCTGTACAGTGATGCCTAAATGCACTAAGGAGTTTGGTATTTAAAGGAACTCTGAGCTCCTGAAATGAATCCTTTCATAAAGCAAGGAGTGTATTAGCAGTGGAAATAATTACCCTGTAATTGATCTGGACCTAAGTGGGATTTTCCTATGTTTAGCTATGCGAGTGTGGTTTTCACTGGGTGTCCCATAGGCACTGCAGCTTCAGCGTGTCTAAAATGGTGGCAGGGAGCCCAGTTAGGAGGCTACTGCTGTAAGTCTTGACACTGGTTTCTCTCCACTCCAATTCATCAGCCACTCTGATGCCAGAGAAGTATTTCCTAAAAAACAAATGTACTCATTTCACTGCCCTGCTAAAAACCTCTGCTGGATCCCATTGCCTGCTGGATAAATGCCAAACCCTTTAGCAGAGCATTGATGGCCCTTGACATTTTGGCCCCAACTGCTTTTCCAGCAACATCTCCTGCCATTCCCCTCCACATACCATATGCTCTAGCCACACTTCACTTCTTCCCACTCTCCAAATGTATCAAACATTTCATACTTCTCTGCATTTGCCTTTGGCTCTGCTGAATTGCTCTGTGTCGAACACCTTTGCTACCTGAAGAATTTCTCTTTCTGCAAGCCTCAGCTCAACTCTGTTCCAGCTCCCCAAAGAAAGTCAATCATATCTCTCTTTATATCCATAGCAATCTGCTCCTACTTACATTTTATTGTAGTTTTCATTATATGCCTGTCTCCACAATTAGAATGTAAGTTTAGGGCCACGACATAATAAATTGTTTCTGTATGGGGGTGGGTAACATTTGGGTGTTTACTAAATCCTAGATACTATACACTTGGCAAACAATAGATCATTAAATCTTCTAATACAGGGTATTATATCTTATTATATAAGATATTATAATTATTATCTTATATAAAATCTTCTAATACAGGGTATTATAATTGTAAAGTATTATTTCTACTTCACTGATGAATAAAAGGTTGCTCTAAGATATTAAGGAGCATTCTTGTGGTCAATGACGTCTATAGCCATGGATTTAAGTCCATGTTCTTCTGGATGCAAAGGCCTAGATTTTTTTTTTTCCTTAATATAACATGGATGCAAAGGCCTAGATTTTTTTTCCCCTTAATATAACATGCTCCATCCTCAGAACTTAGTACCATGATTGATATCTAATACATGAAAAATGTGTGAAATTGAGTTTAGGCTGTCTCCAAAAATCATACTCACCTTCAGAGGATGAGGTTTCCCACCACTGAGGTTAGCTAAATGATGCTCCAGAGGCAGCTTCCAGAGGGGCTTTCCAAGAGCATTAAGAGCCAGGAGAGAGCTTTAGAGGTAGATGCAGCTGCCGGTTCAATTAAATATGAAATGTTCCTTCACTTTCCCCAACAAGTGTTTGTTTCAGTAGCAGCAAAGCAGATTTTTCCAAGTGAAAAATAAAGCTTAAACATGGGCTTGCTATCCTCTACCCTGTCTCATTAAATTTTTATTTTTCCTTTTGGTAAAGTGTACAGTAAAAGATTAGTGATATGTGATAAAGATTTGTGGTATGGTTTGGAAACATTTATTTATCAATGTAGATTAAGGCAGAGTACTGTCAAAAATGAGTGAAAAGACATAAAGAAGTGCATCCGTATTTCTTACATAATTGAGTAGTATAACTTGATGTGTATAAACATGAAACATACTTATGTTTTGTTTTGCTTTATTCTTTCTGTCACTGCTTTTAAATTTACTTTATTAAATCCCACTTCCGTACTTCTTAATGCCATGCAGGGTAGATTCTATGATTTTTCCAGCCACTTGGTTCACTTGAGAATAAACCTCTAATCTCCTGTCTGATTTCAGCTTATGGCCTTTCTCCTTTGGAAACTAAAACTAAGATCCTTCACTTTGTGAAGTGGTGGAAAAGAGGGTTCCTTTTGCTAATGCCCATTACCTATTCTGGGCCTTGAGCCTCTGGTTTTTCACGGAAGGGGAAAAGGATAGGGAAGGCAAAGATCTCCGTATGACTAGACACATGTAGATAGTGGAGTGGTGTCCATGGCATTGCTTTGAACTAGCCTGATTCTGTCTGCTGAAAGGACTACAGCTGGTACATGGTCTCCATATAAGCCTTATCATGGTTTCCCTGGTGCAATGTTCAATTTCCTGGGATACTCTACTGCTGAGGAACTTCTCAGAGAGATAACTATGACTCTGACTCCATCAGTGGTACGCAATAGTAACAACCTCTCTGGGTAAAGCATTCTGTTCGTTGCCCACAACCAACTGGACCTTCAAGATGTAAAACTAGGGAGATTCCAGGGTCTCCTTCTCTGTCCTCCAGGGATGTAGATCCTGGCATGGAGTGGTGTCACTCCCAACTTCTTCCCTAGCACACCGCACCACTGCAAGGCCTCCTCGATGATCTGTTTTAGCAGATAATCTGATTTCCAAGTCTCTAAACTAGAAATGATCATCATTTTCTGTATTCTCATAGACCCAAACTTCAGGTGACACAAATCACATTCTACGGAGGTCTCTTTAATTCCTCCCTGTTTTAGCTGTGCTATAAGGACAGAGATGCTTAATTGCACAGTGAGAGAATAAGATGGCAGTCTCTCCTTGGCAGGAACTCAAGTTTTAGGAGTGGTACTCTTGGACTCTTTCCTCATTTGTTTTGGGAGAGATATTTTTCTCCTCCTAACCCACAAGAAGGAAAGGGAATTAATGATTGTCTTCATGAATGAACCCTGCATTCCTCAAAGGCCTAGCTCCAAGAAAACCTTCTCTTATTGCTAAACCTTTTCTTTTATTAAGTGGGAGGAAGGATTTAGTTGATGATTGGTGGTAGTAATTGGTGCCAGTTCTTTTATCTCTTAGTAAGCACAATAAAGTGTGTGTGTATGTATCATTACACTATCATACAGAATATTTACACTGCCCTAAAAATCCTCTGTTCTCTCTCTGTTCATTTCTCCCCACTGTCAATCCCTGGCAACCACTGGCCTTTCTGCTGTCTCCATAGTTTTGCCTTTTCCAGAATGTCATATGCTTGGAACCATATAGTATGTAGGCTTTTCAAATTGGTTTCTTTCACTTGGTAATATACATTTAATGCTCTGCTATGTCTTTTCATGGCTTGATGGCTCGCTTAATTTTGGTTCTAAATAATATTTCATTGTTTGGATATACCACAGTTCATTCATCCATTCACTCCCTGAAGGACATCTAGATTGCTCCTAATTTTGGCAATTATGAATAAAGCTGCTATAAACATCCAAGTATAGGTTTTTCTGTGGACATAGCTTTCCAGCTTCTTTGGGCAAATACCAAGGAGTATGATTCCTGGTTTATATGCAGAGGGTATGCTTAGTTTAGTTAGAAATCACCCAACTGTCCTCCAAAGTGGCTATTCTACCTGCAGTATATGAAAATTCCTGTTGTTCCACATCCTTGCCAGTATTTGGTATTGTCAGTGTTTCAGGTTATGTAATGGCATCTGATGGTATTTTAAATTGTATTTCCCTGATGACATATGATGTGGAGCATCTTTTATAGGCTTATTTGCCATGTGTATATCTCATTTGGTGAGTTATCTGTTAAAGTCTTTGGCCCATTTTTATAACAATTGTTGAATTTTAAGAATTCTTTGTTTATTTTGGATCATGATCGTTTACAAGGTAATGTCTTTTGGATAGTATTTTTTTTTCCCAATCTGTGGCTTGTCTTCTTATTCTCTTGACATTGTCTTGCATGGACCAGAAGTTTTTAATTTTAATGAAGTCCAGCTTATCCATTATTTCTTCATGGATCATACCTTTGTTGTTTGTTGTATCTAAAAAGTCATTGCCATAACCAAGGTCATTTAGATTTTCTTCTATGGTATCTTCTAGAGTTTTATAATTGTGCATTTTACTTTTAAAACTGTGACACATTTTGAGTTAATTTTTATGAAGAATGTAAAGTCCATGTCTAGACTCAATTTTTTGCATGTCGATGGCCAGTTGTTCCAGACCCATTTGTTGAAGAGACTATCTTTGGTCCACTCTCTTACTTTTGTTCCTTTGTGAAAGATCAGTTGATTGTATTTAAGAAGGTCTATTTCTTTTTTTTTTTTTTTGAGATTTTATTTATTTATTTGACAGATAGAGATCACAAGTAGGCAGAGAGGCAGGCAGAGAAAGAGGGGGAAGCAGAGAGCCTGATGTGGGGCTCAATCCCAGGACCCTGGGATCATGACCCGAGCCGAAGGAGGAGGTTTTAACCCATTGAGCCACCCAGGTGCCCCAAGGGGGTCTATTTCTGGGCTCTATGTTCTGTTTCATTGATCTAATTGTCCATTCTTTCACCAGTACCACACTTCCTTGGTTATTATAGCTTTATAGTAAGTCTTGAAGTCGGGTAGTGTCAGCCTATCAACTTTGTTCTTCAATATTAGCAAGTATCTTCTTGCTCAAAGGTGAGCAAGAAGTTGACTGATCTGGATCTTTTGCCTCTCCATATAAACTTTAGAATCAGCTTATCAACACCCACTAAATACCTTGCTGGGGTTTTGATTGGGATTGCACTGAATCTACAGTTTGGAAAGAACTAACATCTAGACAGTATTGAGTCTTCTCTCTATATGAACATGGAATATCTATTCATTTATTTAGTCTGATTTTGTCTATCAGTTTTATAGCTTTTCTCATATAGATCTTGTATATGTTTTATTAGATTTATACCTAAACATTTCAGAGGGGGCTGATATAAATAGTATTGTTTTTTTAAAAGTTTTTCCTCAAAGGAATACAAACTAATAATAATTTTATCACTTCCATTTCCACTTTTTTCACATTCATATGTCCACTTTTTGTTTGTTTCTTTTTTTTTTTTTTTTTGGAACAGACCTATAAATTTGTTGTTCTTCAGTATAGTTTTACTATGATGACTGCACTTCAAAGTTATGTGTAAACTATAATCATTCCTATGGGTATCCACTCTTTATTTTTGGTTTCTTTTTGTCTTATAGTCTCTACTCGTTTCCTAAGTTACTTAGATAAATATTTCCTCCACTCTCTTCAGTGAAGTGATGTCAAATATCTGTAATACAGTTAGATTCTTTTCAAAATTGTTTTTGTTAAGTTTATATCCCCTTGACCCCTTTCTTCTACCCCCACATTCCATCTCTGGCAACCACCAGTCTGCTCTCTGTATCTATGAGCATGTTTATTTTTTTTTTCTTTGTTTGTCTGTTTTGGTTTTGTTTCCTAGATTCCATATATAATAGGAGAGATAAGATATTATTTGTCTTTCTGTGACTTATTTCAGTTAACATAATGCCCTTGAGGTCCATCCATTTTGTCACTGATGGCACAATTTCATTTTTTATGGATGAATAATACTCCATTTTGTATATACCTCAATTTTTTTATCCATCTATCCATCTATTGTAATTGTATTACAGTTGTAATTGGCTATTCTATGTACTGCTGCAGTGAACATGGGGGTGCACATATATCCTCAAGTTAGTGTTTTCATTTTCTTCAGCTAAATACCCAAAAGTGGGATTTGCTAGATCATATAGTAGTTCCCTTTTTAATTTTTTGAGGAACCTTAAAATTGTTTTCCATTGTGGCTGCACCAATTTACATTTCTATCAATAGTACACAAGGGTTCCCTTTTCTCCACATCCTTACCAATGGTTGTTATTTCTTGTCTTTTTAATAAGAGAGTATCTAACAAGTGTGAGGTATTGTCATTATGCTTTTGACTAGCTCCCACCTGATGATTAGTGATGTTGAGCATCTTTCTATGTACTTGTTGGCCATCTCTATGTCTTTTTTGGAAAAAAAAAGTCTATTCAGATCTTTTGCCCATTTTTAAATTAGATTATTTGTTCTTTTGCTCTTGAGTTACATGAGTTCTTTATGTATTTTTATATTATCCCTATCAAATATGTGATTTGCAAATATTTTTCTCATTTATTAGGTTAAATTTTGTTTTATTGATTATTTCCTTTGCTGTGATGAAGCTTTTTGGTATGATATAGCTCCAATCATTTATTTCATTTTCTTGATTTTGCTTTTGATTAAAAAATCATTGCTAAAACCTATGTCAAGGAGTATACCACCTATATTTATTTCTAGGAGTTTTATGGTTTCAAGTTTTACATTAAAATTTTAAATCGATTTTGAGTTATTTTTGTATTTAGTACAAGATAGTGATGACGTTTCATTCTTTCCCTGGTGGCTGTCCAGTTTTCCCAACACCGTGATTGAAGAGACAGTCTTTTTTCCATTGTATATTCTTGGCTCTATTGTAAATTAAATACCGTATACATTCATGGGTTTACTCCTGGGCTATATGTTCTGTTGCACTGATCTCTTTATGTATTTGTTTTTATGCCAATACCATTCTATTTTAGTTACTATAGCTTTGTAATATAGATTGAAATCAGGGAGCATGATGCCTCCAACTTTGTTCTTCCTTCTCAAGATTGCTTTTTCTTTTCAGGGTTTTGTTGTTGTTGTTTTTGTTTGTTTGTTTGTTGCTATTGTTGTTTTGGTAATTCCATACAGACTTTATAATTATTTGTTCTATTTCTTGGAAAAATTCCATTGGAATTTTGATAAGGATTCCACTCAATCTGTAGATTGCTTTGGGTAGTATGGACATTTTAACAATACTGTTTTCTCTACTCCATGAGTACAGAATGTCTTTCTATTTATTTATTTCTTTTGTAATGTCTTATAGTTTTCCAGGTACAGTCCTTTCACCTGCTTGATTATATTTATTTCTAGGTATTTTATTCTTTTTGATAAATTGTAGATAATATTATTTTATTTCTCTTTGTCATAGTTCATAATTGGTGTATAGAAACACAACATATTTTTGTGCATTGACTTTGTATCCTGAAGCTCTACTGAATTTATTAGTGCTTGGTTTTTTTTAATGTTTTTTTTAATGAGGTCTTTGGGGTTTTCTATATGTAATATCATGTAATCTGCAAATAGTGAAAAGCTTGTTTCTTTATTTCAAATTTAGATACTTTAAAAAAAAAAACTAATTTCTCCAGCTAAGATTTCTCATACTATGTTGAATAGAAGTAGTGAAAGTAGTCATCCTTGTCTTATTCCTGATCTTAGAGGAAAGGCTTTCAGCTTTTCATCGTTGAGTCTGATGTTAGTTGTGAGCTTCTCGCATTATCATCTTTATTATATTGAGATATGTTCCTTCTCTACCCACTTTCCTCATAAATGGATGTTAAATTTTGTTAAATGCTTTTTCTGCATTTGTTGAGATGATCATATGATTTTTAATCTTCATTTTATTATTGTGGTGTATCACAGTGACTGACTTATAGATGTAGAACCTTCTTTGCATCCCTGGAATAAATCCACTTGATCATGGTGTATTTTATGTGTTAATGTATTTTAAATTCAGTTTGTCAGTAGTCTGTTGAAGATTTGTGCATCTATTTCATTGGATTGTAATGTTCTCTTCTTGTGACATCCTTATCTGGTATTGGTATCAGAGTATTGCTGGCCTCCTAACATGAATTTGGAAGAATTCTCTCCAATTTTTTGGAAGAGTTTGGAAGTATTAATATTAATTTTTCTTTAAATGTTTGGTAGAAGTCAGTAATGAAGCCATCTGGCCCTGAACTTGAGTTTGTTGGGAGGTTTCGATTACTGATTCAATCTCCTTTCTAGTAATTGGTCTTTTCCAGTTTTCTATTTCATTTAGTACAGTTGTGGTAGGTTGTGTGCTCCTAGGAATTTATTCACTTTTTCTTGACATCTAATTCATTGGCATATAATTGTTCATAATAGTCTCTTATAGTCTTTTGTATTGCTGTGGTATCAGTTTTAACATCTCTTTAATATTTGATGTTATTGAATCCTCTTTCTTTTTCTCTTGGTGGTCTAGGTAAAAGCTTGTCAATTTTGTTTATCTCTTTAAAGAAGCAACTAACTCTTAGTTGATCTTCTCTATTGTCTTTTTAGTCTCTACTTCATTTATTTCTGCTCTAATCTGCTTATTAGCTTTTTTTCTGCTAACTTTGAACCTCATTTGTTCTTCTTCTAGTTCCTTGAAGTATAAAGTTAGGTTGTTTATTTAGAACTTATCTTATTTCTTGAGGTAGACATATATCACTATGATCTTTCCTCTTAGAACTGCTTTTGCTGCACCCCACAAATTTTGGCATATTTATTTTTCCATTTTCATTTGTCTCAAAGCACTTTTTAAAATTTCTCCTTTGATTTTTTTTCTTTGGCCCATTGGTTGTTCATTAGTGTGATGTTTAATTGCCATATATTTGTAAATTTTCCAGTTTTCTTTGTTTGATTAATTTCTAGTTTCATGCCATTGTGGTAAAAAATGATGGGTGACATAATTTCAATCTTCTTAAATTTTTTTTAAAGATTTTATTTATTTATTTGACAGAGAGAGAGAGATCACAAGTAGGTAGAGAGGCAGGCAGAGAGAGAGGGGTAGCACGCTCCCTGCTAAGTAGAGAGCCTGATGCAGGGCTTGATCCCAGGACTCTGAGATCATGACCTGAGCCAAAGACAGAGGCCTAACCCAGTGAGTCGCACAGGTGCCCCATCAATGCTCTAAAATTTATTAAGACTTGTTTTGTGGCCTAACATGATAAATTCTGGAAAATATCCCACATGCACTTGAAAGAATGTATGTTCCATTGCTTTTGGGTGGAATGATCTATATGTATCTGTTAAATCCATCTGATCTAACATGTTGTTTAAGGCTAATGTTTCCTTAATTGATTTTCTGCCTGGGTGATTTATTCATTGATGTAGGTAGGATATTAAAATCTTCTACTATTACTATATTGCTGTCTCTTTCTCCCTTTAAGCCTGTTAATATTTGCTTTATATATCTTGGCACTTCTATGTTGGGAACATAAATATTTACAAGTGTTCTATCCTCTTGTTGTTTGGCCCCTTCATCATTATGTAATGTCCATCTTTGTCTCTTATTACAGTCTCTGTTTTATGATCTATTTTATCTGACATAAGTATAGCTACTCTAGCCTTCTTTTGGTTTCCTTTTGCATGGACTATCTTTTGTATCCCTTCACTTTTTGTGTGCACTTAACATCTAATTTGAGTCTCTTGCAGGCAACATACAGGTTGGTCTTATTTTTACTTTTCCATTTAAACACTTAGTACCTTTTTTTTTTTAAGATGTTATTTATTTATTTGACAGACAGAGATCACAAGTAGGCAGAGAGGCGGGCAGAGAAAAAGGAAGGGAAGTAGGCCTCTGGGTGAGCAGAGAGTCCAATGCAGGGCTTGATCCCAGGACCCTGGGATCAGGACCCGAGCCGAAGGCAGAGGCTTTAACCCACTGAGCCACCCAGGCACCCCTAAACACTCTATAACGTTTGATTAGAGAATTTAGTCTATTACATTTAAAATAATTACAATAGGTATGTATTTATGGCCATTTTGGTAATTATTTACTGAATATTTCTGTAGTTCTGTGTTCCTTTCTTTTTCTCTTGTTCTCTTTATTTGTGATTTGATGACTTTCTTTAGTGGTTATGCTTACATTCCTATTTCTTTCTTTTTATATATATATATATTTATTATAGATTTTTTTTGGTAACACTTATATATACCAGTCTATTTTAAGCTGATAACAACTTAAGATTGATTCCATTGTTACTCTCCTCTCCATGTTTTGTGTTTTTGGTATCACATTTTACTTGTGTATTCCTTAACTAATTATTGTAATCATAGGTATTTTTACTACTTTGTCTTTTAAAACTTATCCTAGCTTTATAAATGATTATTCCATTACCTTTACTATATATTTGTCTTTCCAGTGAGGTTTATTCTTTCATATGTTTTCTTGTTAGCAACTAATGTCCCTTTTTTTTTTAACTTAAGAAGTCCCTTTAACATTTTTTGTAAGGCCAATTTAGTGGTAATGTATTTTTAGTTTAAAATTATACTTATTCATTGCTGATAAATAGGAAAGCAATACTTTTTTTTGTATTTTTTAAAGATTTTGTCTATTTATTTGAGAAAGAGCATGAGCAGGGGGAGGGGCAGAGGGAGAAGCAGACTCCCCACTGAGCAGGAGCCCAACACAAGGCTCTATCCCAGGATCCTGAGATCATGACCTGAGCAGATACTTTACCGACTGAGCCACCCATCTGCCCCTCTTCTGGGTTTTCTACATAGACAATCATGTCATCTGAGAAAAAGACGGTTTTATTTCTTCCTTCCCATTCTGTACACATTTTATTTCCTTTTCTTGTCTTATTGTATTAGCTAGTACTTCCAGTAAGATGTTGGAAAGGAGTAGTGAGAAGAGATATCCTTGCCCTTTCTGAGTGAGAAAGCTTTGAGTTTCTTACTGTTAAGTATGATGTTAACTGTGGAGTTTTTGTAGATTATATTTATCCAAACAGAAATTTCAAGTTTTAAAAATTTTGGACAATTATGTTAACGTCAATTACTTGGATATTTGCTATCATGTAGAAAAAGCACCCATGACTTTCCAAAGCCCTGTCATCAAAATTCTGTTTAGGTTTTTCCTCTGTTTCTTTCATTAGAGCCACAGAGCCAATCTCTGTTCTTGTGAACAAGGCTATCTTGTGAAACTCTATGTGCCCTCTGTTGTGATTTCCTCTGTCCTACATTCTCTTTACAGCTGATCATTTTTTGTGTATCTTACATTTCTTCCAAGGGCTCAGCTCAAATGCCACTGCACTTGAGACATTCTTAAATATCCCAAAATAGCTACAAATTGATCTGTCCTAAGTTACTACATATTTAACAGTTTATTAAGAGCTACAGAAATTAATTTTATTTATTTTGGGCAATGTAGAGTTAATTAAAACGGCTCATGTTTTCATGACTTCTGGTATGTTTAAAATATATTTCATATGCTTAATGTTGTATGGAGGTTTTATTTGTTTTTGTGGGTTTATTTTATAGAATTTATTTTATTGGTCTATAAAATAAAGGATAATTGAATGCTCAAACCAATTTTATACTAATTATTATAAAAAGATTTAAAGAGAATCATGTTATAGGACATGAAGTTATAGACATTAAGGATTTTAAAAACTCATTTTAATTTGTTAATTATAAAATTTCTAATGGGAGCAGATTTTATGAGGTGATATATTGACTTTACCTCTAATTTTACCAATATGTATTAAAAACCCAAGGGCCAACTATAGAGAACCCTCAGTAATAAAGCTCTTTATGCTTCTGCATTGGAAACATCTTTGATATATCAACTTTTATCATCTAATTGAAACAAATGAAGAAATTTGACAGCATAGGTAATTCAAAGCCAATGAGATTATTGACATTTAAGCAATATCAATATGTAAGAGGTTATTAGGAATAGAATTTTTAAAAGAATATATTTTTAATAACCATGATTAGATTTATTCTGGCAAATAAAAGAAAATAATAGTTTTCCAGAGGTTCTAAGTGTATATTCCATATCTGAAAATCAATGTACATGAACACAAGGCTATTATTAAAGAAAGTCATTAATTATAGTTCTGCTTGTTCTTCTGTTGTGAAGAATATTCATTCATTTGCTCTCTCTGACAGGCAATAATAACTCCAATAAGCTAATGAGACATCAAGTTAAATAAATATGATTTTGAGTTAATATTAGTGTAAACATGATTTTAATGAGTTTTTATGCTAATAGAGTTTCCCTATTGATGGGTCAATGTTGGTGTTATGCATAGAGGGATGAATATAACACTGGGTTCCAGACCCAGCTCTGCTGCTAACCAGATCTCTGGCCAGAGTTGAGTTGTATGTTGAATTCTATCAGCTCTCTAATTAGGCCTTAATCTCTGCACTTCCACCATGATGTTGTAGCGAGGATCAAATGAAGTAACAAACATTGACATTGCATTTTTGAGAGACAAGTGTTATTTAAATTCATGAATACAAAATTTATAAATCTGTGGAATAGGTTTAATTTGATGACTCACATTTTCTTTTTTAGCTTTGTTTTTGCTCCCTTTCACCCTATCTCCATTCCAGTTGTTTTCCATTTACATTCACCCATTCATACAGCAGATATTATTGGCCATCTGTTACATGTCAAACCCTGTGTAGCTCCTTGAGACCTACTAACTCTTCTTTTCATTCCTTAAGGAGCCAAATGTTAACTAGCTAACTTGGTGAACAGATATATACTGATCTCCTTTATTCACAGTTAACAAAGTGTGTGAGGCTTTCTAGGACTCTGACACTTACTCAAAGTTTTGTATGTTTTATTAGCTTTTTTGCCTGGCTGTCAAAAATATTTTACCATTCATTAATATACTCAGATAGCCAACCCACTTATTTTATCTATACAAAAACCTGGTTCTTTTGGTTCTCATAGGAGTGTTACTGATCTTCTGATTAATAATAGAAAACATCAAATCTCTCTGACATCAGAAACCTTGCGCACAGGCATGTCGAGAGATAATTAAATTCATGGTGCTATAGAGTCTGGATATAATCTTGTTGCTCTGCATTCCCTATCTCACTTTAATGGCCACGAGAGTGGTCATGACAGTAGGGGGCTATGTTTGGTCGAGGATCATATAGCATATTACTGGTAGAGTTAAGTCCATCTCACCAAGCACTCATTGACTCTATAATCTTCATTTGTGAGGTTTTGATAATAGCTGACATGTGAATGTGCTACCATAATTAATGTATACATAAAGGGAAAATAATTGGGAAATATATTTGGCCTTCTTTGTTGAAGTTTCTTTTTTAATCAATGTCTAACATGTAAATCTCTTGGGTCTGGTATTTTTCTGGGTTAAACCAGAAAAAAAAAAATAGTACATAGCAAGCATTTTCATTCCCGCTTGATTAGCACTCTCATTTTCATTATAATTTTAACATCTTTATGTTCTAAAACATGAGTAATTTCTGTTGCTTTCTTGATTGATCTTTTTAGCATTACTGTTTCCTACAGTCAGGAAACAAACTTTCATCTCTAGGAAACTGACTTGATAATCCCTCAGCCAGTATATGGGTATGGTTGGCCTTTGACCTATGGATCCTTCTGGTTACCAACCAACCTTCATTCCATCTGGATTGGGATGGTGTTATTCTTGAGCATAAGAATACATGATGCAGAGACGCCTGGGTGGCTCAGTTGGTTAAGCCACTGCCTTTGGCTCGGGTCATGATCCTGGGGTCCTGGGATCGAGTCCGGCATTGGGGTCCTTGCTCGACAGGGAGCCTGCTTCCTCCTCTCTCTCTGCCCGCCTCTCTGCTGCTTGTGTGTATTCTCTCTCTGACAAATACATAAAATCCTTAAAAAAATACATGATACAATTACTTCATCTTTACTGTTTTCACTGAAAGGAAAAGGGCATAGTTAGATCTCACAAATAGACTCTCCTTTGTTCTTCACCTTTCCAGATTGACAAGGAATGTTGATTATTGTGTCTTGTAATAGCCACTTACAAGATTTCACTTTTCTCAGATGGCCAAATAATTCTTTATTCCTAAACTTCATGTATTGTCTCTCAAAGCAATCACTGCTTAGGTGGCCTATCTATATCCGTGCTATGCTTCTGATGGAAGGCAACATATACATCTGACCTCTATCTGCTGGCTTCAGAAAGCTATTTGGTATTTTTAGACAGTGCTATTTTTTACATCTTAACCACCCTCACTAAAACAAAACAAAACAAAATAACCAAAAAACTGCTTTCCCAAATATGGAAGATATCTGATCTGATCTATGTCTAATAAGAAATGTTAGCCTTAGATGAAATGTAAGGTGGGTAAATAGAACAAAGTTTCGCAGGATTATACCTGCACACATTCATTATGCAGTTTTCCTTTCCAACCTTGTTAGCATTCCATTTTAGGCTCATAAGCTCCTACACCTAAAGCAGATCTTACAGATTATTTTGTTCCTTTTCTTCTCTTACCCCATTGTACAGATGGAGTAAGTGAGGTGAAATAACATCTTATCATTTACAGTTTACAATTTTAAAATTTAAAATATTATTGTTACTGGCTCCATCTGTTTCCCATTTGTTCACATATTTTGCACATATTTTCCTTGTGCTGGGATAAGCTTAATTAGCTTACTACTTAAGTTGATTCTAATTTATCTAAAAAGCACATGCATAAAGTTTTCCAGAATGGAAAGCTTATATAAGTTAGAAATAGCCTGTTAATTAACTATTACTGGTTATGAAGAAACTATCTTAAAAGGTAAGAAGATTTGTGCCACTGAAAGTGCCCAAAGAGGGGCTGAGTAAAACAATATGAAATTTCTCTTTGAGAATAAACACTAACATGTTGATCATATTTGCCTTTTCATTGTAAACAATTAGGATTTCTCAGAAACATTCCTCAGGTGTTTATAAATGTCTGGCTAGTTGAGTAAAGATGTTGGTTATTAAAAGGTTCAGGAATTTGGGACCATAAGGTTTATTTTATTTTATTTTTTGACTATAAGGTTTAAAAGCTGATTTTTTTAGCTTTTATTTTATCCCCAGTATCGGAATTGCTAACCTAGTTTTTCTTTCTAACATCCTTAGCACCCCAGTTTATACTCATTGGCTCTTATAACCACACAGGTATTAGAGGTAATCTTGTCCCCTCCTATCACCCCACTTTACAGATGATGTAAATGAGGTCCTGAAAAGTAACATCTCAACCTTTACAAATTTAGTAAGCATTAGTACTGATTTTGGGTTTTTTCTCCATTTGTTCAGCAATTTCCAGCTCATTCAAAGGTTCAATTTCCTTTTCATTCAGGTTACAGGGTTAGAGAATAAATATTAATTAAATAAAGTAATGAAAAAAAATATTGTCAGTTTTAAAGGCCATTAATTCTCTAATGGCCTTTAATGAACACTTCACTTGTAATTAGGTGCTTGAAAACATTTTGGTCTTATAAGAGTTGAGCATTCTCTCCTAATCTTATCTATGTGATTAATATGCTGAGCATATCTTTTTACCATAATGCAAAATGCTTAGCTCTTTGTCTTTGGAATTGATTCATTTTTCTGAATTATCTCTGGGTTCTTTATCCTATTCATTATTTGTAACAAAGCTGTAGAATTGGCAACATATAAGTAGATATTGAGAGACCTAATTTTTTTTTTAAAAAATAGCTTTGTAAGTTGACATTCAGAATCCCCTGAAGAAATTTGTAAAAGACACAGTCTTCCTTCTTCCCCTGAGTACCTTCACCATGCTGTCCCAATCAGTCAGTCTGGATGCTGTGAGGGTCCCTAGGACAGTAAAGAAGCTTGTAGTTTTCCATCCACTTTTTTGCCAAATGCAAAGACTAATAAGTCCTTTATGATCTCTGTGGTGCTTACCTGACGGTATTTTATAAAAGTTGGCAAGAAAAAATATAACAGAGAAGCCCTGCTCTTTAAATGATGTTACATTCAGTATTAAATTCCATGTAATTAAGGCTTAGTTTCATCCCCAACATAAAAAACCCCAGATGAATATTAAACATTTTTAAAGATTGGTAATGGAAGACCCATGATAAATATTTGAAATTGATTGCTTGAGCCTGAGGTTAATAGCAACTTTCCATAGTGTTTTATGTAAGTACTGAGAAGAATGCAGAATTAAAAGCAAAAGAGGTTACTAAAAATACATTTTTCTTTCATCCTAGTACTTTCTGGAAGGACTTATAGAGAATCCCACATGTGCTTTCAAGGTAGAGACTATGCTTGCCCAATTGACAGCAACCAGTAAGAGTAATTCATTATATTATTTTTAGACAATTAGTTTCAAGGGAAATATTTTTGAAAGTTTCCTTTCCTTTCCTTATATTTACATTATTTATACCTCTTATCAAGCAAACAGAGAAATTCCAAGAACCCAACATATAATCTCCATTAAGGCAGAGTCCGCTCAATAGATACTAATTTTTCCCCTAAGTCAAAAGGAGGAAAATAATGCTATAATATACTGTCAAGTCCATTTTGATGATTCACATTTCAAGTGCCTTTCTTGAAGGAAAATAAAAAATGTGCTGCCTAGAATATTTCAGTTATTAATTCCATATTTGACATGCTTAATGGCAAGACACATTGCCAATCATCTTCAGAGATAACTTGAGATTTTTTGGTTCCCTGACCAATTCAGAATTTCTACTGTGCCCTTGAGTGTTCTTGCCCCAATAAGCTCTAAATATTGCCTAGAAAGGAAGGTGGCCTCTCTTCTCTCCACTGTTTATAATGATCTCTCACTTTCAGGGCTCTAACTCTTGCGCTGTTTTAACACCTACATTTAAAATCTGTGCCCGAGGCATTACAAAATATGACATTCATCCAGGCCTCTAAAAAAATTCAGTTTTTTTAGGTACAATCTCAGAAATAGCATTTTGCTATCTTTTAAAATTAATTGACTCTGATTTTTCTCTTTGATCATTTAAATTGAGTCTATGTTAGATGAAATAAAGCCCTTATGAAAAGTTAAACTTAAGGCCAGTCATAAATTAAGTGTAAAAGGAGAATTTGTTTTGCTCCTGATTCAAAGTGAGAGTTGCAAATGCCTTTTTGAAATACATAAGCAATTGGTGGACCCCAATGGCTCTGTATGGGACTGCCCATATCCATCCTAACTCTGGCTCCAGGGCAACCACAATGGTAGACAGTTGACCTTGTAGGGATGCTTCTCTCCACTAAACACTTAGGAATACATGGACAGAGTCAGTCATTATTACTCATTTACCGCATCCCTTGGCATGGTATCTGACCCAAAGGAGGAATCTTATAAATCCTTGGTATATGAATTAACTAAGTAATCTTAAAACTGATATTGAATATTTTAATTTCTTATTGGTAAAAAATCTTAAAAATTTTGCTATGTAAAAATGATTAAGTTTTTTTTTACTGAAAAGTCCACATTTTTTTTTCTTTTTGTTTGTTTGTTTTAGAATGCCTCAGATTACAGTTTAATGTGAAGTAAATGGAGACTTGATGGGGCTTCAAGGATAATATTGATTTTTAGATGGTTAATAAAGGTGCATTACTATGATCATTTTCTCAGGAAAAAAAAAATGGCACATACTCCAGATACATCTATATGCCATTCATGCATAGAAAGAGAAAAATGCTACCAATTATTCAGTTTTTTATTTATAGGATCCCAAAACATCTAACTTTATGAAAATAAACCCATATGGAAATATCTTGATGTGTAGAGCTGTGAAGGAAAATTTTATCCAGAATGTGATGAATCGCTAAGTCCCTGGTATTGTCAGTATCAGCGAGACTCTAGTTCATGCATTTATTTTGCAAGTAGAAAAATTAGTATTTCCAGGGCTGCTTAGATCCCACCAAGCTTGATTCACTAATTTAGGTTGCCACCTGGTCCCTGCAGGGGGTTGTTAATTTACAATCCTTGCACCAAACAAGAATGCACTAATCTCTGGATCAGTGTGCTGAAACATTCTTGTGCACAGGCTTTGGAAATGTGTGCAGACCATAAGATAAACATAATGAGTTAACCTCTTGTTATCCATTTAATGAATTTCTGAACTATATGAATGGATTTCTGCTTTGTATAAGCTTCTTGAAGTAAAAGGAAGATATACATTTTATAAAAAGTATACCTCCATTTAAAAATTCTCAGGCTTATTTTCAGCAGTTATGTTAGAAGAAACCCAAATCCAGTGCTCTGTGGGTTGTGAGGATGGTACATAAACAAATTACAATATTTGGAATCAAAATGCCTTTAAAAAAGAGTGAGGACAAAGACCATTTTCCAACATTTGAAAGTATTTCAGTATGAATTGGGAACTTATTCTAAAATAGATAGAGTCATGATATTCCTAGTTGTGTTGAAAATGACAGATGACATGGGGTGAGACCATGAGGTGAACCCCAAACGTTACCCAGTCTTAACCAGGGTAGCTCTTAGAACCAGTCCTAAGAGAAGTGATGTGTTTGGTTAAGAGGATCAAATAAAAAACGTATAATACTAAGATTGCTGAAAAAGTGAACTGATTATGGGAACCTACTTAAAAGAACAAGAAGTTCGAATCACTGTTCAGGAGTTGGTCCTTCATTGCCTCTCAAGAAAATGAGCACCCTTCCTGAATGTGCCATGCTGTCTAGTGTCTATGTCCAAGATGGTGGTAGAAGGACAGTGTCAGTAGAGGATCCAAGGTCTAAGAGTTGAAGCCATTCGTTTTTTAGCTCAAATTAGATTATATCTCAATTGGACATTCACTTCTTGGAGCCATATTTTAATAGTTTCACTGGCAATCTGAACATACCTTATGCAAGACAAGCAAGACCATGAGGTAAGTAAAACCATATCATGCAGAATGGTTGACATACTGAGAATATTTAAGAATGAATGTGGCACTTACAAAACCTTTTCTTGTATCTGAAAAATGTGAGTCAATGGGAACCCAGATCATCAAGGCCAGATTTCTGATTTACCTGGAACAAATCTTGTCCTGTTCTTTGGACTCTCTACCTTCCAATGAGACAGTTACAACAACCAAAGCTAATATAACTTCACTCAGTGCATAGGTGCTGAAAGTGTCCTTGACATTCTTATTTAAAAGATTACAGTATTGTCATTAATTCTATTTTTTATTGGCAGTTCCATGATACAAAAAGTTTCCTGTTTAAAATAACAAACAGCTCAATGATATATTAGTACAATGATATATTATGTAGACAAGGACGTCTAATGTAGATAAAAAAATAGCTGTAGGTGTTCAGAAATTCTTGTTAAACCCATTCTTAGGATAGCAATATAAAATGTAAATCTTTTTTTTTTTTCATTTTGAAAGCAAAACTTGAGGAAATATTTTTTTCCACTCAGACCTTATTCGTAAATTCAAATGGTCTCCCCTTTAACTTTTAAAACACTGTTCTATGATTTTATGAAAGAAAAATACATAATGTAAGTATAGAGGGTAGGAAAATCATTGCTAATAACATTAAAAGCCTGTTGGAAGTAAGAAGATTTTTCTTGTTTCCTGCTCTATTTTTAAATTTATATATATTATTGTTCTGGTAAAAGGGTGTATGTATATAAGTGTAAGAGACCATGAGAATGAAAGAGTGAGAGAAAAAGCAATTTGTCTTTCTAGTGGAAAGGCCATAATCAGTAGTTCCATTTTGGTCAGTTTGTAAAAGAATCACAAAGCCAGGAATCATCCGCTTCTCTCCACACTAAGTGAAAGTTTAGAGACCAATCCTTCAAGCCTGGAGGACAGTTCCTCCATTAGCACAGAAGGATTTGCATTTCATGAGCTTGAAGCATGATTTCACCATGGTGCGTCCTGGAAATTAATGTTGGAACACCAGAGATCACCACTATTGTGTACTCAGTGTGCTTAAAAGCACACAATGTTATCCTGTGCTCATGTGGCAAACACAGAATTAAAAGGTCCTAGAAAAAAATTTAGTATAATTTTCTTATTTTCTGGGGAGCCTTTCTCCTACCCTGTTTGTATATTTCTCTGTATCCCTCTCACTTGTTTAGGGCTTCATTATTTTACTTTTGCAAATACAAGTATACTTCTCCATATTGTGTCAGGATAGTCACCAATGCTAGAAACACAGAGGAAGAAGAGGTACCTCCAGAAAAAAATTGTTGGGGTGTCACAGACCTATTGTTGCTTTCTCTTGGGCTCACTCTAGTGAAAGCCTAAAGAGATGAGCAAAAATAATAAATATTTTTTTAACAGGTCATCATACTTCAGGATAATAAGCAGAAAAGATAATCCATTGTACATATAGGATATTTTATAACTTAAAAGACCTTTCCAGTTACATTATCACATTTGTATTCTGATGCTTTTCATGGGTTAGATATTGATTTACTGGGGTTTAAGAAGAGTACTTCAAAGAGAATTGGGCTTAGAATTTGACAAAATCCAATCATCAGTGTAAAGTTGGCTTATGCGAAAAGCATATTATAGTTCTGTTAAAGAATTAGTTGAATTTGGGGCGCCTGGGTCATGCAGTTGTTTAAGCCTCGGGCTCTTGATTTTGGTTCAGGTCAAGATCTCAGGATACTGGGTCCAGCTCTGCTTCAGGCTCTGCACTCAACAACAGGGAGTTGGCTTGAAGATTTCTCACCCTCTCCCTCTGACCTTCCCCCTTCTCACTCCTGTGTGTGCTTTCTCTCTTTCTCTCTCTAAAATAAATAAGTAAATCTTAAAGAAAAAAGAATTAGGGGCCCCTGGGTAGCTCAGTGGGCTAAAGCCTCTGCCTTCGGCTTAGGTTATGATCCCAGGGTCCTGGGATCAAGCCCCACATTGGGCTCTCTGCTCAGTGGGGAGCCTGCTTGCCCCTCTCTCTCTCTGCCTGCCTCTCTGCCTACTTGTGATCTCTGTCTGTCAAATAAATAAATAAAATAAAATAAAAAGAATTAGTTAAATTTTTCTAAAATGTGGTTGCTTTAAAAATATTTTCAACTCACTAATCACTTGCCCTTTAAAATAATTTTTGATTCAGGGCACCTGGGTGACTCAGTTGGTTGAAAGTCCAACTCTTGATTTCAGCTCAGGTCATGATCTTAGGGTCATTAGGGTCATGAGCCAGGTCAGGCTCCCCTCTCACCAGGAATCAGCTTGAGATCAGCTTGAGCAGAATCAGCTTCTGCTCACACACGCTCACTTTCTCTCTCAAATAAATAAATCTTTTAAAAGAAATAAATAAAATAGTTTTTGGATGCATTTGGGAATTCTTGAAACATAAAACTTCATGCCAGCTACAACTTCTATAAAGTGTTGTTTGTTTCTGAGAAATCTATTATTTGTTTAATATTTGTAAAGCTTTGACCTATGTTTGATCCTGAAGGATATGGATTAAAAAATGAAGTCTATGCAACATAATCTCAAAATAACTTAAATTCTTTATCTTTTTCAAGATGACTTCCTCAAAAGCAAAACAATAAGAAAAAAAACAAAAAACAAAAAACAAAAAAACAAGACCCTTTCCATGAACTCTTATAAACTATGCACCCACCGTAGGTGTCCCCTGTGATTTCCTTGAGCTTGCCATGAAGCTACAGAATATGGAAAACTCCTCCTTGACCTTCTATGCTTCATATAGTCTTCTTCCCTTCCCTCCTCGGTTTTGACTTGCGAACACAAAAGCCTAAACAAACCTCGCTCAAAAGAAATAGGAATGGTAGACACCAGGTAGCCAAAACAGAATCCTCTTTGGAGAGTGTCTTAGTTTGCTAGAACGGCCACAACAAAATACCACAGACTATAGTTTGAGCAACAGAATTTATTTTCTCACCAGTCTGGGCTGCTGAAGTCCATGATCAAGAGGCCAACAGGGCTGGTTTGCTCTGAGACTGCTCTATTTGCCTTGCAGGTCGCCACCTTCTCATTGCCTCTTCACCTGTTGTCCTTCTGTGCACATACACCCCTGCTGTCTCCTCTGTACCTGCTCTTCTTGTAAGGATGTGAAATCGGAATTGATTATGGTCCTATCATAACAGGCTCACTTTAGTTTGTTTCCTCTTTAAACACTGTATCTTCAAATACAATCACATTCTGAGGTACTTAGAGTTAGGGTTTCAATGTGTGAATTTTGGAGGTACACAGTTCAGCGTGTAACAGAAGGCAAAAGGAGGGGAGAAGCTCCTCAGATTTATACTTTGAAATCCCAGCTTGTAAACAGATGACTCAATTTGATGACCAGCTAACTGTCCAAGAAACTTGGACAGACCAAGTTTCTTTCTCATTTTTGGAACTGAAAAATACACCTTCATCACAGAAGAGAATGCTATTGCTAAAGAGATTATCTAATTAATATTGTCTTTCTCTGAAGGATTCCTCCAAATGTGGGAATGAAGTGGGAAAGGAGAACAGGGACATGAAGGCAAGTTGAAAATCCCCTCCAAGGTATCTCTAACGGGACAGGAGTTTTCAGAAGACTGAGGCTAAGATCCAGAAAGGCTCCAGGCTATTGGCTCATGTGAAAATACTGATGTGGTTTTTGACATTAATACACCAAGCCTACTCTAAATCCTTGATGACAAACCCAGGTACCAAGTACCTAGTGGAAGGAGGGACACATAAGTAACGTAACTCTGATAATTCTTAAATAGGGGAATGAAGACCTGATGTGGCCTGAACTTCAGACTTTCCTAAGAAATTATAAATCATACGTTGAAATGAAATATTATGAATTTGAAAAAAAAAAAGAAACACCCTAAGCCTGTTGGGGTAAAATCAAGAATGTCCATGGGTCACATCTGGGTGGTTACCCATGGTCTTCCCAAAACACATTCAACCATATACCTTTGTATTCCAACAAACTTATAAAGTATCATAATTCATATTTTACATATGAGAAAACTGAGGGTCATAGAAATTAAGGAACTTGCTGGCTTTACCCAACTGATAAATGACAGAGGCAGCACTGAAACCCTCTGTTGGATATCAAAGCCCTGAGTTTTCTTTTGTTTCATTCTACCTCTCAGAAAATGTATTTTAATCCAGGTATTATAGTACACAATTATTTCTAAAAGCTTACTTCTGAGGCATATTTCTTAACTGTCCACTATAGTTTTGAAAGAGAAAAGAAAAATACGAATCATGGGACCCATAACCCTCTCTTTCTGTCACATCACCTGAAACCTATTCCAACCAAGTCACCACCGCTCCACCTAGTGGCAGTACTCTCTAATTGGAGGCCAAGAGCCACCTTTGGAAAACATCTTAAAATGGAAAGAAAAACGCGTGCATAGTTTTTGTAATTCCACACTAACTTTTGGAAATGCTGGAATAATCTTATCCTAAATGTGTTAGGTTGTATGGAGCATGGACGTCCTATGCTTAGAACTCATAGCATTGGACCATCTTTTAGGTCAGGCCATGTCACTGGTGACTCTTCGAACTCTATTCATTAATAATATCACACTGTTATTGGAATATTATAAAGTGATTTTGGGTTAATAAAATAATCCTTTCCCTTCCCTTCTCTCATTCTCTACCTACTAAGTTCCTATGTATTCCTCAGGGGTCAAATACAGCCTCTTCCAGGAAGCTCTTCTTAACCCTGATTCGTATCCAAGGAGATTTTAGATCTTGGATATCAGCCCTTTGTCTGCAGTGTCATTTGCAAATATCTTCTCCCATTCCATGGGTTCTCTCTTTGTTTTGTTGACTGTTTCCTTTGCTGTGCAGAAGCTTTTTATCTTGATGAAGTCCCAAAAGTTCATTTTCACTTTTGTTTCCTTTGCCTTTGGAGACGTGTCTTGAAAGAAGTTGCTATGACCAATGTCGAAGAGGTTACTGCCTATGTTCTCCTCTAGGATTTCGATGGATTCCTGTCTCACATTGAGGTTTTTCATCCATTTTGAGTTTATCTTTGAGTATGGTGTAAGAGAATGGTCAAGTTTCATTCTTCTGTATAAGTCATCCAATTTTCCCAACACCACTTATTGAAGAGACTGTCTTTTTCCATTGGATATTTTTTCCTGCTTTGTCAAAGAATATTTGACCATAGAGTTGAGGGTCCATATATGAGCTCTCTATTCTGTTCCATTGGTTTATGTGTCTGTTTTTTGTGCCAGTACCATGCTGTATGGGTGATCACAGCTTTGTAATGTAACTTGAAATCAGGCAACTTGATGCCCCCAGCTTTGTTTTTCTTTTTAAACATTTCCTTGGCTATTTGGGGTCTTCTCTGGTCCTATACAAATTTTAGGATTGTTTGTTCCAATACTTTGAAAAAAGCAGATGATGTTTTGATCGGGATGGCATTGAAAGTATAGATTCCTCTGGGCGCCGTAGACAATTGCACTACTGGGTATTTACCCCAAAGATACAAATGTAGCGAAAGAAGGGCCATATGCACCCCAATGTTCATAGCAGCAATGTCCACAATAGCCAAACTGTAGAAAGAGCAGAGATGCCCTTCAACAGACGAATGTATATGCACAATGGATCCATATACACTATGGAATATTACTCAGCCATCAGAAAGGATGAACACCCAGCTTTTGCATCAACATGGATGGGACTGGAGGAGATTATGCTGAGTGAAATAAGTCAAATAGAGAAAGTGAATTATCATATGGTGTCACTTACTTGTGTAGCATAAGGAATAGCATCGAGGGCATTAGGAGAAGGAAGGGAAAAAATGAAGGGGGGGAAATCGGAGGGGGAGACGAACCATGAGAATCTGTGGACTGTGGGGAAACAAACTGAAGGGTCGGGGGAACCGGTTGGGGGATGGTTAGCCCTGTGGTGGGTATTAAGGAGGGCACATATTGCATGGAACACTGGATGTTATACGCAAACAATGAATCTTGGAACACTACATCAAAAACTATTGATGGGGACACCTGGGTGGCTCAGTTGGTTGGACAACTGCCTTCAGCTCAGGTCATGATCCCGGAGTCCCGGGATCGAGTCCCACATCGGGCTCCCAGCTCCATGGGGAGTCCACTTCTCCCTTTGACCTTCTCCTCGCTCATGTTCTCTCTCACTGCCTCTCTCCCAAATAAATAAATAAAATCTTAAAAAACAAACAAACAAACAAACAAAAAAAAACTATTGATGTACTGTATGGTGACTAACATAACAATTTAAAAAAAATTTTAAAAAAGGAGATTTTACTATTCAGTCTTATGCCTTACAGTATTGTAAAGTGTGACTAAAAGGACGATTAATCTCTTTATCGTTAACTGATTATCAGAACACAGACAGAATTTAGATATTAGCTGAAAATATACATGAATTATATCATTATTTCAGTGGCTACTCAAAAATTAAACATCAAATATGCTTTTTTGTCAACCTCACATTAACCTTCTTTTCCTCTACTTACCTTGGCTGACCCAGGTATAACTGATACACATGTAAAATATGCATTGGCCATGAGAATATAGGCAAATATATGAAGGCAGTTTTATTGACCTGTTTATGAAAAATTGTTAAAAATACGTAGTACCTTAATTTTTGTCTTTGCTCAAATAAAGGCTGCATGTGTCAGAAACTAAAACTTGTCAAGTCTAGCATAATATCTCCTTCACATATTCTGCTCTCCCACACAGTAGTTTTAAATACAGCTTTTCAGCAGTTGAATGCTAGAAATTTGCATGCTGATTCCATTAGGGAAAATGATCAGATTCTATTCAGACTGACTACAAGCTAAGTTGGTGATACACTGGGACACTTTGCCGCTTGGCTTCAAGTTAAGAGAACAGCTTCAGTGTTGAGGTTGGCTTCCAGTGCTGGGTCTTTCCCTTTTATAAAATGGTTTAGAAAAGTTCCAAGTTTCCTTTTGGCTTCATTTCTAATAATCCAGACTTCTACTAAGGAGAAAAGATATTTAACATGCCAAACTGCAAAAATATCAGAAAAGAGCAAAGAGTGTTTGAACATGTTGGGTGCACTTCAGGGGAAACCAAAGTCAAATACTAACTGATTATCAGCCATTGAACCCCAAACTTTAACAATAAAGTTGTAAAAAGAATTTGAGATTAACATCAGGAAAAAGACATAGGACTCATTCTAGACAGTGGCTCTTTTCAATTTTTAAAAAAATTGTTTAATTCAATTTTTTAATTTTAATTTTTTTTTACATAGGAACATGGAAATCAAAATAGGTAAAGAGTCCAAATTATTTCTCTTTCAGATTAAGTAGAATTTCATAAAATATAATTTAAGAGAAATTGAGTTGATGGTTTTTACAGTCAATGATCTGAAAATATAATTCTTTTTTTAAAATTTTATTTACTTATTTGTCAGAGAGAGAGAGAGAGAGAGAATAAGCAGGGGGAGAGGCAGACATAGGAGAAGCAGGCTCCCTACTGAGCAGGGAGACCAATGTGGGACTTGATCCCAGTGGGATCATGACCCGAGCTGAAGGCAGACACTTAACCGACTGAGCCACCCAGGCACCCCTGAAAATATAGTTCTTTACTTGGTGTTTCCTAAAAATGGTTTTAATAGAATTAATTTTTTTGGTGTTTCCTAAAAATGGCTTTAATAGAATTAATTTTTTTTTTAAAACGGAAGTATAGTCTTCTTGCTAGTCAGTTTTATATGTGCAGAACCATATATATATGTCATATATATATCCCACCATACAAATATGGTGATATATATACACACACATAGAAACACACACACACACATATGGAAAAATCATGTACGCTTAAGTTAGTATTAAACAGCATTTTAAGTAAAACTTTATGCAGGGCAGTGTGGGTATGTAGACACAAACTGAACAAGAACTGTGACATTTTGGAGTATATCAAAAGAATGGGTTTATTCTTAAATGATTCATATGTAATTTTTTAAAGTACTAACATCAAAAAAGAATCATTAGCATTTTATTTATATTCTTCAAGACCCAGAATATCATTTGTTTACTTTTTTTAATACCCGTGTTAATTGATTTTATCAACTTCAAATATATTTGAATTTCTACATAATTGGTTCTCAATTCAAGAAAATAATATCTCTTATAGACAACCTGCACAAAATCTTTATCTTTATCTAAGCTAACATAGAGTGTGAAAAGGATGCTGAGTTATTTCTGTGTTTATTCTGTCATATTGTACGCTCCTTGAGAATGTATGATCCTGTTTATTTAAAAAAAAAATGTTTCTCTTTCAGATATTTTCTGAAAGAATAAAGGCAATTTTGTTGATTGTTAACTGTGACCTTTAAATTTCTTTGTAAAACAAAGAAATAAGTAAATGTATAGTTGGATTATGAATTTTGTTTTCATGTTCGTTCAAAGGAGGTTTAATTCATTTATCAACGCGAGGCTTGATGAACCATTACAAAGGCTATTTCACCAAACTATTCCAGACATTTTAAATAGGCTATATTCATCTATTCCTTTCTCATTCACAAACCTTTATGGAAAAGCTACCAGGTGCTGGGCACTGTGTCAGATTTGAAAAGTAAGGGAGAAATACTCATCTCCGGTAAGTTGTACATAGTAAGGCGATATTTGCAAATGTACATAATATGAAATGAAAGTGAGCCTATGTTAAGACAGCCATGGATAAATTGCTTCGGTGTGATCAGAAGAGAAAGATGATTTTCAGATGACAGTGAGAAGATTTTATGAAGGGAGCTAAATTTGAAGTAGATCTTTAAAAATAATTGAGGCTACCTTGGACTTGTAATAATTGGGATTTGGATTTACGAACAAATGTGAGAGGACTTGCCACATGCCAAAGCACAGCAGAAGCAACAAATGAAATCTGTGTGTAAATCTGTGTGTAAATCGGTGGGAAACGTAAAGATTCATAATACATAACCCGTTAAGATGGATGCGTTTGTATGAGGTGATGTAACAGCCTAATGATGGAGATAAAGAGCACCAATTATCCACATGTGTTTGAATCATTTCTTTGTACGGATTTATGATCCAACACTATACAAACAGGAAGACAGGCAGGTAAACATTCCTGCTTGCAGAACCATTTCTTTGGTCTACTGTGTTTGTTGGGTCTGATGAGGCTTCGCGTGAGTGATTTGTCACATTTTAGTTTGCAAAAGAAAATGACTTTAGGATTAAGCTTTGAGTCCTGAATTACAAATGAATCAAATTAAAAATGTGCACTAAGAGGACCATTAGGTTAAGTAGGATGGCCTTAAGCTTCAGAGTTGCATAGACCTGCCCCTGGTTCTCTTTGTCCAGATACCAGTTCTCCTTTGAAGAACACAGTCTCTGCCCTGTTTTCCGTCTTTAGGGAAAACTATTAGTTGAACTTACTCTCTTGTTATCCTGTTTATGTAAAAGTGGTCATCCATTTTTGCCTTTTGCCTCTTGTTATGTTACCAATGCCTATTTTACGTAATAAGAGCAAAAGGACCTACAACCAAACTGGCTATAAACAAAGTGTGTTCACTGTAACAGAAAACAGAGTGACACTGTTAGAACAATTAAACCATGTTGGTAGAAATCATTTGACTGATGGAAAACATGCACAGTTGTAAGTACAAAGCCTCTTTACCTGGTTGTCTTGATCTGTGAAAGGGCATAAATCCTAACCAGAGCTCGGTGGCATAAAGAGAGAAGGTCCCTGGACTGGACTGGATACTGATGCTAAGCCTGATTTTGTTAGTTTCTGTCAGCATGATCTGAATTCCTTTATTTCTGCCCTCTGGAGACCTTGATTTCTTCATCTGTAAAATGGACAGTCAGACTAGATATTTGCAGCTTTAAATTTCAAGGATTCTTTGTTCATTGTAAGGACAGAACTTGGGAACTTCCTTTGTTTTTAGTATCTTCTGTGAAGTCAAGCAAGTGTGCTTATCATCTTTCTGTCCCAATTACAGTACTGCAGAACATGACAGAGGTAAAGTATACTCGGTAACCTTGGACTTTAGAGAAAAGCATTAAATGAACCACGCCCCTCATTCCTGACTGCTCTTTAGGGGTGAATGTATTTACTTTGAATTATCCCTCTGAAGGCATGGCATCACAGCAAGGTGCATTGCAGCAAAGATGTTTATATAAAAAACAAACAAACAAACAAAAAACTACCACTCTGGCTTTTCAATTCTATCAGAACTATTTGTCTAGCAGATTACTCTTCAGGCTGTCAAAGTAAAAGTGACTGGTGAGAATGTACGTGTAGGCTTGACTGAGACTGAGCAGAACACACCTGTGAGATGTAGTTTTCTAGCCCTGCCAGGGATAGAATGTCAGGTCTCCGTCTACTCACACCTGCTGGATACCTGCATGATACCAGGATTCATTCTTTTTGCTTATTATTTCTTTTAATCTGACATTCCTTCTAGACTAATAAAAGGTTTTGTGGTGCGTGCAGTACCTTACAGCAACATCGCAGCAATCCTGCCTCACAGGTGTTCCATCGCCGCAGTGGATCCCAGCCCATATTTCTCATTCATTGACCGTCACAGTAGCTCCTCACTGAGAAGTGTTTCAGCCACTGAGCCTTGTAACCACTGCCAGGAAGATGTAAAATGAAAGTGTAATTTAAACCCAGTGAGTAAGGAACACAAGCAAATTCTGGGGTGGTTTCTCCCAATGACAGTGGGAATATTTATATAGCATGCCTGGAGTGACACATTACCCCAGTAAAAGGACTTCACTGCATCTTCACAGGGGAATTTCTGCCATTGTCTGGAAAGTCCACTGTGTTCATGCGAGCTTTGGTGGAAACTTAGAGTATTGCGGGAGAAATTTGGGGTCCCTGAATGTTGAGATTGATCCAAATCATGGAAAGGCTGGAAAGTGAAACAAGTGAAGAAGTCCAAAAAAGATGATTTTTTTTTTTTAATGTCTGTTCCTATCCTAAGGCTTAAGGTTATTCTGGCACTCTAATCAATATCACATGAAAGATGGGGTAAGGGACCATGTTTATTTTCCTCTTCTTAGCTGGTCTGTTGGGGTGGTTTACTTAATGGGGGCTTCACTGATCTTCCTTCAGTAACTTTTCACAGGACGTATACCATTCCTTGAAATGGGTTCAGGTGACCCTAGAGTATATCCTTGTAGTCATGAGGCTTTTGTTTGTTGTGTGAGCCTGGGTAGTACATTTCTATTTCAGAGGCTAAGTTTTATCATATTTGAAATAGATTTCAAAATAGATTTATCACATTTGAAACAGATTTTAAAATAGGGATAGAATATCAGGTCTCCATCTACTCACACCTGCTGGGTACCTGCATGGTATCAGGATTCATTCTCTTGCTTTTTTTTTTTTTTTTTGCTTTTTCAAAAATCTGACATTCCTTCTAGACTAATAAAAAGTTTTGTGGTGTGTGCCGTATCTTACAGCAACATCGCAGGAATCCTGCCCGCTTCACTGTACTTGAAACATTTTAAAAGCGGCTGTACTGTATATTAGAGGACTGAAAGCCTTATTTAGTTAGTAAGTTAATTTTAGTTGGCCAACGGTTTTTCCCACTTAATTTAATTTATTGTTTGAAGCCATCATCCACGCACAGAGCAGAGTTAAGTCTATTTCTTACAGCTCTGTTCTCCCACTACCCAAATCCCTTCCCAGGAGACAAACACCGACACCAGCTTCTTGTGTAATCCCTCAAGAGACTTTCTAAACACAATATAAGCAAATACCTACTTCTGCGTATGTGCATTTATGTGCATATTTGACACAAATGGTAGCATGTACAAATGCACACATGCATTTTGGATTGTGTATGCTTACAGTAAATGGTGGTATGTACGAATATATACACTCTTACAGGTTGCTGCTTTGATGGAACAATGCATCTCAGACATCTTTCATTAGCAATACATAATGCGCTGCTTTGTTGTGCTTAGGTGCTGTATAATATTCCACTGCGTGGACATGCCAGTATTTACCTAATCCCCTATTGAAGGACATTTAGGTTGTTTCCAGTATTTTGATATTACAAGCATCATTACCATGAATATAATCTTGAACATAGTCCGTTTTGCACACATGCCTTTATAGCTGCAGGTCAAATTCCCAAAAGTGGGTCAATGGGTTTTTGCATTTAGAATATGAGAATTTATCTGCATTCCCTAATAGTAGTCCTTTGGCTGCACCCCACAAATTTTGCTATTTTGAGTTTCATTATTATTCAGCTAGAACTATTTTTAATATGCTCTTTGATTTCTTCCTTGCCCCACGGATTCTGTATAAATCTGTTGTTTAATTCCAAATATTCAAGGCTCTTTAAGATATTTAAGTTTTATTAATTTCTAATTTAATTTTGTTGTCCGTGAACATACTCTATGAGATCTCCATCTTTTGACTTTTTATATGGTCTAGCGTATAAATATTCGTTTGCTTTTGTTCAGTATAGTGCTCTATAGTATTCATGAGGTCAGGTTTTTGATAGTGTTTCATTGAGTTTGCCACATGTTCTAACAATTATTGAGAGAAGATTATTAACATTTCTAGTTACAATTGTGGATCTATTTGTTGGCTTCCTTCAGTTCTGTCACTTTGCTTCATATATTTTGAAATACTATTACTAGGCACATATGTAAGTAAGATTATTATATCTAAGTCCTGATGTACTAACCCCTGATTCCTATGAAATGTTCCCTTTTATCTCTGACAATATTCCTTGTCTTGAAGTATACTTCATCTGATTTTAATATAGCCAAATCTACTTCCTTTTTTTTTTTTTTTATGTTCAGTTAGCCACTGTATGGTACGTAATTAGTCTTTGGTGCATATCTACTTTCTGATGTCTACTATTGACTTGTGTATATCTTCTCTGTACTTGTACTTTCAACCTCTATGAGATGTAAGGATATCAATTATAGACAGAATATTGTTACATTTTGCATTTTTGTTTAGTCTTACAGGCTCTGCCTTTTAATTGTACTGTTTATTTTGTTTACATTGGAAGTGATAATTGATATGGGAGGGTTTAAATCTGCCATTTGCTATTGGTTTTCTATTTATCTCATCTGATTTTTATTTTTTCATTTTCATTTTTCCTTCATATTTCTTTTTAAGTAATGTGTTTTATGTTCCATTTAAATCCCTGTATTGGCTTCTTTTACCTTTTTTTTGGTATCGTATTTACGGTTTTTGCTCTGGAGAGTACAACAGGGGATTTTACTTTATGACAGGCTACTTAGAATTAATATTAAGACACAGCATAATATATAAGAGCTATAAAACAATATATTTCAATTAAACCTTTGTCTTTTCTACAACGTGAATATATAGATATATCTATACATTTACATTTACATTAGAACATTTACATTAGAACCCTTTCAGTGCAATGTGTTTTTTTTTAAAGATTTTATTTATTTATTTGACAGAGATCACAAGTAGGCAGAGAGGCAGGCAGAGAGAGAGGGCAAGGCAGGCTCCCCACTGAGCAGAGAGCCCAATGTGGGGCTCCATCCCAGGACCCCGGGACCATGACCTGAGCGGAAGGCAGAGGCTTTAATCCACTGAGCCACCCAGGCACCCCAGTGCAATGTTTTTTTTAATCAAAAGAAGAAAAAGTATGTTCTTTTATATTTGTCAACATATTTATAATTTCCAGTGCTATTTATCCCTTCCTATATAACCTAGTTACCATCTGGCATAGTTTCCCTTCAGCCTGAATAACATCTTTCTCATTTATTATGATACAAGTTTGCTAGAAGTGAATTCACTTATTTTGTTTATCTGGACATATTTTTACTTTACCTTACCAATTCTGAAATGCACTGGATATGGAATTATGGGTTGGTTCAATTTTTTATTTATTTATTTTTAGCATTTTAATGACTTCATTCCATTGTCTTGTCCTTTCCACTGCTTACTGCATGATATGTCCTTTTCCCTTCTGTCCTTCATTAACATTTCTTTATCTTTACTTTTCAGGAGTTTATTATAAAATACTTGACTATAGTTTGGGTGTATTTATCCTGCTTGGGATTTCCTTAGCTTCTTAGATCTACATCTGTAGGTTTTTACATTTACTGTATTTGACAAATTTTAACATTATTCATTGTTTCTGCTTTGTTTTACTTCTTTTTCTTCCACATAGGTTAGACTGCTTGATATTGTCGACAGGTTCCTGACTCTGTGTGTGTGTGTTTGTGTGTGTGTGTGGTTAAATATTTATTTATCAGTGTATTTTAGTTTGGATAATTTCAGTTAATTTGTCTTTAGGTTCACTGATGCTTTCATTGGCCAGTTTCCGGTTTGTAAAGGAGGGCACATATTGCATGGAGCACTGGGTGTTGTATATAAACAATGAATCTTGGAACATTGCATCAAAAACTAAGGATGTACTGTAAGGTGACTAACATAATACAATACAAAAAAATAAGTACATCCAATCATTTTTCCCCCTCAAATCTTGACTTTTTTTAGTTCTAAAATTTCCTTCGGTTCTTTTTTCCCATCATTTTCACTTTTTTTTTTTTTCTGCTGATACTTCTTATTTGTTTACACATTGTGTTCTTTATCTTTAAGTCCTATAACATTTATAGGAGCTATTTTAAAGTCCTCGTCTATTAATTTGAACATCTGGGTCACCTTCTGTTTTGTGTTTGCTTGATTTTATTGAGTGCTTAATTGGCTGAATATGAGTTGTATTATTGCTAGCTTATAACCATGTTTTAAAATTTTGTATTGTATGTTAGACATTTGTATGATATATTGTAGAGTGCATTGCATTATCTTTTGATAGAGATTATTTGTTTATTTCCTGGTGTTTAGATAAATAACTAGTAGATCTTCTTGACTTTTTTAGGGTATGTTTGTGCGTGTGTGCGTGCGTGTGTGTGTGTGTGTGTGTGTGAAGTCTTGATTACTTTGCTTCTGTCTTTAATCCCGGGGGTGAGGGGACCTTATTTAGAGTGTGATCATTAGTTCTAAACCGTGGCCATTCTGAGGTCTCCAGTGAACGTGAATTATCAAGGTCTATTGTTTCTGGCTTGTCTAGAAGTTCAGCATATACCAGCCCCGCACAACCTCTTGTATCTCTGTTGAGCTCTCAGTTCTGTAGTAGCTGCTCTAAGCTGGACCTTAAGGAGTCTTATTCTCAGCATGTTAGTCCATCCATAAACCCAAGATCCTCAGGAAATTCCCATGTAATCTCCGTACCTTCATTCCGTCAGGTTTCTTTTCTCTGGCACCTTGATCTACAAATTGAATTTCCTTTAGCAGTCCTAAACTCCAATTTCTGCCTCCACAGTTCAAAATAACCAGTGCTACACTTCAGCTTTACCTCTCCATTCCAGGGTTGGGAAGTACCCCTTGCAGAAAACCAGGATCAGTATAGTACTTACCTCATATATTTTCTTTCTCTCAAAGATCAAAGCCCAGCAATTTCAGTTGACACGTGCCTGGAAACTGTGGCCTCATATTTTGTCCAGTGTTTATAATTATTACATCAGGAAGTTCAGTTTGACTGGTTATTCTGACTTTATGAGTTGACACATGGAGTTTTAAAAATTAAAAAATTGGGGGCCCTGGCTGGCTCAGTTGGTTAAACATCTGCCTTTGGCTCAGGTCATGATCCCAGGGTTCTGGGATCCACCTCTCTGCTCAGAAGGGAGCCTGCTTCTCTCTCTCCCTCTGCCACTCTCCAATCTTCTCTCCATAAAGATTTTTAAAATCTTTAAAAAATAAATAAAAATTGGAAAATTGCATGAAAATATATATTGCCAACCTTACTTGGTAATTTCTAGGGCTCTTTAGAGTATTCAAAATGACTTCCCAAAAGGTATAACAATGGTTACATTGAAATATGGTAATTTGAAAATATCCCTACTTCCATCTTTAACCGCAGAAAGGAAAACAGAGGCTGAGGCACTGGAGGCACTCTTCATCTTTCATGAATGTGCTGAAGGTAGTCAGTATACTTGCCTTGATGTGCAAACTCATAGTTACATACCGTGTACATGCACTTCACAAGAAACAATTGCGTTTTTGATAGAGAATCACACTGTTCCCTCAATATCTGCTCCCTGTCTCTAGAATAGTCAGAATTCTGGAAATAATTTTGATAATAGTGAACTATAATATGATATATCTTCTTACCCACTGGTCTTCTCCAGTTTCCCATTCCTACCTCACTTCTATACTTGTAAGCTTTGGCCTAGAGGCTAAGTCAAAGGGTTATGTGGCATTATGTCTCATTAGGAGGTGTTAAAAACCTGAAAATCATATAATTTATCTCAGATTGATAAAAACATCTTCTGTCAGAAAAAGAGAAATAGATTCATCTGGTTACTCTGTAAATAATGACCAAATTGAACCTCAAGCAGCATTGCCTTGATTAGCCTCTTACAGGGAAAACACATTTTTTTAATTCTACAAGTAGAGTGACTTTTCTCAATCTACTGCTCAGGCTAACCCCTCTCATTTGTGATATCAGATATAACCTAAAAAGTGTAACTAGAAGTAAATAAAGTGAGTGATATGCCAAGTACAACATTAGGCACTCCTTTATTGTCTCTTAATGATTCAACCATATAGTGAAGGTATTATTAGTATTAGCTTACAGATAATAAAACTGAGCTTCAGAGAAATTAAATAACTTGTCCAAGTTAAAAAAAATTGGGGGGGGGTGCGCCTGGGTGGCTCAGTGGGTTAAACCTCTGCCTTAGGCTCAGGTCATGATCTCAGGGTCCTGGGATCGAGCCCCGCATTGGGCTCTCTGCCAACAGGGGGCCTGCTTCCCCTCTCTCTCTCTGCCTAGCTCTCTGCCTACTTGTGATCTCTCTCTCTGTCAAATAAATAAATAAAATCTTTAAAAAAAAATTGGGGATTTGAATTTTTATGTCTGTCAGCCTCCAAAATTGTTTCCAATATACCATAATTTTCATTATTTTATGATGGTTTAAATTTACCTGTTGTCTTATAAGATATTGCAAGGAATGTGTTAACAAAGAAGCTTTATTTATAGAGAAATTAGCTCACTAGTTTTCCAGTAAAAATTATCTCAAAAGTATATAGATAAAGATTCTATATCTGCTGAAGTTTTTTTAGGTTATAAAATTAGATTTCTTCTAGTCAAAGCAACTTGGTTTTTTTTTTTTAAGTGTTTCATTTGAGATAATGTGTTTTAGCATTTTTTTGCCTCTTGTCAGGAAGGAAAACAAAAGTTCTCTTGCTTTACTTAATATCATTATGTCTGACAACATAGTTGACAGAATAACTGCTAATATACCAAGGATTTTCAAATTCTGTACATCTAAAAGCCATTAAAAAGTTAGCAAACCAGAAGCTTTACATCCAAATATTCAGAGGTTATAACCAAAGGAACTATCTATCCCTGGAGTTGTTGGACATAAATTGTGTTGCAAGAATCATCAAGTTTTTTCTTTCTTCCTTATATACAACCCAATAAAAAGGTAGCACAGGAAACAGGGGAAATGATTTTGCACATGAAAAAGATTTTGGTTTTTAATTGAAAAGAAAAAAATAAAAATGAGAAGTCCCTTTGCATCTAGCATATGTTTGAAAAGTCAGTAATTTCTAGATACCAAAGAGTCATTAGTCATAACTACTTATATAATAGAAAAGTTTATTTCCTCTGATTACATTTTTTATTTTGTTTTCCTAATAATATATTACCACAAGTTTTGGTAGGTAAGCACTGTTTATTTTTTTTAATAACAGTATCTTATGTGGACTCCTTAATTTCAAGAAATTATTTAGCTATTGAATATGAATGATAAAGCTATGGAAAGTTTATATCAAAAGGGACATTTGGGGGGCGCCTGGGTGGCTCAGTGGGTTAAAACCTCTGCCTTTGGCTCAGGTCGTGATCCCAGGGTCCTGGGATCGAGCCCCACATCGGGCTCTCTGCTCAGTGGGAAGCCTGCTTCCCACTCTCTCTGTCTCTGCCTGCCTCTCTGCCTACTTGTGATCTCTGACAAATAAATAAATAAATAAATAAATAAATAAATAAAAGGGACATTTGGGATTACCTAGTTTAACAAAGTCTCTTTTACACTTAGGGGAACAAGGAACGTAAGACAGAAAGTGATTTTCCCAATTTGAACAGATTACAGATATACAGGAATAAAAATCTTGGTTTCATGATGCTTTTTCACCAAATTATTTTGACTAAGAGTAGATTTTTTTTTTAATTCCAACAACTATGGAATACGTGGAATATGAGGGAAATTAACTATCATGTTGCTCACCTTCACAGAGCTTAATTCATATGTAATATCATGCCAACTAGTGTTAAGTTATGGGGGAAAAAAAGGCAAGGTAAAGGATTAGAAAGTGAGGAGGAGGTGCTAAATTACGTAAGGCAGTCAGGGAAGCTCTCTGAGATAGTCAGATCTGAATAGTGACCTGAATGAAATGAGAGCAAACCGTTTTAGCATGAAGACGTTTTCAAGAACTGAGGATCTCAATTGAGAGAGACTTGAAATGAGTTATGCTTGTTTTTGAGAAACAGCAAGGGGACTAGTGGCTGCAGTGCAATGAGTGTTCACTCATCCATTGCACATTCATCCCATGGAGTATAGTAGCTAGAGCGTTAAGGAGGGAATGGAGATCTGCAAAGAATTAGACTACCATTTAATTATATTAAGTATACAGTATTATACAAGTCATGAATTCCTAGTTGAGTATTTTGCAAGTAAAGCTAGGAGGAGCAAAAGTGTTTGTGAGTGATGTCACTCCAAAGACTAGAGATTTTATCGTTCTGAAGTCAAAATCTTTTATGTGAAATAAGTACTTTAAAATAATTATATAGGTCTTTATTAGTATCAAAGAGCTTGTACATGTGTTGCATAATTTGATCATTATAGTTTCATGAATCTGTAGTAAACATATCTTCAGTTTACAGTAGAGGAAGTTAAGGTTCAGAGAGGTTAACTGATTTGCCAAAGGTTGGTTTGACAATTTGGAAAATTGTTAGTTCATAGTAAACCAGAAATTTAGAGAATGAAAAGGATTTTAACAGAAAATATTTATTGTGCGTTTCCTCATATGTTGTGGGTAATTCTCTTTTCTAGTCTGTTCATTTTATATTTTATTATTATTATCATAATTATTATTATTATAGGAACTTGCAAATGGTAAGTTTTAACTTAGGCAGTTTTACAAGCACTATTTAAATAAAACTTGTGAGTATGTGGATTATATAATGGCCTATAATAAAAAGTGAGAATTAGAATAAGTGAGTTGGAGGGAAAACATTTTTTCTTGAATAAATTAATGTGATTCAAAAGTGTAATGTTTTCATCTTGAACAAAATTTGTCCACAACTTATGAATGAGTGATTGTTAATGCTATAAAATTGCCATGTACAATATGCTAGGTAATGCTGTGGGAAAAAAACAAAACAAAAAACAAACTTGATTTTGAAAGAAGGACAAAGGTTTGAGGGAAATAATATCTGTCATTTTACTTAATCTTTGCCACATTTTTTTTTACCCTTCTGTGGGTTTTTTTTAATTAACAAGTAACATACATTAAAAAGTGTGCAAATCATAATAGAGCTCAATTAATTTTCATGAAGTGTACACACACATATAACCAGCTCCCAAGATCAAGAAATAGATCATTACCAGCACTCCAGAGTCCCTCCCCTTGCTTTGTTGAAACAACTACCCTCACTGAACACTATCCTGAATTCTACCACAATAGATGAGTTTTACCTGCTTTTCACCTTTATATAAATGGAATCATACAGTGTGTAGTAGTTATTTTTGTTTGTTTGTTTGCTTCTTTTGTTCCACATTATGTTGGTGAGAATCACCCATATTATTGCTTACAGTTGTATTGTATGTATTCTCACTGTTCTATAGTATTTTATGATTGTCTGAGTATACTGCATATACTACTATTGATGGTCATTTGGGTTGTTTCCACTTTTGGGCCATTATAAATAGTGTTGTTATGACCATTCTTGTATATGTCTTTTAGGGAAGAGAGAGAGAGAGGGGGGTGGGGGAGAGAGGGAGAGAGAAATAGGTTTTATTTGTATATAAATCCAGGAATAGAATTGGGATTACCTAGTTTAACAAAGTCTCTTTTACACTTAGGGGAATAAGGAACCTAAGACAGAAAATGATCTTCCCAATTTGAACAGATTACAGTATACAGGAATAAAAATCCTGGTTTCATGAAGCTTTTTCACCAAGTTATTTTGACTAAGAGTAGATTTTTTTTTTCAAGCAAACACTGCCAAAGAGTTTTCCAAAATGCTTTTACCAGTTTATTCTCCAATCATTTATGTGTAAGAGCTCCACTTGTTCCACATCCCTGTCAACACTTGGCATTTTCTATCTTTTCAGTTCAGCTATGCTTGAATACAATCCATGGTGGATCATTTCCAGCTTTTTTGAAGTATTGCTGTCAATTAAGAATTGTTATGATATATGTATACATTGTGAGATACTTATCACAATTAAACTAATGAACATATACATCACTTCACATAGCTGCCTTTTTTTTTTCTTTTCTTCCTTTTTTTTTTTTTTTGTGGGGGCAGGGGCGGTGAGAGTGCCAGCACTACCTTGCGTCTAACAATCAGTCCCACTTGGGAATAAATCCCAAAGAAATGAAATCAGGATCTTGAAGACATAGCTACAGTCCCATCTTCATTTTAGCATTATTCACAATAACGAAGATAAGGAAACAACCTCAGTATCTGTTGGTGGTTGATGGATAAAGAAAATATGGTATTAATAAATATACAGTGAAATATTATTCAGCCTTAAAAAGAAGAAAATCTTACCATTTGCAATATCATAGATGAAGCTGGTGGACATTAAGCTAAGAGAAATAAACCGAATGCAAAAGACAAACCCTGCTTAATCTTACTTAAGTGTGGAATTTTGAGTAGCTAAACTTGTAGAAGCAGAGAGTATAATCGTGGTTACCAGGAACTGGAAGGGGGAAATGGGATATTGGTCAAGGATATAAAATTTTAGTTAGGTAAGTTGAAGAGGTTTGGAGAGCTAATGCACAACAATGTGACTGAAGTCATCAATATTTTGTTATAAACTTGAAATTTACTAGAAGGGCAGACCTTAAGTATCTTTACCAATTTTTTTAATCTGAGAATTGTTATCTCATTTTATAGATAAAAAAACACAGATTTATCAAAATTAAATGGCATGTCCAAGACCACACAACTTAAGAAAGAGTCAATACTGCCATTCAGTTCTGTCTTCTCACACAGTCTTTGCTGTTTCCTTGACTTAGAATATTTTGATTTAATTCAACAAGAATAAATTGAGCACTGAATATGCTGGACTTCCTAATAAACAGTGAGGAGTAACGTGGTTTTGTGAGCAAAGCTCAGAATGTCTAGGAGAGGAACAAGAAAAAACATGATACGAGAAGTAGAGTGAATTAAATACTGCAACAAAACAAAACAAAACACCAAAACCAATACTATGAGAAGTTAAATGAGGAAAAGTTCTCAATTACCTATATGGCTGAGAAGAGCATTTGTCATGTCCTCTTGGATAGAGAAATAGAATAACCTAAGCAAAGTAGAATTTGGTGCTGGGAAGTGTGGGCATGTCAAATAACTCATAGGTGATAAACACATTATTGTCAGTGATAGTGAACTGTGAAAAAAATGTAACATTTTAACTATCAAATACCCTAAATGTATCCTTATTCCTCGTGGTATTTCTGTTTATAGGAGAATGCCAGGAGGTGGGAAGCGCCAAGGCTAAAATAGTTACAGGCGGCTGAGGAGGAAGGGTCTCATTCTGGATAATGGCAGACACAAGACTGGAAGGGAGAAACCAGAACCTGTGCAGGATATCAATGCAGAGAGAAGAGTAAGGAAGGAACTGCATAGCGGAGAGAGATCAAAGTAGAGTATGGAATTATGAGGTTGGGAATCAGAGGGAGGAACCATACAGAGAGTAGATAAGAATCAGAGGAAATGGGGTGAGACTGGAAGGGATCCTGAGTGGTTGCCCTGAGCTTAAGAGATATTCCAATTTTCCTTATCATCTGGATGGAAATGGGTGGGTGTTGTTATCTTCCTAGCACAAGGCAGATTGAGAAGGTATTTGGAACGTGAAAAAGAACTGGTCACATAATGACTTGTACAATGCTAGACCAAAAAAAAAGTGTTGTTTTTCATTAAAAATGCTGCTAAGGAAGTGAGTTCTCAAAAGTAATTTTGGAACCCTATTAAAGGTCTTGTTCATATTTCACTGAAATTCAGGTCAACTCAAGCTGCATAAACTTAACATTTGGAAAGATTTATTTTTAACTTTTTTTTTTTAAGATTTGGAAAGTTTCTGGAGTAATAAGTGTGAAGAGTAAGCAGCATTTTACAAACCTACGTACATGATGTGTATGTGGAGATGTTTGTTTCATCAACAAATATTTCTACAAGTGTTGCTCTGTACCTACAATGAACTGATTTCTTGGCGTAATATAAACACAATCCATAAGATGCAATATGGCTACTGGTTAGTCTTTCAAAAATAGAAAAAAATCCTCCTGATTCCACCTGTTATTTACTCTTAAGCTTTCATTATATGCACTGGATTTAGGTAGTCTAGTATTTTATCACCTTTGGCTCCAAGCCTGCTTGTCTCCATTACACACTAGATTTATTGTCATTCCGAACACAATTTTTTTTTAACTTCAGATCCTTTTCTGAATATATGTGATTGTCCAGATGTTTGCCGAAAGCTTTAATATTTTTTTAAAGTATGTGTGTCTGTGTAATTTGTTTTAGCTACAGTGGGAATAATTTATGTAGGATAAAACTTATAGCATAGGGTTCTGCATGCTGGAACAGATAGAAACTTCTATGACAAAAACAGATTTAATTTCTAGTTACATGATTGATTGCATTTTTCTTGCTATAAGTGAAAACTTAAGAAGAATAATGAGTTGGAGTTTTGTAAATTCTGAAAGTTTACAGCATGCTTCCATGTTCTTCATTTTACTTTCCTTAAAATAACTCAATTTATAGTTGCAAATGTGAAATTCAAAGTTTAATCACTCACTGAAGGTCCCATGGCTAGTAGGTATGGATCCAGAAGCAAAACTGATTTTCTTATTCTAAGTCTAGGACATTTCATTTCTCATTACGCAAAAAGAGAGCAATAGCAACTATATTGTAAATTCTTTGATATCCATCTTCATATTATACTGAAACTATGTAAGTAATGTAAATGTTCCACTTAGAGTGATTATCCAGGTTTGCTCAGTGTTCATAAGCTTTTCTCACCATTTCTAGAAGGTTGTCTGTGCACTTAGCTTCTGACATTTTTTCCACTTGAAATGTTTTGCCCTGCCCAAGTGTTAGTTGACTCATTTCTGAATTCTGACTCTGCATAACCCCTTTGGAATGATGTTAAATGGGATACTTCACTTGACTTTTCATGTCCGATTAGGACCTGGGTGCTCTGTCTGGGGTCCACCTTGCCAGCTAAGAAGTTCGAGTCCCAATCCCTGCCTAATGTATTCCAGGCTCATGTCCCTGCCTTATATCCTGCATTTTTGCTGTTTCAAGAGTAGACTTTAAACAATTGTGAAACTTGTTCATTATTATCAAAACAAAAACGCATTATTAGCAAAACAGAAATAACACTTTTATTTAGTAAATAATGAACTCAAGAAACCTTATTTACTAAACAAAAGTGTTATTTTTTCTAATATATAGAAGACGGTGTAGTAATTATCTTTGGTGAATATGGGTTTTATGACAGCTAGTCTTAAATTGGCAGCTTGGCATGAAATGCAGGTTTGGTTATGCAGTAGAAATCAATGTGTGCCATTGCAAAAAGTATTGAACCAACAGCCAGGAGCTCATGGTCTAGCCCAATGCCTGGATCTCCCTGTAACTTCCTATGACTCTCAGAGCAGTTATGTCAGTATCATGGCTTTAATTACTTTGGTTTTGTTTGGTTTCAGAGAGAGAGAATGAGAGAGGGTGCAGGCATGCACATGCATGTGGAGGGACTAGATGGAGAGAGACTTGTAAGCAGGCTCCGAGCTGGAGCTGGATGTGGGACTCCGTCTCACCACCTGAGATCATCACCTGAGCCCAAATCAAGAGTCTGACACTTTAGGGACTGAGCCCCCCCAGGAGCTATCTTCAGTTACTCCATTAAATAAAATCACCAAACTGAGCCATCACTAAGCAGATTTGAATCTATCTCTAAGTTTTCATGTCTGTGAAGTATATTTCTAAATAAATAAGTTGTGTCAATATATCATGAGATCTGTACACAATTCCATGTCCCATATATTTATTTTCTTATGTTTCATTTATTCATGGAACTTTCAAGAGTCTCTTAGTATCTGGGGCTGACTAGTACTGAGCTAGACCTAGAAACAAAAGCTGTGAAATTATTTTGATTAGTCTGTTTTATACATATATATATATATATATATATATATGTATGTAATATTTACTAACTAGTAAATATATATATATTTACTAGTTATATACTAGTAAATAAATAGTAAAAAATATATAGCTAGTAAAATCTATAGTAAATTTTAGCATTTTCTGTCTTTTAACCCAGTCCTGGAAGAAAACCAGAGCTTCAAATTATCCTATAAATTGAATTGAATCACTTTGTTTCCTCTACATGGCAATGATTAAACTTTGTCCTAAAAGTTATAAAAAATTATAAAAGTCCTGGGGTGCCTGGGTGGCTCAGTGGGTTAAAGCCTCTGCCTTCGGCTCAGGTCATGATCCCAGAATCCTGGGATCAAGCCCCACATCGGGCTCTCTGCTCAGCAGGGAGTCGGCTTCCTCCTCTCTGCCTACCTCTTTGCCTACTTGTGATCTCTGTCTGTTAAATAATTAAAAAAAAAAAAAGTCAAGGGAGTCTCTTAAGCAGTGTCTTTTTATCACTGACGGCCTTCACCAACATCCATCGATGCATCACTGTAGCTGTCTGCAGATGAATCCAGGGGACTAGTCTGTATCTCCTAGCAGGACATGTTTTAACCCAGTGTTAGTCCAGCATATTCTTCAGTAACTTAACTGCAGGTGTAACTGCATTAAACCACTGGGCCCTTACACTTCAAAGGTTACAAGGGAGAGATTTTTCAAGTACATGGCAAAGACAGCAGTGACGATTGTGAATGTGTTTCTCTTATAGGATTCTTATTTACATGTAGTTGAAGAAGATGCTATCACATTTGTTTTTCTTCTGCCTATCTTAGAAGGGAAGGAATTTCTTCATTATGTGAAGTATACTTTGTCCATTTGACATGTTAGAATTTGATTTCATTGTATTGATTATAAAATCTCATTGTAAGTCACTAAACAAGACTTAGGCAGAAAAGGTGATCTTGAGAGGCAGTGACTGTGAAGCATGAAATGTGAGTTCTGGCATTGATGCAGGAATGTGTGTGTGTGTGTGTGTGTGTGTGTGTGTGTGTGTGTAACTTTGAATTCATCAGATAACCATTTAGTTGTCTTACTTATCCAGTGGTGAGGTGGAAGGAATTAAGTTTCCTTCTTGAATTAAAACTCTTATTCTATGTTTTATTGAAGATCACACAATGTAGTAGTAATATTTTTTCTACAGTTATCCCTGGTATGTTGCCTGAATTTTGATTATCAAGTTTAAAAAATTTTACAAAGAGATTAAATGAAAAGTTACTGACATTAAGCAAAAGGGTAATACACCTGTGATTTTATGGAACAAATTTTGACTGCATAATAGATTTGTGTACATATAAGGTAGTCCCTTCAGAAACATCTGCGAGCCTGTGTGTGGTTGTATTTGATTTTGGTTCCCAGGGATACATTGTACATGGTAAGGGCCTCTAAAATGTTCAGTAGTCTATCTCTTAAATTTACAAAATATTTTACTGGGACCAAACCGGGGCACAGCCTTGAATGATGTTAGTCCAATGAGTGATTCAATTCTGTGGCTGTGTTCTGTGAAGTAAAGGTTGTTTAGAAGGGAAATCTTGCTTCTTGATTTTGTGTGATGAAACTTTATAACTGAGTGCCACTAGAAATGATGTGCAATTGCCTTTGGTTTGTTCTTAATACAGGACCTATATTTCAAGTTCATTGCATTAAAAATTTGCAAGTTCACTTTTAAAACCTTTCTCTCTTTTGTATCTTCTTTTCCTCTGCAGGATGTTTTCACTCCAGAATGCAAATTCAAGGAATCTGTATTTGAAAACTACTATGTGATTTATTCTTCCACACTGTACCGTCAGCAAGAATCAGGCCGAGCATGGTTTCTGGGACTCAATAAAGAAGGTCAAATTATGAAGGGAAACAGAGTGAAGAAAACCAAGCCCTCATCACATTTTGTACCAAAACCTATTGAAGGTATGAAATGAACTTCTCTTCTTTTTAGACTCTGATTCCTGTGTGTTGATGCCAGTTTTGCTCCTTGTCCCTTGCTCAGTGGAGTTTACTTAGAATGCAGCAGATTAAAACAAAGTTTCAGAAAACACAGTAGTACCTCTTCCTTAAAAAAAGAAAAAAAAAACTATTATAAATACTTGGCACTTATTAAAACAGTGCTTGAAATAGAAGCTAGAAAATTCCTGCAAGTAGAAAAATAGTGCTAGTTGCCATTTGGAGTGTGATTTCCTTTTCTGTTGAATGCAATCATTTAATTCCTCAAGCTACACTCTTGAAAAGCCAATCATGTTATTATAGTGCTTTACAGTTTGCAAAAAGCCTTTAGAGATATGCTTCTACATCTCTGTGAACAAATCTAACAATATGGGGTATTAATTTTTCTTTGTATTTTCTAAGGAAAGAAAATAGTATACTATTTACTGTGATCAATAAATATTTACAGTATTCAATTTTATTGTTCTCAATCTAGCCTATAACCTCCCCTCTCATGATCATGTTCACTTATTTCAAATTGACCAGTGAAATAAATAATTTTATGCTAAGGAAACCCAGTTTGAGTGACTTGTTCCTTATGGACGATGAGAATATACCATTAGGGTAACCACTTTTGCTATATTCAGTCAAGCTTTTTAACACTGGCTAAGAAAATAGCAATAACCTAGACATTTACTGATAACCTTTGTTTCTGAAAGTCACATTATAATCACTTAAAACATTAGCTCAGCCTCCTTGTCTGTGGAAATGAGGAGATTGAGGCAGCATATTACAGTTCTGTAACATAGCCAGGCTTTCTGTCCCCTAAATATCTATAAGGCATGGTCAGGTCAACTAGTGTAGCAACATAGCGCCTGCTGGACCATACTTATGGCTGTAATAGTGAACAAAGGTTTATTCAGTCAACACTGTGGTAGAAGCAGTGGGGGGAAATGGGACATTTGAAGCTCCTTCTCAAAACTCCCTCTCAAAACTCCCCTCAGACCCTGTGCTTTCAACCCCACAAAGCAGAACTGTGCTGCTTGTAATCTATTTTCACAATCTGGGGGGACGTGTAATTCTTTGGCCCTCCTCTCCCCACAATGTCCATCCACTCACGTGCCTGAAGATGCCTGTGAGTCTTCGTAAAGAATGAATCCAAGAGTCACTCCTTCTGTGGGGGCCTGATTCTCTTCACGTAGAATTAAATGTTCTGTCACTTTATCATTGTATACAATCCTCTCCCCTAGAACTGATCACATTGTATTAAATTTACCTACTTGCCACACTGTCTTCTCTTATCCATAGTTTGATCATTTTTTGAATATGTAGAACAAGTTTTATTTTTTCCCTCATATGCCCTTGTTGCTTGTATAATATCTTATGTATCATAGAGAAATATTTAATAATCTGTTGTCAGTTGAGTGAACACATGAATGAACAAATGAATAGATAAGTATGAAGACAAAGAAGAATTATATATGCTCCAGATAACCTCATAATATTCTTGGAGATATGAGATATGTGTATTAGTGGCAACAGTAAAATGTAAAAAGTGATGTATTACATGTTGCCAGAAAGGATATTGGGATTTAGGGAAAGAGCGATTACCTCCCCCCAATAAAAGATCTTGAAAAGCTAAAACTCATCAAACTGTATACCAAAAGAGTGATTTTTTGTGAATATGAATAAAAATAAACTTATATTTAAAAAAAAAAGATATTGAAAAGCTGATTATTTAAATGTAATTTCAATACTAGGCCAGGTTCAGACCATTAGAGGTGAGAGGTAGAGATCAAGCAGCCCAAAACACTCCAGGTGCAGTGTGAATAAACTATTAAAACTTTTGCATCATTTTTTATGGAACATAATTAACATATTTGTTATACATGTATGTAACATACATGTTATATTCATTTTGGCTGTGCAATACAATGATTCAGTAATTCTAAACATTTCTCAGTCCCATCAGGATAAATGCACTCTTAATACCCTTTATCTATTTCACCCATTCCCCGACCCAACCCCCTCTTGCATCATTTCTATTTGTGCATTTAAATAGGTTTTTGTTGTTGAAACAAAAGTAGCACATGCTCATTAACAATTTTTGGAAAACCCAGGAAAGTGTAAAGGAAAGGAAAAATCCACGTGTGTTACTTGCTTTTTTTATGGAAATGCTTTTCATACTGACAACCCTCCCCCCAAAAGAAAAGAAAAAACACACCTATAACTTACCCTCCTAATCATGACTGCTGTCTGCACCTTGGCTAGTCAGGCTTCTTGAGACTGTATGACCATGTACCCATTTCCAAGGGTAATGGATTCAATGACTACATTCCTAGTCCCAGAGCTGCCTAAATTCTATATGTATTGCTGTATTTCAGTACAAATGTAGGAAGAGACCACTAGACATTCCTAATTGCTTACTTTTTGGCTTAGAATTAGATTTGGCTATGTACAATACAAAACCCATGTTAAGAGCAGCTTAGTCACCAACCAGATCAAGAAACCTGCCATCCACGTCCTCATGCCAGCCAGAGAGAAGAAGAAAGGATGAGAAAGGCAGAGCAAAACCCTGTGCCACTGTTCTCTTCAAGAAGGTCCCCATTACCTGCCATATGATGCTTAGATCTCACTGACTGCAACCCAGTTAGATGGTCTCACGTAGGTGCAGGGAAGCCTAAGCATGTACTACGTCTTCTGGATGGCTACATGCCGAATAAATGTTCAGTTATTCTGATAGAATAGCAGAATGGGACTGGAAGAGTAAGAGCCTCTGCTTCAACGTGCCATCATCTTAACTTTAGAATAGCCCTGATTTCCTATTCTATTCAATTTTCTGATTGATAGTTTTTGGTTCATTATTTTGTTTTTATTTTTTTTTATTTACTGATGTTTTTGGATGGTTTTCCTTTTGTTTTGGGTGGGGGGGGGAAGAGTCCATTCTAAATCAGATTCGTGAATACTTGGATTTGTATCCAAGGCCCTTTGTCTCTTTAGATCGTTGGAATGAAAGCTTAGGTGTTGGACTATATGGAATATGATAAGAATCACTTCCAAAAATAAAAACTAGTTTGCAGTTGTTTCAGAACAAAATCCTTTAATTCCCTAGAAATGTCTTTGCCTTTTGTCTTAGAGAGCAAGGTTCATTTTTTTGAACAAATTAGCTAACAGTTCTATAAATGCTTACTCTGTGCAGGTATTGTGCTAAACATGTCTCAGTTATCCCCTTTTATTTTTCATTCCATTTCTGTGAAGTGGATTCTAATATTATCCCCATTTGACAAACGTGGAAAATGAAGCTCAGAGACATTGAGTAATTTGTACCATATCAAGCAGCTTATAAGTGGCAGAGGCAGAATCCAAGCCAAGGCATTCTGACTCAAGCAAGCACGTGCTTAATCTCTGTGAAGACAAGTGAAATTGCTTACAGTCTGAAGTCTGAAATGTAACCTCAACATAGCATAAGACCCTAGCAAATACTTTTGAATAAATGTCTCCTATATGCTTCTCTTCTTTTTAAATCTACAGTATACTTCCTTGCTCCTTAGAAATAAAAGCCTTTGCAGACACATGGAGACCTTCATGTTCTTATATTATAACAGACCCATGAAATTCCTCAGTTCTCCCACATCTTTTTACTTTGATATCATTATTATAATGCAAAAATATGAAAAAATTCCTGGTGATTTTCCATGCAGCTATGCTTTATGTTATCAAATGATGTAATTTTATAATTACCATTAATATCAAAGATACGTGAACTTGAGGTTTTGTTAGGCATTATTCTACTATGCAGTGAGGATTTCTCTCTCCTCACTGGGACCCCCAAACTATTTGTGCTACCACTTCTATTACTACTATTACTAACCTTACTGCACCTATATACAGTTCACCATTTACTAGGCAGAGTACATATGTCACCTTCATTAAAGTTCACAACAGCCTTATGTTATTACCCTTCATCGTGTAGATGAAGAGACCAATATTTAAAGTAATTAAGTATAAGTAAGTATGCCCTGGCCAATCACGGGGCTAGATAAATACAGAACTGGGATTGCAGTCTAGGAAGCCTACTGCTGGAGCCTATACACCTACCCCCTACACTATATTGCCCTTTAATATGCAGTAAGTCTGTGGATATGCTAATAATTAGAAATGTAAGTGAAGCAGAAGTGCTTCACCTACAGCAGAAGTGTTATATCATGAAACAACTTGAGTAGAAGCTAGCTCTAAACCATTCAAAATGGAGATAGGTATATGTGATATGACAAGATAAATTCGTAGTGGTAGATAATCAGATAAGATACTTATGGGAATGCCATGTTAAAACTAGGGGACAAAGGGTTAAGAATACATCGCTTCTTTTTTGATGAATGTTACAGGCTTCATTTCCTACTCTGCAAAAGAAAGAATTAGAGATGATTCCTAAAGTTCTTTGACAATGACATTCTGTGCATTCTTTATAAGCACTTTATTGTAAAACCATGTTTCTTCATGGAGCCTAGCTTAGGATTTATAAATAAAATGTTTCTAAACACATTTCCTTTATTAAATTATTGAATGAATAAAGTACAGTTTTATGAGCTATTCCCATAATGGGTGATTTGTAACTTTTTTTTTAGAAGGAGTAGGATGAAAGACATTCTAGCCATAATTCATTGTAAACAAATATTTCGGAAATATTTTTTTCCATAGGACAATTAAAGCACATAACTAGAAGACACTTTCAGAAAAGAAAGAAAATGACAGCTTTATAAGAGGTTGGCCATATTGCTGGTTAACTGGAAAAGCTGTCAGTTATTTTTAGTTTTTATTTACTTTAAAATTTTTTTTAAAGATTTTATTTATCTATTGACAGAGAGAAAGATAACAAGAGAGGGAACACAAGCAGGGGGAGTGGGAGAGAGAGAAGCAGACTTCCTGCCAAGTAGAGAACCCAATGTGGGGCTCAATCCCAGGACCTTGGGATCATGACCTGAACCCTAGGCAGATGCTTAATGGCTGAGCCTCCCAGGCGCTCCAGTTATCTTTAGTTTTTAAAGAATTTTTATAAACCTTTAAACCCACCACTGTACAGTTACCAACAGAGTCCAGTACTGACTGTGGACTGTAAATGTCCCCCTCCTTGGGAAGGAAATAGACCTCTTACAGAGAAAAAGCCAGAGAAGGTTTGTTTTATTTTTCAAATAGCTCTGACTTTTCCCCAATTCTGATGATTGTATCATTTTGAATGTCAGGATTCCCCAAATTAAACTCTCCCAGGATCTTTAAGTCCTGTACTGATTATATGATAATAATTATCTACCAGCCCCTTTCCTATCACAGTCTCACTTTCCATCCTGGGTTTAGAACACAGGTGGTGTTAATGAAGGGTTGCAAGGGCATCTCTTCAGACAGATGGATGGACTTGATATTTAAACCCATTACTATGTGCACTTGCATGTCAACCTTTACTTACATGGATCCCCTTCCCTGGAATTTAAGACAACAGCACAGGCTTCATGATTCCCAGTTTTGCCCTTTCAGAGCATTGTTCACACCACAGATAAGTAACTCCCCCAGATTTAAATTGTCTTGGTGATAACCTCCCCTTTTAGCTTTAGATACAACAGCCAAATAGTCTTTGACAAAGAACAAGATACAGTCTCCTCCTTTTCTTCTCCCTCCTCCAAGAAGCTCATTACTCAGCTCCTGCAGGTGGTTGGGTCTTCAGAATCTTGTTCCTTCCTTCTGAAAAGAATATGTGCACTTTCCAAAGAGTTAAGCTTCAAAAACTTAATCCTTGAGGGAGAAATATGTTTCTATAGTAAAATTAGTAAATATCAATTGAGAGTCATTGTTACAGAAATATTAAACTCTAAATAAAGGGACATTTGCTATTTCCACTAATATATTTTCCAGCTGGGAGACAAGACACACACACACACACACACACACACACACACACACACACGGAGGTATAAATTATCCATTTTTCCTGCTGTAGCTGTTGACTTAAGCTAATAGAATCTGATTTAAGTGCCACAAGTATAACGTAGAGCAGTGTTTCTCAAACATCAGTATCCCAACCATCTGGAGCTACAAATTCTCAGATCTCCAGAGTGGTCTGGTTCTATTGTCCAAGTGATTACAATGGCAACCAGGATCAAGACTTAGTGTTCTAAACTGAATTTGGTGATTGTAGTCTCATTTTGATCAAGTCTGGCCATAGATAATTGTTTAAACTTATTCAGATTATTGTGATCAATATATTGGACTAAGCCTAATCTAACCTTGGTAAATTGTTGCTCTGATACCATGGAATTGCATATATAAAACATGTTACATTTTGCCATTTCCTACTGCTATTAAGATGGCTGTATTCTAGTGCTGAGTTTAATTATTATATGGAGTAAGTTAGAGCTAACACCAATTATTGCACTAAATTGACATTGAGAAGAAGTAACCTAATACAATTAATCAAGGGTAAACAAATGTCTAGTTCTTCTGATAAACATTTTGCCAATGATTTGCTAAGTAATTTTGATAAAATAATTTACCCTCTTCAACTTCAGTAATCTCTGAAGATGAAGTTGATTATAAATGCCATCTGTTTCATTGGAATAATATGAAGATAAGACATTGTAAGGAAGCTGGATATCCCAAATCTGTCAGATCAATCTGTAGTACATTTTTCATTTTCCCTTGGAAACTGGACATTGTGTTATTGGTTTATGTACTGGAGAAATGCTGTGAGGTGTGGTGTTCACTAAGGGATTAGAGACAATGAAAATCGAAATTTGGAGGGAAAATAATATCTTAAAAAGCTATACAACGAGATATCAAAGAACTGAATAAATCAGTACTCCTAATGGTTTAGAGCTCTAATTGGGAGGATACTAATGGCAAATTGATTTTGATATTTTGATATTTTATTTCAATTGACTACAAAGAAAACTTGTCTCCTAGAACTCAACCAAACTAAAAGACAAAACAGAGCAACAAAATACCTACCACCAATGCCCCTGATTGTTTTTATTATAGAAAATAGCTGGGGCTCCTGGGTGGCTCAGTGGGTTAAAGCCTCTGCCTTCCCTTCAGGTCATGATCCTAGGTCCTGGGATCGAGCCCCACGGTGGGTTCTCTGCTCAGCAGGGAGCCTGCTTCCCTTCCTCTCTCCCTGCCTTCCTCTCTGCCTACTTGTGATCTGTCAGATAAATTAATTAAAGAAAAAAAAAAAAGAAAAAGAGAAAGAGAAAAAAAAGAAAATAGCTGCAATTCTCTCTCTCTCTCTCTCTCTCTCTCCATCTTTTAAGTTTTGGATCTCTGCCAGCCTGTGACACCTTTTCCTCCCAAACCAGTGCAATTCATTCAAAGCAGCATTTTCCTGGCTTTGAATTTAGTCTTTAATAAAACCCTCTTACTTCTCCCTGCCACATTCTTCTTCCATATCTCTCTCTCTCCTGCACACAAATATTGCTTCTGATCTCCTTCTAAATGAAGATATAGATCTCTGTGTTCACAGTGTCTCTTAACTCTTTATAATAAATATTTACAGCATACCAGGTGCATTCCTTTGGCAATACATTGCTTTTGAACCAGCACTTAAAATTCTTCTACAGTTCCAAAGGGATTGTATGTGACATTAATTAAGGAGTGAAATTGCTTCATGTTAGTTGCTCACACCCTTCCATGATCTGTGATTAAGACAATTAAATATATTTAATGGTTCATTAACTAACAGAGCAATCTAACCTTTCCACCTTTTAGAAATTACAGAGAGCCAAGGAAAATTCAATTAAATTGGTAGTAATAAAAAGATTAGTTATATTTCATTCTTCTTTGATGGAAACTGATGTAGGATGGGGATTCTTTATAGAGTGCCATTTGTGAACTTTATCAGAAATTGGAGTTCGATTGCCTCCATCTTGAAAACAGAATTTGTCAGCAACTACTACAGTTGCCCTCCACTCAGGTTTCCAATGTCCCTTACAGAGAAACACTGACAAAGATGTACACCTAGTTCTCCCCTAATTATAAGAACATTCACTTTTTAAATGATTTGCAGAAATCTGACAGTAATAGAAGTAATGATTTGTAGCAACGGTATTGCTTTATAAGTCATTTGTGTGGCTTGTTGCTATTAATGTATTTCCCTTGCCAGAGTATCATTTGATAGTTACTAACACTTTGGAGATATGCAGCTTAAGATTATTATCCCAATTTTAAGCATGAGGAAACTGAGTTTAAGAGAGGTTGAATAACTCACCCAGGTGCATATAGTTAGAAAGAGGTAAAAGTATGACCAGAGCTGTTAACTCTATTAAAGACTGCCAGGGGATCCAATAAGCCACTGGAGGATTGACCATTGGGTCTGTTAACACACAGGCAATAGTGACTTGACAAGAGTGATCTCAGTGGTGTAGCAGGGAATAAGGCTAATTGGAGTGAGTTCAAGTTATTACGGGAGGTAAAAAAAAAAAAAAAGAAGAAAGTAATATGAAATCACATTTTTGAGTAGTTCTATTATGAAAGAGGAGTAGAGAAATGGGAAGTTAGCTGGAGAGAAGCATGGTAGTTACATAGTGGAATTTGTTTCCTTCTTTGTTTAAAGCTATTACAAGATATTTATAGATTGATGGGAACAACTGGAGAGAAGTAAAATTTGGCATTGCAGGAGAGCTGGTCACCGAATGACACTGACCAAAGGGCGTGAGATCATGCATGGAAGTGGCAAGTGGAGGGCAAGATTGGGGCAGGCACAGGAAGAGTTCAAGCACCAGAACATGTGTGAGCAGTTGTACGCAGGTGGGTTATTTTCATGGGGGAAATATGAAAACTTGCTCTTCCACTGCTCTTTTCTAAGCGAAATATGAAGCAAGGTGGTTTACTGATTAAAAAAAGAAAGAAAAGAAAGAAAGAAAGAAAAGAAAAGAAAATAGGAAAACAGGAAGGAGAGGGGAGAGGGAGGAGAGAAAGATAAGACAAAACAAGAGGACAGGCCTATAACCTGAGTCTGAGGAGGTTTTGAGGAGGAAGGAGAAGGTATTCTTCCACTTAGGAAAAATGGGAAAGGGAATTGGCAAGAGAAATGTAGGAGGGTTCCAGGAAGTGCTGAGGACCCCATGAGGTGTGGGATCAAGATTTCGACTGGAGACCAGTCAACAAAGTTTCACGTTGTTTGTTTTTCCAGACACGTTAAATTATTTGACTGTGCGCTTAGAGCAGGAACCCTGGAGTTAATCACACATGAATTTTAATGTTGACTGTGCCCTGTAGTGCCCTGCATTACTTCTGACAAACTACCCTTTTTGTTCTTCAGTTTCCTTAGTTGCAAAAAGGACCAATAAAACGATCTATCTTTTGGATCATTAAAATAACCATAGTGTATCTAACGTACAGGTGTATAGTAAGTGCTCAATGAACATTAGCTGTGATTATGAGGACACTGACTACTTAGGAGGTGAGTATGCACTGGATGGTAGCTACACCTGATTTATTACACTTGTCTGACTTATAAATAATAATGCATTCTGAGATTCTGCTTTTTTCCCCCATACTTTTAAGAAAGGCATTATTTTGGTTTGTTTTCCAAGAGAAATTTGTAATGAAAATAAATGTGATTATTGAATGCTCAAAGTTGCAAACAAGGATTCTGAGCTAATAAAGTAGCAAAAAATATTGGCATCATCTGGTAACTGCATAGGCACCAAAGGTACCAGCAAAAAGAATAGAATAGAAAGATAGTAGCTGGAAAAGCCTGTCCTGGGAAGACCTATGCCTAATTTTACAAAGAAAAGATGTGTTTTCTTTTTGACAAGATTTTGATGCTCAGTGATACAGATATGAAATCTCTCTCTTTTCTAACAACACCATCTTGTATTTAAAAATAAAGCCAAAAATAAATAAAACCAGTACAATATATTATTCTAAAGTTGATGACTCGTGGACTTGTTACGACCAAGGTAGCATTTTATTTGTGATATCAGAACTTCAAAGCTTTCTATGGAAATAGAGCCAATGCATCTCAGGTGGCCATGAAAATGACAGCCTTCGCTATGCCAAGTCACAATGTGACTAGTGTCTGTCATACAGGTGTGTTCTGCTGACATTAAAGTTGAACTGGGGATTTCTTGCTAGGTCTCAAAGTAAAACACAATGTTGGCTACATTATTGGAAACTTATATGTCCTTGTGTCTGCACATGAGGAAGAATATTCTTTTATCAAATCTCTCTACCTCATTTTTACTCTGAAAGCTGCATTTAATCCTTCTGTTCCAATGTACTATGGATCAAGAAAAGTCAAAACATGAATAAAGAAACATCCAGAAGAAGAAGAGAAGGGGATAGGGTGGTGAAAAGGGGAAGAAGAGAAATAAATTGAAACATATGTCAAAATACAGGGAAAATAGAAAACTGCTTTGAAGAAAGAGTACTAAAGAACCAAACAGAAATGCTTCCCTTTTCAGAACATTGTTTTCTTTTACCACTTACCCAAAACCATTATGATACCAACCACACATGTTAGAGGAATAATGATATTTATCTCAAAAACATCCTGTGGGATTAAAAAAGAGCAAGTATTTTTTTTTTTTCGTGCTTTAAAGAGCAAAGAAGGCAAGGGATGTGATCAAGAACCACCCAGAAGTGTCAGATGAAAGAGTAACAATGTTGCTAATCAGGCATTATATCATCAGGTCACTGAACATTCTTGATACTTAGATACTGAAAGTTTGTTGGGAAAATAGTGTAAAGTGAAATCAGAAAGAAACACAATTGGAAATCAGTTCCATGCCAAGTGGTAGCCAATATATCATGTCCACTGAAAATGAAATCTGTATCACTTGAGTAGATCCCAGGGTCTCACATGAGAAATGTGATTGTCTTATCACATGAGATATACATGAGATTGTAACATCAAAAGTTGCCTAAATCAGAGAACTTGTTTCCATTTGTTAAATGGGCAATGGCATGGATTCTGAGTTGCTGAGAAAGGTGATTGGGGAGCTGGGAGAACAAGAAATACAGGAAGTTAGATTTTTTGTTTGTTTGTTTGGCTTTATTGCCAGTCTGGAAACTGCTCCCCATCAAAAGAACTAGGATATCAAACTGCCGTCCTAGCTGAAATGGGCCAAATGCATAATAAGAGGACACAGGAAGAAAATATTTAAGAACAAAGAGGGCTTTTTTTTTTTTTTAATGTAGAGCCTTCTAGAGCAAAATAAATCTATTCCTAATAAAATAATAGCTTATTGTAATAGAAAGTGGTGGAAAATCTTCCCCACCTTAAAAATCATTGTACTTTGAAATAATGCAAATTAAGAGATCAGAGGTCATTGCGGTTATTAATAAGGACCTGATTAGCAGGAAGAGAAAACCATAATCTTGCATAATACGGGGCTGATTGGAGAAGCACGATTTGGGAGCTGTAGAATTTATATAATTATTTGGTGTTCAGAACCTACGCAGTCTCCTAGACATGCTTTTTAAAGGTTTCCTACAGTTGCTTATATGATTGGAAATTAATACCAGAACTCCACAGTCTAGTACTAGTACCTGTATAAAATTGTGATTAATTCTTACTGTAAAATATATGCATTGCTCATATAGGGGATTAGTAATTCTTGATTTATCATTTGTTGTTTGTTCAGTCTTCTGCAGTGCTACCTTAAGCTCCCCACAAAGCAAAAGGATAACTCTTCCCAGCATGTTAGTTAGCTTGACCAAGTGAACCCCACTTTTCAGTTGTAGTCAACATTAGTGTACTTGGAATATATCAGATATTATGTATATTAGATAAGCAGCAGATCTCACACATAATGGTGCCTCAGCTAGGTCTGTGTCTAAGAAATTACAGTTGTGTTTGCAAGCTATCAGAACTCATGAAAGTTTCAGATGTTGCCAACCATTTGTTATAGGGTCTGTGCAGTAAGATTCGGTTTGACTGATTCTTCCTGACTAATATGACTGGCTGTATTCCTGTCATGCAAACATAGTTAGACATTTTTCTAAATAACAAGATTGAATAAATAGATTTTCCCTATACACTTATGTACTTGATGGACATATTTTTTAACTCTTCATTCCTTATCAAATTGAGGCTGATAGACATCAGGATCATGGTTTAAAACTTCCAGCTTGGAACTCTGAAGGTCTGACAAGAGTTAGCCTTGCCAGGCTTATTCCTCCCTACTTCTCTATTTACCCCATTCTTCAACCAGTCCCTGTTTTTCTTATATAACATGCACTTCATTTCTTCACTCTTTCGGTAGTCTGTCCATCCCTCTAAATCCTCTGCCTCCTTCAAGGCTAAACCAGCATTAAAGAGCTATTGTTCTGTACTCATTTCCATTCACCTCTCTACTCTGGCTCTGAACACCCTGTGATTGGTGGGCATGTCTGTGTTCTCCTTCTTAGCCTTGAGCTCCGTGAGGGCAGGAATCAAGTGGTCATCTCTCTCAGTTGCTTTGAAATCTAGCAGAGTGCCTGGCACAAGTTAAATGTGCACCTGCTTATAGACTCAATGACCAAATCAATGCTTATACCAATTCAGCTTTGGATACTAGTTTGCAAAAGAGTAATTGAAATTGGAGGAGAGAAAAGAACAGGGAAAGTCCATTTTAGGATGAAAGTGATACAACATTAGTTAAGCCAAGTCAAAAGGGCCAATAAATATTTTGTGAACTGGTTCCCTCCTACTAAAGGCATCCAAGATGCTCTTCATCTTCCTTGTCTACCTATGAGCGTCAGGACCCCTTGGGTCAGAAGATTTTCTCCACTGTCCTCCCCTCATTCAGTTATTTATAGCTTTAGCTCCAGTCAGGACATTTCTCTTCCAGACAGCAACAAACTCTTCTAAGGCAGAACTGTCTAGTAGAAATATCATATGAGGTACATATGTAATTTAAAGTATTCTGGTATTCACATTTAAAAAATAAAAATGAACGTGTGACATAAAGTTTAATAATCTACTCAGCCCAAAATATCCAAAATATTATCAATTTAATTGTAACCAGTTAATATATTACTAGTGAGATATTTGTTCTTTTTGTGTGGTCTTTAAATTTAGTGTTTTGGGGACGCCTGGGTGGCTCAGTTGGTTAAGCAGCTGCCTTCGGCTCAGGTCATGATCCCAGCGTCCTGGGATAGAGTCCTGCATCGGGCTCCTTGCTCAGCGGGGAGCCTGCTTCTCCCTCTGCCTCTGCCCACCTCTCTGCCTACTTGTGCTCTCTCTCTCTCTCTAGCAAATAAATAAAATCTTTAAAAAAAAATTTAGTGTTTTCTACTTAACAGCACATCTGAAATAGGACTAAGCACATTTTAAATGTTCTCTGTGATCACAAAGGCAAAATGGGGATTGTATTCGGCAGTGCATTCCTAGGCTATTCTCATCAGATTTTCCTATCCTTTTACCAACTCTCTACGCCCTCAGTTATATCTCAGTTCTCTCCATCTTACTTTAGTACTAAGACTAATATTTTTGTCTATTAGGGAATTGTTGGCTCTTCCCATCCAAATAAGACATTTCAGGCTTTAAGAATCATTTCTTTGTTTATAGCTTACACTCGGTATTTGTGTGTCTGTGATTTTTTAAAAAGTGTCATTATTAATAATGCTGTGTAAAAGACACACAACATGAAGTTTAACATCTTAACCATTGTAAGTATGCATTTCAGTGCCATTAAGTACATTCACATTGTACTTGCACACATGGTAACATTCTCCCTTCCCCAGCCCTGAGCAACCACTGTTCTCCTTTCTGTGTCTATGAATTTGACTACTTTAGGTATCCCGCATAAATGGAGTCATAAAATATTTGTCTTTTTCTGTCTAGCTTATTTCACTAAGCCTAATATCCTCAAATCATATCCATACTTGTGTCATTTATTTATTTGTGTTCATTTATTTATTAATTATTTATTTATTTTATTGTGTTTATTTATTTATTTATTTACTTAGAGTGCACACATGAGCTGGTGGTGGAAAGAGGGAGAAGGGAGAGAGAATCTGAAGCAGACTCTTAGCTCTCAGTTGGGAGCCCAATTTGGGTGTTGATCCCAAGACCCTGTGATTGTGACCTGAGCTGAAATCAAGAGTCAAATGCTTAACCAACTGAGCCACCCAGGCACCATATATATATACATAATTTGCTAGCAGTTTGTAGTCAGGCCTCGGGATGTGTTGGTTTTCACAGCTGACTAGGTGTCAGAGTAGGAAAAACTGTTTTATGGTATCACGTGAATAGCTTTCTAATAGAATCACTTAATTACTTCTGAGTTCCCTTGTGCACTTACCAGTTGTAAACAAATAGCTATATTTTATACATGTAAATGTATGGTTTAATTTTGGAGATTTTTGACACTTTGCCCATAATAGAAATATAGGGAAAAGACATTAGACTTGAGAAATTTCAAGATTTCCTTATGATCATCCATAAGCATCTTCTGTCTTTCATAAAAGAAAGCAGAAACTTAAATTATCTACTGGCATCATCTGAAAACTACAGCATCAATTCTTTCTGAATTCATTTCCTCTCTACAGTTTTGCTATTGAGGCCAAAGGTCTTCTGGGATATTGGAGGCCAAAGGTCTTCTGGGATATTGGAGATAAGTGTACCTTTAGTGCAATAATTGAAATACCTTAACATCTCATTTAAAACATATACGTAAAAAATGAAATAAAATAAAAATAAATAAATATGTGTAATAATTGTGGACAATATACTTGGCAAACTTAGTTTGTATGTATATTTTGCACCACTCAAAGAGTGGTTCCATTTGCCAACATCAGCATCACCTGGGAGCTTATTAAAAATGTAGACTCTCCACTGCACAAAAACCTTCCACATCAGAATCTGCATTTTAACAATATCCTTGAATGATTCGAAAGCACTAACATTTGAAAAGCTCAACCACTGAGATGTTGGAGGAAAAAAAAAAATCTCTTCATCACTAAACTAGTCTAAAGAGAATATTTCTTGTATCTTAATTTTCTTAAGCTAGTTTTGAATTTAGAATACCTTTAACCAAAAAAACCAGAAAACAAAAAACAAACCAAAAAAAAAAAAACCAAAAAAAACTTATCACTTTGTTCTTTGCAATCCGTTATTCAAGATTCTCATGAAGTGATTGCCTCCTTCATTTTCTTAAACATCTTTGGATGCTTACTATATGCCAGGCATTTAATCTTCATAAAAATTCAGTTTTTTAGCTATGAGAGTGTGCCCAAGTTGACAGTTAGTGAGTGGCTGAGTGAGGATGTTGACCCAGGTAGTGTGGCTCCCAGGCTGGTGCTCTTCGCCACCACATGACATCTCTTTGGTCATAGGCATGTTCAGGTCTCCTGCACCAGGACAAAGCCCAAGTGAGGAAGTTATTTGATGAGAAATAGCAGATTACTATAGCTGCAGTGATGGTTCCATAGATGGAGGTACTTAACTATTTTTTTCCCAAGTCAAGGATACAAATAATTCCTGATTAAGTGAAATATTTCATATACTTTTACACATTTGTTTATTTTACAACAATATAAGGAATGAAGATCTTATCTTTTAAGAGTAACTATGAGTTGAAACATACTGTTCTTTCTTTATAGTAATCTAGCAATAGCCATGAAAATTCAAAGATGAAAAAGAAAATTCAAAGATGACTGAGCTTTAGAGCCAGACAAAACAATAGAGGAGAAAGGAACTGTTGTATATAGATGTGAACTAAAATCAACACAGTTGCATATTCAAGCCTGGAACAGTCAGGAAAATGACATTTTGTTCGTTTGTTTTCCTCTGTCCTCCCTTCTATTATCATTTCCTGTGTCAGATGCCCTGAAAATTGGTGGTAAATATTTCAGTTTGATATAACAATGTCATATTTCATGTAGTAAAGATTAGGAGCATGTCAATAAGAATTTTTTTTTCTATGCAAGCTAGATTGCAGACCAAGGACTGAAAGAGGTATCTATTTCTATCCTTTTAATATTATACTCACAATGTCTCCTCTAACTCTAGATGAAAATCCTGTTATATAGGTTAGCATAAGACTCAAGCCTTATCTGTAAGAGAACAGAAACCTCTCTATGTCCACATTTCAGAAAGACTTAAAAGGCTATGACTGATAGAACTGAAAGAGGACCATTTTAATCCACGAAATATGTTATCAAGTTAAAACTCATTTTTACACTGGGGAGAGGAGCTAGTGATGGGAATGAAGGATATTGTAATTTAAGATGTTTATTGAAGCTAAATTGATGTCCAGAATTATAATAAGTAATTGATGTAATTTTTCTTTTCAGTTTGTATGTACAGAGAGCCATCACTTCATGAAATTGGAGAAAAACAAGGGCGTTCAAGGAAAAGTTCTGGAACACCAACCATGAATGGAGGCAAAGTCGTGAATCAAGATTCAACATAGCTGAGAACTCTTCCCTTCGTCCCTCTCTCATCCCTTCCCTTTCTCCCCCGTACTTTTCCCATTTCCTTCCAATAAATCCACCCAAGGAGAGGAAAATAAAATGGCAACCCAGGACCTAGTGACTAAGATTCTGCACTCAAAAATCTTCCTTTGTGTAGGACAAAGAAATTGAACCAAAGCTTGCTTGTTGCAATGTGGTAGAAAATGCACATGCACAAATATTAGCACATATAAAATCAAGAGAAAAAAATAAATCAAGACACCACAACATTGTGCTGTTATTAATAGAAGGCTAATTATAATGAAAACATAACTATAATAAATTTGAAATAAAGTTATTATCTTAACGACAAGGGTTTTGGAGAATTGAACTTACAAATCAATGTAATACCCTGAATAACTTAAACTTTGGATAATGCTGTGATGTGTGCTTCCCATTGAATTTGAATTTTCTTTGGGAATCTGGAATTGACACATAATTACATTCTGTTTCCAGGATTTTTTTTTACCATGATATTAAACATGTACAAATTATAGATTCTTCTAATTCCCATATGGTGTAAGCCAGAAATCATTTAAAAGTTTAAACTTTTATTCTTGAATTTGTTACTTACAATTATTTTATGCAAAAGAGAGACTTCTGTTGAATTTAATAGTATTAGCTGATTTTATTCCTTTATAAAAAGTTTCAGATTCACTTAGGAGATTATCATATTTTTATCAAAATAATTAATCCAGGATCTCATTTTTTTTAGTTATTTAGAAAAAAAAATGTGTTCTAAGGCTGAGGTTACTTTTGAGAATTCGGTGTCATTGCCATGCTTGGGGAGGGATGAATAAGTTATATGCACTTATCATGTGGTCTGATTTTTCACATTGTGCACAGCTTGGAGAGTATTGGTGCATGTCTAGCTGTGTTAAAGAGTTTTGTACCATCTCTTGCAGCAGGAAAGAAAGAAAGGGGTTTCACACAAGGAAATAAATCCTAGGATATTGGTCAAAGCAAATCATTTTTGCCTTTGTACCTTACCAGAATTTTAGGTATGTAGCACTTTCCAAACTTCACCAAGAACTTGGGAGGCATGAATGTGAAATTCCTAATTTATTATCTCATGAAGCCAGTGGCTTGCTTGTTACTATATATCCTTCTTAATAAGTCTAGTTGACAGTAACTGTCTCCTAGAACACAGAAGGGAAGTTGATACATTGAATTTTCAAGGGGCATAGAGAGAGGATATAGAATTAACAGCTATGGTTCCAACACACAGGGTTGTGTGAGCTTAAAGTAGTAAAAAACAACAACAACAACAACAAAAAACTCAGCATAAGGACTGGGCAAATGCATAGTTAGGAATACTAAAGTATTAGGAAAGCATTAGGAAAGAAATTAACGTAATACAATTGCCTTGGGGGGGGGGAATAGATCTACTTAGTCCTACAAATCAAGAATGGTATAGAGACATCCAAATTAAAACAGAATGTTAAAAAAATGTATGCAGAATTATGGATATTATCAATGAGAAGACTTAGCATGTTACTTCTCCTATAGCTCTACTGTCCAGCATGTATTGTTCCAAATATGACTCCCTAAAATATATACACTTTGCAGAAGCTCTAGGCCTTCACTTAAATGACCTTGCCATTGGTTGCTGTATTCTTTCAAAGTCAATGTAGTTCCCCTCACTCTACACAATCATTATTCTTTAATAGTAGTTTGTGTCCTTCACCAAGTATTCTATTTATGTTATCAGGAGGTTAGCAGAAAATGAAATGGAGGAATTTGCCTTATCGTTTGTAAGAATACAAGTTAGGCATCTAGACAAGGACTTTGAACACACATTTGCAAAAGATATTTGTTTAACCAAAATATTTTGAAAGCATTGCATTAAAAGGGGAAAAAAAAAAGGAATGTTGCTCTTCTAGGAAAAGAATACCTTTGTAAAAAAAATTACAAATCTGGTTGTATTTCTCCTTGTCACTCTTGATTCAACTTGATTTTGAATATACCTGTCACTTCTAGGAACAAACCAATCCCAAGCACAAAGCCTTGTTTTCTTTGAAAAAATAAAAAGAAAGAGGCTTCTATAAAATGGGTCACAGGCTCATTTAGCATGAAATGACAAGATCTTATGGTGATACACACACCCCACAAACTCATCGGTAATATAATTGTTTCACAAAGTGTTATTAATTACACAAATGACTTCATGATAATATATTTAATCCAGTTAAATATTATGAAAAATGTGATAGAGATATAAACTCCCAACACCATTTTCCCCTCAATTATCAATGGCTGTCCATCATTTATCACTGAGACTCATATTTGTCTTTTTCCTGATAGAAATTAAGAAACAGAAGTCTCACCACCCAATTTCTATATTGTTTTTTTTTCCATATCATTTAAGCAAATGTTGACCACAGTAAAATGTTTAGAAATTAGCTTTGCCTTATTTACAATTAGTTTTGAAGTATAAATTGGAAAACTCCTATTTTTTTTTATATATTAACCTGACAAAAACTGTAGTTTAGAGCATAGGGTGAACATTTCCTTAACTGATGCTTACTTTTTAAGTACATAAAACCTTTAATAGAGAAAGTCAGTATTCACTGTTTAGGTTTTCAAACAATTACCAAATATAAACATGTAGTTATACTATTTCCTCCAAAAACATGAGCCAGTTAAATAGTTTGTTTTTCAGGTTTCTTCCAAGAGAAAGAATTCTTTACTTTGATTTTCGTCATTCTAATGTCTGGGTCTCAATTCATCCATCTCTTATGTTCCCATAAATAAAATAAGCTCTTCTTTTAATGCATTGGGATATTCTCAGGAAAAATACAACTTTTAGTAAAGCTTTGTTATTGACTATGTACGTATAAGTTAAGATGTGTTTATTCTAAGAGTCCTTATTGTAACATGTTTCAAAATCAATGGGCTTAAGAATGAAAACAAAACTTTTGAGAATCTCCAAGTAGTTTTCTGGTCAATACACTTCACTTATTTTTAAGCTAGAAGTTTGAGGTACAGAAACAAAATGGTGCTGAAGTTCCATTTGCTAATTTAGAGCCTTTTGTGCTTCAGGAAACTGGAGGACAGCCAGCCAACCTGTTCTTGATCACAGTAATAGTTTGGGTTTCGAATTTTACACATGAATTTCATAGCACACTTTTAGCCGCTATGGATTGGCGCAATAAAAAGACATCAATTTGATGTAAATTGTGATGCTTTATGGGCCTCATTTTAATACAGATAACTTTTTAGAAGAATTCTTCAATTTAGGAAAATGACACTGCTCTAGATAGGTATTATATCTATGGATGGTGGTCCTGTGGTGCCACCAGCAAGAGATGAGAGCATTAAGGGGAAATTGGAGGATGAAGATGGCTTATTGTGTATTACAAAGTTTGAAGGTCTTAATATGAGACCACTGATTTCTCGGTGAAGAAGCATGACTACATCAATAGTAATTTTTTTAAACACAGACTCAGAAATAGCAAATCTACTATTCTACCCTCATGGCTTAGTCTACAAGGCCTTGCTCTGAGAAGGTTTTTCCATGATGTTACTTAATTTTGTCTGAACAAGGTGAGACACACTCAGACATCAAAATTCCCTGCTCATTTTAATAGCATAAAAGGCTGAGATTATTTCTCTGTCATAAAATTGTAAATAGCATTTTTTAAATCAGAATCACATTTAAAACAGTGGATTGTTCTACAAATATATATGTGTATATATACATATGCTCTGAAATAAGGATATATAGAGTTTTTATTTGACTTGTGTTCTTTAGTCATAGCTAATCAAAAATAAAGAGATTTGAATGCAAAACTTTATATACAAATGTATATTTCTAATGGTAGTATAAATTGCCACTTTATAATAAAAAAAGAAACTGGTGGAAATAATCAAAGCACACGCTCCTTCAGAACTTCAGTGATTCTGAATTCCCTTTTTAATGTAGAAGTGAGTTTTTCTTTTTTTTTTAAGTTATCTTAAAAAGCTATACTTCCTGAATTGATTCTATGAAAAATCATCTCAGATTGAAAAGTTATGATTGAGGGCAGGAAAAAGATGCTAAATGCAGATCTTTATTTTCAGGATTTTTCCTTGGAGCCCAAGTTAAAAATTCGATTATTTTAAATCTAAATTACATGAAAATTGCTAATGTTCAGAGACGATATATTAGGTTTGGTAACAGAAGCAAAAATATATCTATCAGTACAATAGCTTTAAAATAATGTCATCATAAACATTGCATCATTAGATGTTTTATTAGTTGGAAAGAATGAGTTGATGTTTCTTTGTCTTTGCTCCAAGCACAACCTGAAGACACTGGCATTCATTTTACTTAAAGCTGTTCAAAAGTCCAAAATATACTCCCATGAATAGAATTGGTATTAGCTCCATTACAAGGTTAAATGTTACAATTTTAAAAAAAGATTATTGACACTGAAATGTTTAATAAACATGTTGTATGAGAAACTGAACAAATTAATGTTTCATTTTTACGTTGAAGCACAGACTATTCAAATCATTATTTTTTGAGATCAGATTTGTAAAATGTTTATACATCACAGTCTTCCTGAAGTAACAAGCAATTAAAGTCTTGAGATGCTCATGCATGTAGACAAAATACTTGCACTTTTTTTTTTGTTGTTGTTTTATAAGCATTAAAATTCTCTGGGAAGTCTCTCTCCTTTTTTAAAAAAAATGTGTTTATCCTATTATGTGTCAGTGAAAAAGTGCTGTGTCTTATGAAAGGAGATCAAAATTAAATTCACAGAAGATGAATAAGTCAGAATTTTTATTGACCATCATAGCCAAAAGTAAAAATTACTTGCTAAATGTGAATCACCTAGTGGTCAACCTAACGTCGTACTTGTTGAGGATTAAGAACTAGGTGCATTCACTCTTCAGTGATTCATAAAGTACTAATTAGAGATGTGGTTGAGTTTAGGGATTGTAAACTAAATTTTAGGCTCAAAAAAAAAAAATCTAAGAAAGGAAGGCACATAAATAAATAATGTAATATCGGAAGGTAAATGTTACAATAAGCTTTTCCATGCAACCTACAAGGCAACAGTGAAGCTTACAGGGAAGACAGGGATTGAAAAGAGAGCAGATATTTACGGTGAAGTAAAAGAGAGATGAAAAACAGCCCCTTAAGCAGAGTAAATAGTTTGAAGACAAGTTATGGAGACATGAAGATCACACCTTACTTGGGAGATACTTATGAATGAAACAAGGAAAGTGTGTTCAGCTGAGGTGATGGGGGGCAGGGAGAGAACTGAGTTGATATCAATGAAAATGAAAAGTCAAAGTTTTGTCAATGCGATATTTGGATTTGTTTGAGACTCAATATTTGTTAGGATGCTTCTGGTTGCTCAGAACAGAATCCCCAAACCAAAGTGGCACTTCTCTGGATTCACACATCACCAGCGAGGCTTCCTTCCCTGGCAGATCTCTCAGCTCCTCCCACCTCTGCCTGTGAAAACTTCCTCTGCCAGTCAGGTACTCCTTCCAGAGTCGCGAGTCACAGAGGCTAGAGATTTATATCATCTGTTCGCTCTTACAGTCCCACGGCGGGGGGGGGGGGCGGGGGGGATCTAAAATCTCATTGACCCAGTTTGGGTAATTGATCCATACTTAGATGAACCATCATGGCCAGGAATTTCAGATGGCTTGACTAGTTCAAGGGAACCTGAGCCTTTTCTTGGACTTGTCTGCTGGATGTACTTCCCCAAGGATATGGGTCTGTGTAGATGAGGGTTAAATATTTGAATATAATTCTGCGTCCATTTATCAAAAAGAATTGGAAGTGAATGCTGAGTAGCAAAACACAGCACATTTCCATTTTTGTTAATGAATGTATTTCCTAACACAACTTGTTGGATTTTCTAAAAACTGTCAGAGAAAAATTTGCAAAGATTAGTGAATTAAAGCTACTGTCATAAGCCATGGGGGAATAAACAAAGGCATTATAGATTCAATTCCCTAAATGCCTGATATGCAAAGGAACTGTGTGGGTCACCGAAGAAGACACAAACCACTGCAATTTTAAAGAAAAGTGGTGCATTTGACTACTCGATATTTCTGTCAGTGCTTTTAGATGAGCATCACAGAGAGGACTAGAAAATGCAGCTTGGCTATTTTAATTCAGAGGTTTATATCATGGCTACTTTCTCATACCCATAAAAAAAGAAAAAAAAAACCCTGTGAGAATTAGGCTCTTACAAAATGCTTCTCAAAATATCACCCAACAGTCATTCCAAGTCTTAAAGTCATGGCTATTTGGGACTTCAGAGTCACCTGGGACAGCCATATGGGCCATTCTCAAGTCTTTTCTATAGATTATAGCATATGTTTGAATACTGGATGATGATAAATATATTAATCTCCCAAAGCAGCCTATTTTACTTGGCAGCAGTACTGGTTTTATAAAGTTCTTCTTTATATGAAGTAACTTGTTCTTCTATAGCTTCTACCATTGTTTCAAATTTCACTCCCTAGGTCTAGTCAATGTCAATTTAATCCTTTACCTGTGGGAAAGTCACATAGATATTTGAAGATCATAGTTCTCTCTTTTGCACTCTTCAAGTGTTCTCTATTCCTGTGAAATATTTTCAAGTAATTTAAATATTTTGCTTACCATTCTACACCAACTCTAATAACTTGGAGTGCAAAACTCAACATGTTTTTCTTAATATAACTGGACCAGAGACTCCTTCATTCTCGTTATGGTAACAATATTAAGATCACATTAGTTTTTTTAACAATCTCATAAAATTTTTTTAACATTCAGGTCTATTTTCATTAAAACACCTTTCATCTCTGTGACCCAAATTAAGATAAAGTTTGGCTAATAGACAATAATAGATAAGAATCATTCTAATCTGATTAAGTCTTTGAGAAGCATGAATTCCAATAGATACATACTCAGAATGTTCCAGATGTACTATGAAACTCCCATCCAGTGATAAATCATGAATCATCTATTTAGCTTTGTGTGATTATACCTAACTTTGTGTGATCAGATCAATCTGTTTTGGGGATTAACCACAATGCACTTAAACTGGGTTGAGGTTGCAGAGATGACCATTCTGATGGAAGTTCTTTATTTTAGGAGGTATGCGTCCTTATATTAGACGCACAGTTTTGCTCCATTTTAAACTGTTTCTTCTCTCTTTAGTCTCCATTATTTTAATTAGCAATTCCCCCAATAATTACATTAATTAGACTTATAAGAATCATTACTCGGTTTCTCGGTGATTTCATTTTTTCATTCTGCAATTTTAAATTTTGCTTCCTTGTTTCAATAATCAACCCCAGACCCCTTCAAATTCCTATTCAAAGTTTTCTTCTTTGAGTCAGCTTGCAATGTTTTGGGGCACACTCTCAAAAGTTCTTAAGCTAGTAACAATTCTGAGACTTTGAGGTCCTGAGAATGCCTTTAGGCATCAAATCCTTGGGCTACCTTCTTCCATAAAATTCTCTTAATTTTTCATTGACTTCCAGCTTTTTGTTTTGTTTTGTTTTGAGGGGGAGTTAATGTGCTTTATTTGAAAGTAAAATGCATTCTCAGAGCATGAGCTTTCAAAATTATTTCTTAAGAATTTAAAATATTATTGGTCCTGTCATGTTATCTTTCTAAGCCATTTGAGAAACTTCTCTAGAAAACAGTACATTTTAATTAATGTGCAACGTCTCCTATATAGATATTGATGTATTAGCCCTGCCATTCTATTGTAACTTGCTATCTTGAAACTATGTTCCAGACCAGACTATGTTCCTGACCCAGAGAAGCACAAAGAGGCACACACAAGGAGAACACTGTACGAGGAAGTTACATGTCAGCCAATCTATGCTTTGACTTGACTCTGTCAACCCCATTTTCACCCTTGGCTTCATCTTTTTGCCCCATCTCTGAATTTCCAGATTGTCACTCCACTTGGTTGACTAACTTAGCTTTGAATTAGTTTACACTTTTTACCTGAATTTTTTAAGTAGTAGTTCATTTCCTTGGCCGGATAACTCTGTAATAATCACAGATTCTGTTGGCTCGGCATATCTGGTCAAATAGAACACCCACCATGATACCTTTATTTACTTGTCTTACTGGTCACCCACACTATATCAGATAGCCTGTGTTGGTACATCTCAACACACGTGAAAACTAAGCATGGAATTATGGGCAAGTGTGACAATGACTCACTTGACTAACCCACTCTCTATCTTTAATGCTAGAGCTATTTTTGACCTGCCACAAAACAAAGGACTATGGTCTGTTAGCATACAGCCAACATAATTGTGGACTTACATGGGGCTATCCACTTTGCTGGTGGAGAATATATAGTTATCTAGAACTTGGTCCTAAGAGCAGGAATTGAAGGGGTTAACTGTCCCTTCTTGCTTCCTCCATCTGTTTCCTCTACAACTAGACTTGGGTTCTGGTCAAGTGTATGTATCTGTTTCTCAGGTGAAGGACTCCAATAGTTAAATCATCAATCAAAATGCATATGATGATTTAATTTTCTGGCCTTTTCCATTTATTTACAGAAAAAAAAAGACCTATCCAGTTCCTATCACTGGACCTTTTCAGTGGCTCTTATCTTCATTGCGTGTTAGAACCACGCAGGCTCAAGCCTCAAACCTAGAAAAACAGATGAAATTGGTTTGGAGCAAAGACAGGTGATTCTTTTTTTTTTTTTTTTTTTTTTAGTTTTATTTTTTCAGTGTTCCAAGATTCATTGTTTATGCACCACACCCAGTGCTCCATGCAATACATGTCCTCCTTAATACCCACGACCTGGTGGTGGGTATCAGGTGATTCTTATCTGTAGGGGTTGAGAATCACTCCACTCAATGACCCCCTAAAAATTATATTTATTACTTATTAAGTGCCTATTTAAGACTGGATAAATGTGAACTTTCAAACTTCTCATAAGTCATAAGGATCCATGAGAGTTATGAGTGGAAAACTCCCTTTCTGATGAGCCTTAGACAACTTGAATAGCCAGGGGTAGTAGGTGCAAATCCATTGCTATTCCCCTGCCATATTCTGGCATCTTGCCTAGTTTCCTAGAGATGGTAGACTGGTATATTTAGAAATTTCTAGATAAGGACTTTGGCCTTATACTAAACTTGTCTATATATTTGGAATTGATTGAAGGACAATTTCTTTTGTCTGAGACCAGAGAGATGTTTATCTAACCAGCCCCATTAAATGTGTGCTTACTTTTCTGCACAAGATATTTGGATCTGGATGAGGTCAATAAGTGTGGCTGTTGTCTTGAAATAGTAGCCCCCAAAGTCATCAAGGGCATCTCTGAATTATCTGGACCTTTGTAGAAAACTGGCTTTATTTCTCATCTCTACTGTCATGGTTCACAGTGTCATTCTCTTTAGGGCGATATGCTAAAACATGTTTCTCTCTAACTTGGAAAGAATTTCATTTTCCCCCGACCGCGCAGTTTTAGCTATGAGATTCTCCTAGTGCCATAGTCTGTCTGCTTTCCTGTCTTGGATGAGACCATCACTTCCTAGGACAGAGTTAAGTTACAACAATTTTTTCCACACTTTGACTCAGAGCACACTGTCCTCTACAAATAAAATTGTCACCCCTGATATTTTCTTCTCTGCCCAGCCCTATCCTCTAGAAACCAAATAAGAGGCAACACGTGACTCTTTCTCTATTACATGTACACAGACTAACCCTGTCACAAGCAAGGAAAGAATATTCCATGTCTGTTCTAGAAAGCTAAGCAATTCAGTGGTTTTTTGTTTCTGTATTTTACCATGTATTTCTCCAGTCCTTGTCCTTATCTTTTCCATCAGAAACACAGCCTGTCAAGGTTCATATCCTCACTTGACTTGCCCTGATGATGAGAAAGGAGAGTCAGAAATTCCCTTCAGGTTGTCCTGAATTCCAGTGCTTAGCTCTGGCTGAATGCAAGGAGAGTGCAACAAAAGAACACACCTAGAAACTGGATTTCATTCTCTGCTGCTGAATGGCAGCCAATTCTCAGGAAAAGCCTGGGGAGACTTGGTCCTCCTTTATTTTCCAACAGTAGAGACTGGAGATTGGATGAGACCCACTATATTACTAGGAGCCTTTTCATCCATCTTTGATTCTCTCTGTACATGGTTATTGGTTTTTTTCCAGTGGATCTGGAACCTAGCACAGGTTCTTGACTCCCATCCAGTGAACTCTGAATTCAGTCCTAAGAGGATGCAGCCTCATTGCCCTCATTTTATTACCATCATCATCATCATCATCATCTCAGCAATACCATATGGGACTGGAACATAGAGAGTATTCCATACAGTAGTAGGTGATGATACTTATGAAGTAAGAAAAGCTCTCATCTAAATCTAGTTGATGTAGGATATTGAGTAAGTGATTTCCCTTCTGAATCTCATTTTCCTCAATGTAAAATGGGGGAACTTGTAAAGCAAGAATTAATTTGATTGTCTAATATTCCTTATCCATCTGTATCTTTTAATTGGTGTGTTTTGGCTATTTGCATTTAATGTGCTTTTTAAAAAAGATTTTATTTATTTATTTGAGAGAGAGAGGGAGAGAGAGCACGAGTGGCGGGGGAGGGGAAAGGAAGTGGGAGAAGCAGAGCCCTCACTGAGCAGGGAGCCAGATATGGGGCTCCATCCCAGGACCCTGGGATCATGACCTGAGAGGAAGGCAGACACTTAACTGAGTCACCCAGGCGTCCCAACATTTAATTATTGATGTGTTTGGATTTGACTTACATTTTTGTATTTGCTTTCTGTTTGTTCCCTCTATTAACCAACTGTTTTGCATTTATTTGTTTCCCCTTTCCTGACTTCTTTTGGATTATTTGGTGGTGTCTCTAGAGATTACAATATGCATGCTTACCTTTGTACGGTTTATTTAAAATTTATATTTTACCACTTTTATATGAAATGTGGAAACCTTACCTCCATTTAGGTCTCTTTAGCCTCTCCTCTTACATTGTGTTTGTCTACATACACTGAAGCCCCTGTTAAACAAGGTTAAACTTTCTGCTTTCAACTTGCACATATATTAAAGAGCTTAAGAACAGATTAATCAATTACGTTTACGATGTTGGACATTTTTGTTGCTCTTTGTTTTTAATATTTCAAGTTCGCTTTCTATAGCATGTCCCTTTGGTCTGAGGAACTTCCTTTAGCAATTTCTTTAGAACAGTTCTGCTGGCAATGAGTTCCCTTAGTTTTCCTTTGTCTGAAAGTGTTTCTATTTCATCTTTATTCCTGAAGTGTATGTTCACTAGTTAGAGAATTCTGCGTCCACAGTTCTTTCAGCACTTTAAAACTATGGTGCCACTTCTTTGGCCTCTATGGCTGGTCTCCTCTTGGTAATGTGTCATTTTTCTCTGGATGCCTTTGGGATTTTTTTTTTCTTTCCCTTTAATTTTTAGCAGTTTATTATGGTATGTCTGGATGTGAATTTGTTTGTGTTTATTCTGTTTGGTCTTCATTGAACTTCTTGGATCCATGGTCTGGCTCTTTTGCCAAATTTGGGACATTTTAAGACATTATTTCTTTAAATATTTCTTATGCACTGCCTTTTTCCTCTTCTTCTGAGAGGTCAATGACATGAATGCTAGATTTTGTTATCGTTGTTGTCATTGTTGTTATTTTCCCACAAATCTCTAAGGTTTTTTTCATTTTTTAATCTTTCTTTTTGTTGTTATTATGCAGATTGAATAACTTTTATTGAGTTTTCTTCAAGTTCATTGATTCTTTCATCTGTCTCCTCTATTCTGCTACTAAGCTGGTCAAGGGGGTGGCTTGGTTCTATCTTGGTTACTGTGTGGAAAGGTCTAAAATTCCTATTTGGTTATTCTTTACATCTCTGTTCATTTAGTACTTTTTCTATTTATTTTTCTTTTGGCGTTAGAGTCAGATAATTCTAACATCTTTGTTATTTCACCATTTGTGTCTATTGATTGTATTTTCCATGTAAATTGAGATTTTCATGGTAGTTCATATGCCAAGTAATTTTAGTTGTATCCTAACATTTTGAACACTACATTATGAGTCTCTGGGTCTTCTTTAAGTCCTAAGACAGTGTTGACATTTTTGTTTGTGTAGTCAATACCTGGTTAGGTTCTAAGTTCCAACTGGCCTCCTGTGTCTGTGGTTCCAATGCCTATAGTATACTTTTCAAAACGTTCACAGGGCTACTTGGATCCGTCTGGTGTATATGCCACCTAGTGGCCAGCTTCAGACATGGGCAGTGGTGTATCTAGTCATTTCTCGTTTGCTAAATAGTATCAGCTCCACAAATTCAAAGCTTGGGAATGAGTCTAACACTTTCTCCAAAGTTTTTTGCTCTCCATGAACTTCTTATATGTTCTGGTTTCTGGGGACCAGTGGAGAGAAGGTCCTCTATTTTGTCTTTCATCTAGAAAACTAGAACTTATCCTTCTCTCCAGTGTTCTCCTGAAGTATGCCATCATAATAAGCCAAATAATGGAAGGACAAACAAGACAGAAAACAATGATGGTTGGTCCCGCCTTCTTGGAAGTATATCTCCTCTGCTGAAGGTGGAGGAAGTTTCCTCTGCTTATAGTTTTGGCTACTGTAGGTTCCCATTATGCCATAGGATTGCTTAGGAGCTGGGCCATAGGATGACAAAAAAAAAGAGAAGACTACAGGGAGTTTCCACACTCTCTGTGAATAGTATGTTTTCCTTCTCTGCAACTTGTGCCAGTTTTAGAGGGCTTCTCCTGGACTCTCTGTCTACTCCTTTGTGCCCACTGGAGTGTTGGCTGGGAGATATTGGGAAAAAAATAGTAAAGTCACTACCAAATCATTGGTAATTGAATTCCAGACATCCTTCCCAATTTACTTACTACTTTTTGGAATCCTCAAAGAGCTGCTCTATGTGTTCTGTCCAGACTTTATTCAGTGCAAAACACAGAATGACTGGTACTTACTCCATCTTACCCAGGCTGGACTCCTAATATTTTTAAAATTCCAAAAATTTAATGATGTTTATTTATATTTTAATTATCCTATCTAGTCAGTTTACTGAATGAATCTTCCTTATTCCCTTCAAAGGTCAGGTTCTAAGCAAAAATATAAAACCCAGGAAAATGGAAAAAAAATCAAATATTCTGACACTTTACCCATCCTGTAGGATCTGAAGAAAAGTGAAAAACCCCCATCTGAGCTACCTGCCACCTGAGTATAAAATGCAATATTATATTTCTTCCAAAATATGGATTTTGAAATAATATTTTTAAAAATTAAGAAATATAAATAGCTAATTTCAACCTTTCCATTTAGTCTGATTCAGAGTTAGAAATTTGGGAAAAATGGCTCTTAATTGGATAATTTTAAAGATTGTCATAGGATCATCCTACAAGCCATAGTTATAGTTCAGTGCTTCAAAAGAAATATGAAAGCTGGCCACCAGTAGAAATGCATAGAGTCAAAACAGCAAATTTCCCCAGCAAAATTTCCCCAGCAAATTTTCCCCAGCAAAATCTGTATCATGGCTTACGTAAGTGGGACACTGAGGGGCAAGTCTGTAGTGACTGCCATTCATGGTCCATCTCTTCTGCAAATCAATTATACTCTATATACATAATCATGTCAGAGCCTGGCTAGGAAAGTCTGCAAAATCTTTTCATAGAAGACTCAAAAGGATTGGAAAAAATATTGCTTCCTTGCACATAATAATTATAAAATATAAAATGTCAGTAGAAACACGTTTGTACTACCTCATTCTTGACAGGTCCTCAAATAAAATATTAATTTATTTAAATTAAGGGTCAGTTCCCATATTTATCTCATATGAGACAGTTCTTTTAAGGCAGCTAAGAGTTTTCAGTAGTCATTTGATTTTTAAGAAAAAATAAAGACAGTATAATTACATGCTTCTTGGCAGACAGAATCATGTTATATTTGCATTTTAGATGTAATTTGATTCTTTAACTTTTTATACTATTTCATTTCTTTGTGCACCAATCTCCTCTATTGGACCATGAGGTCTTTGACGGTCATAAGTAAAGTTTATTCAGCTAGGTAGACAAAAAACAGAATTTAACAAATGTTCTTCAAATAATTTCAAATATGCAGAGTTGATCATAAAATTTCAATAAGAAGTAATGGGTTTTTTAGCTGGCCATATCAAAGGAAAAAATTCCTGGCCGGACATTTTTTAAAAAACCCTCATGAAAACTTATTTTCAGCAAAAACAACCCTCTCCATTTAACTACAGTATGTGGCATTCACTGTACTACTGCTAGGTTTTGTTTTTTTCCCCCCTCCTTTATTCAACATTACTTTACTGGTGAAAAAATTTAAGCCAGTATTCTAAGTGGTGTGTGGGAGTTTTCTCTGTGCACATATCTTGTTGCTATATAATGGGATATGTGCATATATTTTAACTCCCACATAATCTTCTGAACTGCTCTGCTGAAGTCTGCACAGCATATAATCTAGTTAGATGGTTTCTTCCTGGGATTCTAGTTGGAATTATCTCAAGCTGAATGTAACCTGCTATAGGGTTCAGATTCAATACGAAGAAATTTCCCCCTTTGTCAGCAAATATCTTCCCTCTTAGATGAATCTTCAGCATTCTGTGGTTCCCAGAAAGAAAATTATTTAGAGTAGCATTCATCCAATAGATAAGTAATGAGAGCCACATATGTAATTTTAAGTTTTCTAGTAGTTACACTAAAAAGGTAAAAAGAAATAGGCAAAATTAATTTGTATAATACAATATATAACCCAATATATCTTAAATATTACCGTCCTAACATATGATCAATGTAAGAATTATTAATAAGGTATTTTAAAATTTTTTATGTGAAGTCTTTGAAATCTAGTGTGTATTTTATACTTAGAGCAGATTTTGATTGAGACTAGCCATGTTACAAGTGCTCTGTAGCCACATGTGGCTAGTGGTTATCTAATTAGAAGGACAGATTTAAAAGAAACAGGATGAAAGGGCTGGAAGAGATCACTGAAGGTCTCTCCCCACCTCTTTTCCAGTATTTGAATATTCCCATACTATCTACAGATATTCTTCTCTAATCCAAAGTGTTTTTCAAGTCCTGCAGTGTCCTACCTGGTCCAGCATCACCATCCTGATTCTCTGAGTCTTCTACTAGTACCATAGTCTCTCTCTGCTCTATGGCGCTTCTTTGCCTCAATGGATCCCAGTTTAAGGGTAATTTTTTTCCCATGGCTGTTGCACTTATTTTTTTTCCTCTATGAAAAATATACTTCATTCTTGCTATCTTCAACCCAATCATTTTTTTTTTCTCTTCCTTGCTTTTATGACTAATCAATTCCCCTTAGGTCTCAAATTCATTCGTTTTTCTCAGGGGAGAATTCCCTGAAACTCCAAGAGCTTTCTGAGAGCATGGCCAACACAACATATTGACCACCATCTTCATAACACTTACTATAGAGATTTCACTTCTAGTGAAGAAAGATATACAAGAGGTCATACAGTCATAAGCTAAGTACATTGTTGGTGCTTGATTAGTAATGTTTAAATGAAAGGCTTGACTGGCTGAATGAATGGAAGACTGAAAATATCAGAAAAAAAAAGTAAATTATTAAAGGTCTCATAGTTACACACAATTTAAGCATTTAAAGAGATTAGAGCTTTTTAAAAATTATGTTATATTAGGCACCATACAGTACATCATTAGTTTTTGATGTAGTGTTCCATGATTCATTGTTTGCATGTAACACCCAGTGCTCCATGCAGTACGTGTCCTCCTTCATGCCCATCACTGAGCTCACTCATCCCCCCAGCAACCTCCACTCTAAAAACCTCAGTTTGTTTCCTGGAGTCCATAGTCTCTCATGGTTCATCACCCCCTCTGATTTCCCCCCTTCATTTTTCCTTTTATGTCCTCCATGCTATTCCTTATGTTCCACAAATAAATGAAACCATATGATAACTGACTTTCTTTGCTTGACTTATTTCACTTAGCATAATCACCTCTGGTTCTGTCCATGTTGATGCAAAAGTTGGGTATTCATCCTTCCTGATGGCTGAGTAATATTCCATTGTATGTATGGACCACTTATTCTTTATCCATTCATCTGTTGAAGTGTAAAGGAGATGTAATGATTATAGTATGGACAATAGAGTTACAAATATCCATGCATTCTAGAATTTTTGGTTGTGGTAAGTTTCCCATTTCTGAAGGTAACAAAATATGAACTGCTGATGGTAGTGTAAAATGGTATGAGTGTTCTGGAAAGCAGTGACTCAGTGCCCGGACTATACCTATGACCTAGTCAAATCATGTTTGAGTATATATATCTCAAGTTATAATACAGGTTCAAAAGGAGAAAGAGATGAGAATTCTGTTGCAATATTCTTTGTGTTGGTACAGAATTACATGTAGATGTCCCTCACCGGGGACAGGAGGGTAGGGAATGGGTAAAATGTAGTGGATACATAACAGCATGTACTACACAGAAATTAGAAGCAACTGACTAGATGTACACACAGAGATATCAGTGGGTCCTAAAATACCGCTAATGAAAAAACAAGGGACAGAATCAGATGTTTATGTAAGACACCATTCATATGGTTTAATAACATGAAATATTAATATTTGAAACAAAGAAACACGTTTTAAAAGAAAATATGAACAAAAAGATATACACTAAACATATCAGAAACTCAAAACTGTTGTCTGTAGAGGGAAGGTATAATGATAGTTGGAAACAAAGACAAAAGAAAATAAAACAAATGTTTTATACAAGTTATTGATAATATGTCATGAATTGAGATATATACCTGATTTAACCCTCAGAAATGGAGAGCCAAAAACTAGAAGCAAAATTTTAAAATATGTATAGTCTTATATGAATACATTTAAAATATTTTTACTTGTCTAATGCACTCATATTCTTTTTGAGATGGATCTCTTTGAAAATATTTTTTTTTCCTTTCTTTGCCTTCCTCCTTCCTGTCATCTTTTCCCCCTCCTTTCTGCCTCTTCCCTTTCCTTGCATTCTGTTTTCTATTCCTTCTCTCCATCCCTTCTCTTGTCCTCCCCAGACGTTCTGTCTCCTTTCTTGTATCATCTTTAGCTAATTTGAAGTGGTCATTTTAGAAATAAGCAGTTACTTGAGATGTTCAAGAAGGCTCTATATCATCCTGCCAATTGGTTAATAAAAACAGCTTGTTAAGTGGACCCGGCAACCATGCTGTCCATGCAAATAACTGTCCCGAATATCCCTTAATAAAGACAGTGCCTACGCCTCCCCCAGTTATTCCCCTTCTTAACTCAACTTCCAGTAGAGCATTAACAATCCATTTTTTTCAAGTGTTCATTTAATCTTACTTTGTTTTATTCTCTAGGCAAAATCATTCAAAGAACGAACCAACAAAGCCACCATCCTAGACGATAGACATATAAAGATTGATATGATTTAGTTACTGAATTCTGGAAGATTCAATTTTAGTGGAGAGTGTATTATAAGTGATTTCATAAACTGCAATTTATAGGCTTGGTTATATGATATCCTGATATAATCATTTTGATGTAAGCTGTTTTGACCCAAAATTTCATTTTCCATGTACTGAATGAAGCCCAGTTCATAGCCAGGGATCAAATAGCAACAAGTTAAGAACAGACTACTGACACCACAGATTCTAAAAGGATGTCATTTTTATATCATGTTTTCAAGATAAAGGGGGGAAATTAAGATATTTCCCATTAAAAATACCTAATAAGGGTTAAGAACTTATCTAAAGATAATGAAAATATAAAACCCATTTTTAAAAAAGTAACCTAGCTGCGCACAAGTAATCTGACATGTGGATTCATAATAGACAGACATTTTGTTTTGCTCAGAGGATTAGGGACTGTTTCAGGGAAAAGAGGAGTTGGAATCAGAAAGGTGGAATTGACACAAAGGACAAGATGCACAGAGGTCAGCATGTACATCCCACTTATGAGAAGCAGGAGAGGAGACTTTATTTTCACTGAGAGAAGATGTATAAGGGATGGTATTGAGAAAAAATCCTAAAGAGAAAAGCTAGAGATAAACTTTATAAGGATGTTAATGACAGAATGGAGAATATGGGTCCATGCGAGATTTAAAAATGGATGATGATAGGTTTAATAACAGTAACAGAGATATAGAAATGTTGCTTCATTTACAACTGATTGACATACTTTGCCATAGTATTGGTAAAAAAAAAAATAAAGAAAGAAAAGAAAAAGAAAAGGACATTGGAAATCAGACTGTGTAAACCACAGTTAATCATTATATCATATAGCATTCTAATCCTTGCCAAAGCCTCCTATAGGTAATATTACATAGTTAAGGGTTTTTGCCATATTCTTGATTTCCTTTTCATGGGAAAGAAAGAATGATTGATATCCATCCTTTATATCAGTGAAGTTGCCCAAAGCTCCTCTTTTGTAGCACCCACCTGTGTTCACTGTTCTTGATATTTCTTGATCATTTTCTTGAAACAAACTTTATATTTAATGTTTTTATATTAAGTGGCCTGAGACCTGGTTTGAACAGCATTTTAATTTATATAAGTTAATATAGTATAGATTAAAACCATTCCAGTATATAGCATTAATTCAGACACATTGACATTGCCACTTACTGCTCATAAATAAGTTTCATCTTGCATTTCTGGCTATTTTAGGAGCCATCTCTTTCCAGTTCTCATAGTGAAAATTCAAAAATCTGCTCCCTGGTGAAGGCTGATCCTTGGTGATGGATAAATTGAACTATAAGGTAGGATTAGTCCAAATGTGGCAAACTGAGAAAGTCAACATATCATACGATTTAAATAATTGTTTTCGATAACCAGAGTGTCCTACTTACTTGGGATTCTTGTTATATTGATATAAATGTGAGATGTTAGTATCAGTCTTCCTCCCTGGTTACTGATATTATCAATTATATGCAATGTTTAGTAAATATGTTCAGTTATAATTCAGTTATAATAAATCAGATAATTATGTCAGCTGATGACTTTGATACACTAATGCTTCAAAGAAACTTGAACTAAAAAATCTGTGATTTGTTTTTCCTAAGTCAACTTGGCTAAGCTGGAACTGCATTTTCCAGAATTCCTTTTCTTGATGCTTCCCAGTTAGAGCTGACAAAATAAAAATTTGTGTGAGATGCAGAAAGCAGAGGTGAAGCAGATGTCAGCCCTCTCTGAAGGTCATAGTGATTAGATGCACTGAGAGACAGACCAAGAGGTGCCCATGGGTTTCAGTGTGTCCTCATTTACCCAGGCTTTATGTCCAGTTCTTCCTGACTGTGGGCCCTACAACAGAGGTTCACCACAAGGTGCAGCAACAATAGCACTCCAAGACTTGGCATCAGCTTCCTGTCGTGGTCACACACCAAGATGGACATGCCTGGCTTCCCAGATCCCCACACAAGCCCTAACCTGTGCATCATTGTCAAGGCTTCAGGAGGGTGGCTTAGCAAATTTCTTCCAGTCTCCAGTCTCCCCATGCTCCACCTTACTTTTTAGCGTCTTCCACAGTTGTGTCATATCCAACTCCTATAATAAAGCCTTTATTCCATCATACTCCTAGTGTTTCTCTTTCCTGAGTTGCACCCTGACTGACAGAGTACTTAAGGGTAATTTCATTCTAGCTTTTAGTGAAGAATGACGATAGTTTTTCTTCTGAGCACTTTTCCTTTGAACTAATAGTGTCTCCCTTGACTCATGATTCCCTTTACAGATTCAGCTTAGAAGAAACTTAGTTTCATGAAAACTCATTTCATCTATGCAGAGTAGGAACTTTTCTTCACTAACAAACTTTGAAAAAAAAAAAAGAAAGTAGACATTAATATATATCAAGTGCTTAAAATTAGTCATTAGCCATCAAAACAATTTTCCAGTCAGCCAAACCTGCTGTTTAAAGGGTTATGAACATGTTATATGTGTATAATTTAAATACATATTATGCAGAGTGTTATATGTGTATAATTTAAATACATATCTGTGCTGAGTGAAATAAGTCAAGCAGAGAAAGTCAATTATCATATGGTTTCCCTTACTTGTGGAGCATAAGGAATAACAAGGAGGACATTGCGAGATAGAGAAGAGAAGTGAGTTGGGGGAAATCGGAGGGCAAGACAAACAATGAGGGACGGTGGACTCTGAGAAACAAACTGAGGGTTTTGGATGGGGCGGGTAGAGTGAGCCTGGTGGTGGGTATTAAGGAGGGCACACATTGCATGGAGCACTGGGTGTGGTGTGTAAACAACAAATTTTGGGACACTGAAAAAAAATTAAATTAAATTAAATAAAAAATACATATCTAAGGAGGATAATTTCAAAACTAACTTTAAGATAATCTTAGAAGTCAATTTCTCCTAGTGAATTACATGGATGTTTAATCCCATGGGAAAGCTGACTGGATGTCTTTATGAATAGAGAGTATCTTACCATGAGTACCTATTTCTTCATCGTTATATATAAAATTTGATCTAAAACAGAGTTATGATTTGTGAGCTAAGGGGATAGGTTAAAAAGTGGAAATCCACAAGAAAAGAAAGCAGGAAGGCAAGAAAACATGTTGGTACTCTTTTCAGGGTCATTTTTATCATTTCAGTAGAATATAAAAATGTAATTATAACAACACTACCACCACCAATAATATAGTATCTGTTACTTGCACAAAATGATTCAGAGGTGAAATAAGTATATGGAAATGATAAAATTTTTTTTAAAGGTTTTATTTATGTATGAGAGAGAGAGAGAGACAGAGCACAAGTGGGGAGCAGGGACAGACTCCCCCTTGAGCAGAGAACCCAACATGGAGCTCCATCCCAGGATCCTGAGACCATGACCCCTGTTCACAAAGGCAGGCACTTAACTAACTGAGCCACGCTGGCTGCACAGAAAAGGTAAAATTCTATACAAATGACCATCATGATTATGATGTTTTCTCCTTCCCTTTTTACTGTCTTTTTCTATCTGTACTCATAGGGGTTTCTTGCTGATATCAGCGAATTTGATAAAATAATCCATAAAGCTGCCAGTGGGACTTGCTTTGTTCCCAGGCAACAGAGGCTTATTTTAAATACGGTCTTTCAGAAGCCATGATTCATCACTGCTGTCTAAGCCTTTAGTGACATTTCACAAGGGAGACCTTGAGAGAGCCGAGTCTTTCAGTGGCCTGATCAATTCAATTCAGCTGGTAGTAACTAGACACCTATATTGTACTTTCACATTCATTCACTAATTGGGAAGTATGTGCAGGCCCTCCACTCAGGGTGGTCAGAGGTCAGAGATACATCCCTAACCGTCCTCCCCAGCACAGAGTTTCCATCATTGCAGGGTGGTAACTATACAACAAATTATTTTCATACATGATGGAGTATATATAAAATGCTATAAAAAGATATAAATTAGGAGCTAGAAATGGAGGTGATAATTGAGTGTGGGAAACCAGCATTCCAGACAGGAGAAATGGTCTGAGCAAAGACATAAAGTTATGAAAATGCAAGATATGCTCAAGTTAGATGGGACCGTGGATTCCAAGCCTCTTTATTGTCGTTGTACTAAAATTATTCTGATTCATGAAATTCTCTTTCTTGACCACCATGGGACCTATGGAAAAGGCATTAATTTCTGAGATTTGCCTGAAGTTAGGTGGTCTCATGTGTGGTCTTGGGCTAAGGATCAAGTGACAACACAGGTTTCACCATGTACTGGAACTTGCAATCACCACTTTTTGGCCTTGTGTGTTCACCAGCTTGTGTGTGTATTACAGAGAGACAGTGGATAATTTTCACTTTGTAATATGTGTACTTACCTGCTTCTTGTTCATACATTTTGTAGGATACCTCCATTTCAAATCTATTAAGACAAAGTGTGATACCATTCCAGCCTTATTACAAATGATACAGAGCAAGGTAGAAGGGAGATTGGATTCATCATGTAAAGGTTAAATAATTCTGATTTTAAGCAATGAATATCGATTGCTCATTTAAGATGTGTTTGAAGAATTCTTGTCATTGAGGGAAACATTTATCAAGATTATCATTCTTCAAGATTACGTATCTTGAAACCCATTCAAGTGCGAAGAGAAGGGTGAAGAAGCTATGGTAAACAGATGACTACTTTGCATATTAAGTTGTTTTGAAATGTACTGTTCTTGCCTCAGGAATAATGGATATCTCTGAGATATACTACAATCAGGTGTTTTTGCAAAATTACAGCATAGCTTTGGGTTAGCCTGCAGTGTGCAGAAAAGGATTGTGGAGAAGGGAAAAACATTCTTGCAAAAACAAAACAAAATAGAAAAACCTCTAAATCCTAAGTAGTTAATTTGAGTGAAAAATTCCCCTTGCTATTAAATTTACATCTAATTTTCTCTGCTCTGTTCAGAATAAATTCTGTTATAAAAGGAACAATGGTATGCCCACAATGGCATATTAATATATCTTATTGTTTCCTGAACGTGACTTTTTCATGAATAATTTTAGGTGAATTACTTAACATTCTTCATATTTGTTTCCTCGCTTAGAAACTGAAGGAAGTAGACTAGATGACCTTTATTAGGTTTCTGAAGTGATAAATGGTTAAAATAAAGATGAATTCAAAATTTAGCAGGATTGGTTTGTAATGCCTATATAGACATAGACAAATAGATTTAAACAGATAAAATCATTGGTAATTTAACATTAAAAATCATGCCTATACATTCATATATATATATGAAAAGTAATAGATGATCAAATAGATATACATGGTGGTGAAAAGAAAAGAATATGTACTTGAATGGTTAAAAAAATAATAATAATCAGGGTGGAATGGAGATGGCAAGAATGTAATGTCCCTGAAAGTGATATTACAGGATAGAGTAGAGATGGCAAGTTTGACACTGATAACTTACTCCCTCTCTAGATAAAAGAAACCAAAGGTGTCTCTAAATCAACATTTCTATGGCCATTGCTGTTACTAGTGTTATTATTATATTATTAACATTATTATAATTAGCATTTATGTAGCAGGGTAGGGATGGATGTGGAATGGCTTCAGAGAGGAACAGCTGAATTACCCAGGAAGAAAAAAGAGACTGCACCTGTCACAGATTGCATTTGAATGGCCAAGGGGTTAATAATGTACCCGTTCTAGGTTTCCCAGTTGTATATAACCCAGACATATAATTTGAAGGATGCTCGACCTTTCTCTGCCTAGTCTTACAACCATGGATAATAACACTAAGTAGACTGCCAATGTAGGTGAATTTCCTAAGATGCCTAGCCTAGGTAAGTAGCTTCCAGATTTGCTGTTTTTACAGATTTTTCTGTTTTAGCTTAATCTCTTTCTATTGCTGTTTCCACTGGATCTTTTCCTCAGACAATTCCCTTCCTACCCTTTGGAATTTAAGTTCCTTTGAGGTTTAAGGCATTTTTCCTCCCTCAGTCACTTCATCTTCTTATTTTCAAGCCTGGCTCCTGACACAGAAGACATGCTTAGCGAATTCTCTGAGGAAGTCACAATTTTCAAAATCTGATCAAATTCTTAGCTCTAATGTTGTGCACGCTTAAATCTCTGCAACATAGTTTATTGTGGTAATTTTTAGATAGACAGATTTTTTCCTCTTCATTAAATTAAGATCATAAACTTGCCGAGATTCTCTGTAACCTTAAACTATACCATTGTTAGCCAGAGAACTTACAATTGTGTGTTCAGGGATGGTGCAATGAGTAATTTTCTTTTTAAGATTTTATTTATTCAGAGAGAGAGAGACAAGGAGAAAGGGTAAGGTGGGGGAGGGGCAGAGAGAAAGAGACACTATCAAGCAGACTCCACACCCGGTGGGGAGCCTGATGTGGACCTTGATCTCTGAATGAGGACACAAAACAAGATGGTCTGCGTGTGAGCTGAGGTCCTGGAGACAGGAAGTTCAATAACCTTCCAAGTTGTTTTGTTGTGAAAATAAAGAGATGTTGTAATATTGTGAACACCTGTACGGGATGAGGTTTTGTTGTACATTTGTTCATTTAAGTCTGTCAGGGACAGGCACATTTCAATAGGCTAAAGAGTCAGGAAAGAATATAGATACCAGGAAAGTAAAAGAATAATACAGGGAGGAAAAATCCTAAAGTAGAGACATATTTCTTTTCTAGAGTTAGAAAAAGTAAAAACTTACTAGATGTATAAAAATATGTATAAAACATAATGAAAAGAAGAGGTAACTAAAATAAGGTCATTTGCCTTGGGCTTTCATTAACATAGGAGAGAGAGTCATTTGTACAAAAATACAGGGATAGAAATAAGACTTTCATGAAAGCTGAAATCAAGAATCAGACACTTAACCTACTGAGCCCCCCAGGCACCCTGAGTGCAGTGCATAATTCTATACAACAGGACATTGCCATAAATGTGGGGTTGTATACACTTTCATGGAAAAAAAGATTTGTGTTCTCCTGAGAATAAATAGTATTTTATTATAAATATAATATATATATACATATATATATATGTATATATATATATATATATATATATGGCATGTGCCATGAGAAGTCATTTTGGAGGCACATGTGATACATACCTGTCTTTGTGAAGCTTATTTTCTAATGAAGGGAGACACAGAGTAAGTAATAAAAGTAACAAGCAGATCAATTGTATGGTTTGTTAGGAGGTGCTAAGTGGGGCAATCAGGGCTGGGAGAGTAGGATCTAACATGTGAGCAGAGGAAGGTTTTGCAGGCAGTTTGTGGTTTTAAATAAGGGCAGTTAGTGTAGGTGTCATTGAGAAAACAGTGTCTGGAAAATATACAGAACGGCAAGAAAACTATTATGGCTGAGGAGAGGTCAAAGGGGTCAGGGAAAGTGTTAGTAGATGATGCCATCTAGGTAAGAACAGGATATGCTGAATATGGAAAGCTGTCGTAAGAGCTTACTTTTATTACGAGTAAATAGGTCACTAGTAAGGGATTTTAAGCAGCAGAGTGACAAACCTGACATTTGGCATGTTAAGGGGAGGGCACTACTTGGAACACTGGCACCAGCTAAAAATCTATTGCATGGTAAAATGAGAAATGATGGTGACTTTTGACAGCAGGGTAGCAATGGACTTGACAAGTGACTGGATTCGGGATACATTTTGAAGGAGTATCCAATGGAATTTGGTGACAAACTGGAAGTGGGGTACAGAGTTCCACCTCAAAATTAGTAAGAACTGTCTGTGGGTTACTGTAGGTTTTGATACAATGCAGCTCAGCACACGTAAGTTCTATATGACTTTGTTACTCTATAGCTCTCTTGTTTTGAAAAGCATAGACGCTGATATTCCAAACTCAAGTTAAATAGACTTTCTCAGCCAAAATATGGCATAAAGAGCTGGGCCAAAAATACATCCTCAATAAATACTTGAGCACCACTCATGTATTGATGGCTCACCTACCTCCGGAGCTCTTCCCAGAAACATCTTAACTCTTTGTTAATCACTGTTTAGTTGTTCCTAATGTAAGTGTTAGAGAACTATCCTATGCAGTCCAGCAACCCTGGGTATGTGCTGTATTACAACACCATAACATATTGTATTAGCCTACATATTTAATTTCCGTCTCATCAGATTATAAGATCCATAAGGACAGGAAATATATGGTGTTTACTTCTGTACTACAGGTATCCAGCATTGTGCCTTGGGCATAACAAGTTCATAGAATATTTGTGTGGAATTAAAAAAAATTAAAAAACAGATTAATAAATGAATCAGCAATCCCTTGTCCTGATGAATTTTAGCCATGCCAATTACCAAATGCAGATATGTCCTAGTCCATAATTGAAAGCAAATGAATAAATTCCTAAGCAATTGGATTGGTTAATTGCACTCACTGCTCACTCATGCTGTGATATTATGGCTACTTTCCCAATGTTTGTTTTCTCCAGTTGACTCTCTAGTACATAGAAAATATTTCCCGCTTTCATGAAAGTCTTATTTCTATCCCTGTATTTTTGTACAAATGACTCTCTCTCCTATGTTAATGAAAGCCCAAGGCAAATGACCTTATTTTAGTTACCTCTTTTCATTATGTTTTATACATATTTTTATACATCTAGTAAGTTTTTACTTTTTCTAACTCTAGAAAAGAAATATGTCTCTACTTTAGGATTTTTCCTCCCTGTATTATTCTTTTACTTTCCTGGTATCTATATTCTTTCCTGACTCTTTAGCCTATTGAAATGTGCCTGTCCCTGACAGACTTAAATGAACAAATGTACAACAAAACCTCATCCCGTACAGGTGTTCACAATATTACAACATCTCTTTATTTTCACAACAAAACAACTTGGAAGGTTATTGAACTTCCTGTCTCCAGGACCTCAGCTCACACGCAGACCATCTTGTTTTGTGTCCTCAATTGTTCCCATCAATTTGTACAATGGATTTTGAAAATCAGGTACATGATTGTTTCAGTCTGTCTCCAAAACACTCCTGTCAGGTGATTGGAACTTATCACTAAACTTGTTCTTGTCAAGCACACTAATATCCATTTAAATTATCAACTGTTTTGTTTTACAATCTTCATTCTTTTAATTCCTTGTAATGTTTGTCAATTGACTGTTCTGTATATCTAAATTCTTAAATATTCCATTTCCTTTGGTTTCCATGATCCCTCCTTGTGTTGTTTCTTCTTCTACCTCTTTAATATTTTTTTCTTCTCCACTTACTGCTCTTACGTCTCCTAAACACAGAAATATAGATATTACCAAGAAAATGTCTATGATCTTCTTATATTTCTCTTTATTCTATTAATGATCTTATTCACTCTTATCAATTACCACCATAGACATGAGTTAATCCACCTGAAGGTAATAACTTTCCATTCAACTTCTTAGATATTTTTTTTTAAGTGGGCTTCACATGGAGCCCAGGTGGGGCTTGAACTCAAGAACTCATCTTGAGATCAAGACTTAAGCTGAGATGAAGAGTCAATTGCTCAACTGACTGAGCCACACGGGCAACCCAACTTCTTGGGTATTTTCGTATGAAGTTTCTAAACTGTTCTGTCCAAAATGGTGGCCAATAACCATATGTAGCTGTAATGCATTTGAAATGTTCCTAATATGAATTGAAATGTGTAGTAAGTGTAAGATATGTGTTAATTTTAAATACATAGTACAGGGGCTCCTGAGTAGCTCAGTTGTTTAAGTGCCGGATTCTTGATTTCAGCTTCGGTCATGATCTTGGGGTGATGTGATCCAGCCCTGTGTTGGGTGCCACACTCAGCATGGGATCTGTTTGGGTTTCTCTCCCTCTGCCCCTTCCCCATCTCAGGTTTTCTCTCACACATTCTCTCTCAAATAAATAAATCTTAAAAAAAAAACATAGTACCAAATGTAACATAAAATATTTAATCATTTTTGTATTGTTTATGTGGTAAGATCATTATTTTGTATACACTGAGCTACATGAAATATGTTATCATATTTTATTTTGATTGAATAATGATGTTTGAAATAACACAAAATATGCTGCATAGTCCTTCTCAAACAAGTGCCTCCACCTGAGTTTCGATTTTCGATGGGACAGCAGTCATTTCCTGTGCCTTTGGCTTTAACTCTAGGTTTTCTTTGACATTCTGTCTCATAACCCTCTCCACCATGTGGTCTCATTCCAACATTGTCCCCTTTTAATCAATTATCAAGCCTCATAATGTTTTCCTGTACACTTATATTGACTCCACATGATTTTCATCTTTATGTTTACTTTTTTGTCTTAGATAATTTCAGTAACTAAAATCACCCAGCCTTAGGTTCCTTGGTCCTTCAAACTGTTCTATATACCATCTCTTAATAAACCTCATTAAACATAACCTTCCTCCACGCAAAAAAATTTTAAGGGTTTCTTATATTAGTGAACAAAGTTCACATCTTTTAATCGTTCAAACCAAAAAGTTTTCCCAGTGTTATCTGTGCTCTACAGAGTTGCTTTTTCTTCTGCTTGCTTTGAGTTGGGTCTAGTCTCTTTAAATTTCCAAGGACTGCTATGTCTTTCTACCTTTTCGTCCCCATTTATTGAAACCAGCCTAGTATTCAAATTCTATTTTAAACGTTATTGTTCCCATAAATTTGGCCAAAAACAGCCTCTCCAACTCTGGATTTTGACAGCACTCTATCTTTTATGGCATTTTCCACTTTTTAACTTGTTTGGAGCTTTCTCATTCATTACCATATTCTACTTAAGATGTTCTTTAAGAGCAGGAATTGTAGCTTAATTATGTTTATACCCATATCTAAATGGCTACCATGGTTCCTACCATGATGGGTGCTCAAAATTATTTATTGGATAAATAAATATGCAAATGAATTAATGAGTAATGTTATAATCATGCTTTCTAAAATAAAGGATTTTCTTTTTCCAGGAAAATTTCCTTCCTCTGGCAAGAATGGCCTAACTTTTTAGTTATTGAATTTTGTTTTTTTCTCCCATTTTAATATGCAAATCATTGACTTTAGCAAAACAAGTATTTCATTTGCTGATGAAAATGCTTAAGACAACGAAAAAGGGGCATATTAAGAATCAATGGAAGCTGCTACATCTGTATCTTTTTAACACCATCTGTCTCCCAAGTTGCTAGATGAATCCAAATCCCATCCAAGTTTTGCTGGTCTGCAACAGTAAAATGCTTCCGTGGCAATTCCAAACAGATTGAACATATTTCAATTAGACAATTTAGTTGTAATAGCATCATCTTGCCAGATAACCCTCCAGGGATTGTAATGAATATAGCTTAATTGGTTTATTAAGTAAAATTTACAAAACTCAGAGCTTTAGTTTGAAAAAGTTTTAGGCATTATTGAGGCATGGATTTTGTGGATGATAAATGTGATGAACACTGGCTACTGCAGCAGGTTTGGTAAGTGGTTATATCAGTTAGAGAACTACTCCAGCTAGCTGAGAAGTAGCATCTGAAAACACAAATACATTTTTTTAAATAGCTGAGGAATAATGACTATGTCCTTTGTACTAGAGTTGAAAATAAGCCTCAGTACGGCATTTTGCAAGAAATCTCGGCCGGAGAATCAGAATTCCCAGGTTCTAGGCCCAAAATTTAATTTAGATTAAGTTCCTATTTAAATGGCATGATAATCACAAATATCATTATCATTACATAATCCTGAAAAATAAGCCTTCATGTTTGTATATATTATAGGTATACAAAATAACTGTGGTGTTTAATTCCTACATAATTATACCTGTTTTCACTTAATTTAAGATATAAGACTATATGGAGTTAGTGGTGAATATATGTGTTCTTACTGTGTGTTTGTTAAGATTACATATGGAATGCTCTGTGAGGGCATGGCTGCATCATAAAAAGCAAAAATCCCTATGCTTTGGAAAGAAATTTTTACATACTGTATTTTTAAATCTCCCCTTTAATAAATGGAGGGAAAAGAGGGTCAGAAAGGGCAAGAAAATCTTCCATGAAGATAGTTCTCCAAAATCAGGCATGTAGATAGTTGGTCAGGCTGATTTCCAAATCAATGTAATTGGTTTCTCAATTGGGTACTTAGGAGACTTTTAAAGATTTTATTTATTTATTTGAGAGAGAGAGAGAGAGAGCATGAGATATGAGAAGGTCAGAAGGAGAAGCAGACTCCTTGTGGAGACTTCCCATGCGGGACTCAATCGCGGGACTCCAGGATGAGGACCTGAGCGGAAGGCAGTTGCTTAACCAACTGAGCCATCTAGGCGCCTAGGAGACTTTTATAAATAACTAGCAAACACTTGTTTCCAAAGCTGTGACATGGTGAAAAAAATCAACAGAGCCTCTAAAGGTGAAACAGTGATTTAAGAAACTAAAGAAAAAATACAGAAAGTAAAACAGTATAGAATTTCCTGACTCCAACACTTTGCACTCAATTTAACAGGAAATTAAGCATGATTTCCAGGAAAATCCCTTTCATCCCTCTAGATAATTATAATTGCCACTAGGCTCAGATATCTTCTGTAAGTTAGAGCTTTATTTTTATAATATAATGGAAATATAATGTAATTTATATCAATGTGGGGATAAAAGCCAATTAAATTCTAATCAATGTGTATTGTAATACTCTACTATGTTTAAAGCATTATTTTCAACAAGCAGTTTTGGAAATATACATATGAAAAATAACATCTAATGCTTGTGTTAATATTATACTTTATAAAATTCCTTGTAAAAATTGAATTCTTCTCTCCCAAAAGAAGTATTGTAGTCCTAGTTCTAGTCTGTGTATATGTGTCCTCATTTGAAAATTAGGTCTTTGCGGGTGTAATCAGGTGAAGATGAGGTCATTAGGGTGGGCCCTCATCCAGTAGTGCTGGATATTTTTATAAGAAGAGGAACATGCCATGTGAAGGTATGGACACACAGGGGATTACCAGGCGATAACAGGCAGAGAGATTGGAGTGATGCAACTGCAAACCAAGAAATGCCAAGAATCCACAGCCACCCCTAGAAGCAAGGAAGAAGCAAGAAAGGATTCTACCCTGAGCCTCAGAGGGAGAATGGCCCTGCTGACACCTTGATTATAGACATCCAGCTCCCAGAACTGGAGAGAGTTGGGGGCAGGATAAACTCCTGTGGTTTTAAGCCACTCAGATTTGGTACTTTACTACGGCAGCCTTAGCAAACGAGTCGACTCTTTTTCATAATTACCAAATTTTAAATCATTCAGGGCCTGCCCTAACTTGAGTTTAGACATCCAAAGATTGTGATAGGAAATTCCAGAAAAAAAGGATCTGTCATGAGAAAGCTGGCAGGAGCAGGGATGAGAGACCCACAGGAACATGGCTTGGAGTCTGGTTGGTCTTGGCACTGCTCCCAGTGGGAGCTGTGGAAGTGAGCAGGGCACTGTCAAAAATAACTACGGCTTTTTCAGAAGAATGAACACCAAAGCTGAAAACAAATGTGCTACTTGCTTCCAGTTATTTTATTCGTCTCCATAGTCCTAGGAAGAGAGGTAGGATGTGCCCATGTTTTATTACCACTATTTCTAAAGAGGAAGATAAAAATCATACAATTCAGGTCACTTACAGCAATAAAAGTCTTGTTTTTTCATCTTCATTGGATCTTAAGAACACTGCAGAGTAGGTGAAAGCAGACAAACCAGTAATTACGTTGGGGATATAAGACTCTGTAATCACATGAATCCCTGGGTTTATAAAGGATTGTGGGCAATTCCTGACAGCAGCAGATGCAAGTCATAAAACCCTGTGTTTTTAAGGCTTCCCTCCTACTCTTCCTTCTGGGTATCTCAATTGAGGGTAAATGGAAATTAATCAATTGAGTTCACCAAGGAGAAAATCTGTCAGTCATGATAAAGTCAGAAGTGTGAGTATTACCAAACCTTGAATGCCTGGATTCCATTTTTACCATTGTTTTCTGGGAGATATTTTAATGCTATCATCTTGATCCTTTTGAAATAACAACTCACATGTGCTGGGAACTAAGTGATTTAAATGAATTTAATTTTAACAACCATCCTCTAAGGCGTTTGCAGATAATAAAGCAAATTTAGAGTGGCAAAATAATTTGCCCAGACTCATACACCTTAGGAGAGGCAGAACCAAGTTTCACTAATCTTTCTCCAAGGCTTGTGTACTGCACCATCATTCTCTACTGTCTCTGAAAGCTGGATATTGTTTATGCTGAAAACCAAAATCCCATATAGTTACTTTCTCTTGTATCTATTTTTATTCCAAGCCAGATAGTCATCTTCACATATATACAGTGTCATCTTCAAGAAACTCAGGGTCTCTCCTGCCATGGCCTGGTGACCAACTCCCTCTGTAGCCCATCTCCAGCCTGATTGTCCGAAATCCACCAATCACAACCCTGCCAGCCCAGTACTTATAAGATGATTGTGGCCACACAATGTGATCCAGAGGAGATCATCATCTTCTCAGACTCTGATTAGCTGCCTCTCCATCTACTCCCTGCCTCCAAAATGTTTGGGGATAGTATTTGGAGGATGGTGGGAAGCAGACGACGGAGGAAGGGACTGACAGAGCTCATCCCCTTTTGGTGGTGATTCTTTAAAAACAAAACAAGGAGTGTTAGGGTAAATGAGGCTATTTGTGATCCCTTTCCTCTTAATTGTTACTTTTCTCTCTGTAAACTGTATGTGACATTTCCCTGCCTTCTCTGTGAGTCTTCTTCCATACTCGATTCATAAAATCCATGCACGTGTAGCTCTTACCATCTTGACATGAGTTATTGCAATGTCAACCACTTTCCATCATGTCTGAAGGGACCAAGTGAGGTTCACTGTCAATCTCCCAGAATGCTAGGTAGAGTGCTTTGCTTTTAGTGCATTTAATCTTAAATTATACTGTATAAGCTAAAGAAGAGAAAATAATAACCAATTATTAATACATGAAAAGTTACTCAGATTACTATGTGTAGATTATTTCTGATTGGGAAGAATCTCTCTCTCCATCTTTAGGCCTTGTGAATTCCATCATAAGTAAGAAGAGGGCTTACTATTATCTGTCCTGACGATGTCACCCAGATATATGTAGCTCACACTCTAAATTGGTATGTCAATAAATATGAGATGGTGTTACCAATGTTTCACCATAATCTTCTGCTGTTTACTTAGTGCTGTTTCATGTTTTATTGTATTTTCCAACTTTCTTCTTTTTTCTAAGCCAAATGTGAAAACAGCTTTAACATGGTAACATTTCTCCTACTTTATTAACTTTCCTACCATGATTCAAATGTGACTACATTAATAAACTTGACATTTTACAGGCAATAGGTTCTTTTTATTGTCCAAAAGTAGTGATCATTTGAAAATTTATATATATCTATAGATCTTTTCCCTCTATTTTATCTTTTGAAATAAAATACACATCCTCTTCAAATGCAGGAGATGATGGCGTGGGATGACAAATTGTCACAGCAAAAGAAAAGGTGGTTTAGCACAGCTGGTGTGCCCGAGTGTCAGTATTCTTTTGGGACACCATTGAACTAAGGCTTCTCCCACTGATTATCAAAATAGTACCTTTAAACTGAAGACAGAAAACATCAGTATCTGTCAGTTCACTTGCTAATTAAAATAAGGGTAATTGGCGCCTGGGTGGATCAGTCAGTTAAGCATCTGACCTGGGCTTTCGGCTCAGGTCATGATCTCAGGGTCCACATCTAGCTCTGTGCTGGACATGGAGTCTGCTTAAGATTCTCTCTGTCCTGGGGTACCTGGGTGGCTCAGATGGTTGAGTGCCTGCCTTCAGCTTAGGTCATGATCTTCAGGTCCTGGGATTGAGCCCCATGTCTAGCCGCCAGCTCAGTGGGGAGCCTGCATCTCCCTCTGCCTCTGCCTCTCCGGCTACTCATGCTCTCTCTCTCGCTATCTCTCTCTCTCTCTTTCTCTGTTTATCTGTCTCAAACGAATAAATAAAAAATCTTCAAAAAAGAAAAAGATTCTTTCTCTCCCTTTCCCTGTGCATGTGTGTACTCTCTCTCTCTAAAATAAATAAATAAATAAATAAATAAAATAATAACAACAATAATAAAGTGAGGGAACTCTACCTGCTTAAAAATATTTTTTTTCAAAAATTTTAATATTATGATCATGAAGGAGAGAAATTTATAAATAAAAATGATAAATAAAAATGGTCTATTTTTTCCTAACCTTCCATCCTCAGCCTGGAAGCTGATTCTTTTCCCATCCCCTGCTTTTAAAAGCTTTTGTGCTCTAAGGCTCTAGCAGAAAAGAAATGCCAAGATGTCCACTCAGGATGATTCTTATGGAATCACTGACTCTAGGAACGTTTGTTTTTATGAAGTGTCTGAGAAAATGAGATTTTCCCTAAAGGTCTTATGAATAATGGTCCGGCTTTCTATCATCTGGTTCTGTGCACCAATAGTAGTTAGCTGGAGAAATAAAATCACATTTCTCCCTACTGTGCAGGAATTTACTGTAGAATTTGTCCTCTTGAGCCCCTAGAAATCCCCATATCAGAAAAGTATCCGATGATCCTGTTTCTTGGCTTCTGAAGACTTTAAGTGAGATGTTGTGAATAACAAGAAGTTCTTACCAAAGGTGTGCATAAGGGGCACCTGCTTTGGTCACAAAGACTAGCTTGGAAGATAACAGATTATAATTAGTTTTCCTTGTGTTAGTATCTGATAATGTCACTCAGGAGTTCAGCTTTGCCCTTGTCGCTTGAGGGATTGAAGCAAAGCGCTAAGTAGCTTTTGTAATTACTGTAGGGATGTCCTAAATCTACTCAATATTTGACATACCACAGAGGTCCTGCTGCTGTGGGGATTTTGTTATAGTAGAAGGAGTCTGGTGGAGGTGTTGGAAGGGATTCAATAAAGTGGATGGTAATTTTTATATGAAGTCAAAAGTGGGCTTTTATTCTTTAACAACCAAATGCCTGCTAATACCAGACTTACTTAACACTTCCACAACTCATAGTTAGATGAAAAATTCCCATGTTTAAAAGTCTTACACTGCCAACCTAACACTTACTGGCCATTTACTTTGTATGAGGCCTCATGCTAAGCAGTTTGGGGGAATAAAGAGATAAATAAGACAGGAGTTCAGCTCTCAAGAAGCTATTATCTGTTTGAAATAGCAGCCTCCTTGCCAAATCACCCTGTCTCCCAGGACTTCTGAAAATACTCCAAGCTGTGATTTCTGAGGTTTACATATAATTTATCTTAACTTTTCATTTTTTAAGTAATCTCTATAGCCAATGTGGGACTCAAACTCATCACCCCGAGATCAAGAGTCACAAATTCTACCAACTGAGCCAGCCAGGTACCCCTAATTTGTCTTAATTAAAAAAAAATTCAACAATAGCTTTTGAAATAATTGGAATTACCATTTATTATAACTGGATTCCAAAAATCATGACTTAAACATGCCATAAACACTCTTTTATATATAAACATATTGCTTCATATTAATTTTGCACATTTATTGTACAATGACCGGTGTTTTGGATGTTGACCTTGTAGCATGGAGAAATCTTATAGTAGCTTCTAATGACAAATACTCTGCAAAGCAATTTCAAAATCATAAGGAAAAATATTTTTATTTGAAAAATAGGCAACCTAGATCTAGCATATACAGTTACTTTCATGTAATCAGAATATGTTATTTGATTGGATATTCAATTCTTAGGAAATGCCTGAAGGCAGCTTAACATTTTTTGTGTATCTATATATGTGTGCATATTTGCATTTTGCCCAAATAGTCCACTGGGGTATTTCCTCAGCATGAATTCTATCCAAATTACCAAACTAAAGACTTTGATTATGTTTTCCATTATTCTAGTGTCTAAAATTTCAACATTCAAGCCAGAGAGAAGAGATGAGACAGTTAGTACTTTAAATTAAAGATGCTGATCAGATAGTCTACTTTTCGTGTCTGTCTCCTAGTCCTCTTCATAAACTGACAGATAGTCTTATAATTAAACAGTTCTGGTCCTGCACATACAGCATGATCAAGACTCACCATGTTTCAACAGCTTCACACTCATTTATTAACAAGATTAGAGATGCCAAAAAAATCATATATTCACTAATTCTATATTGAGGATTCAGTAAAGAGGGGAGAAAGTGAACAAGGCAAATCATATTTTTTTTAAAACTCTCATGCTTTCTATTATTCAAGTATCAGTGAGACAAATATTGCATAAGGAAAGAATATACTGTTTAAACACTTTATTGAAAATGTACATAATTAACTTTTAGTTCTACTTATGGTTGAATGAAAGGTTAGTGGTTTTTTCTTTTTTTTTTAAGATTTTATTTATTTATTTGACACAGAGAGAGATCACAAGTAGGCAGAGAGGCACGCAGAGAGAGAGGGAAGCAGGCTCCCTGCTGAGCAGAGAGCCCAATGCGGGGCTCGATCCTAGGACCCTGAGATCATGACCTGAGCCGAAGGCAGAGGATTTAACCCACTGAGCCACCCAGGCGCCCCGTTAGTGGCTTTTTCTACCTGAAGTCTCTGTGGAGCTACAAAAGGGTATGTATAATGTCATATGATTGTATACATTTACTAATACTGATATAACAAAATAAGTATGATTCCATTAATAGTCAGGAATGTTAAACTCAGTTTTCACATTATTGTGGTAAGAACGCAATGTCCTTTATCTGTTCAGCCATGATATTGCCCCACCAAATGAGTTTGCTCTCAGGAGATTTAAAAATCAATCCCCTCTCCCCTATCAGGAAGTCTTGATAGTTCAGTAAATGTTGTTAAATATCTATGTATTTGGGCAGAACGTAACATTGCTGAGATGTTTCTTAGAGCAAAACTATTACTGAGATAGACTTGATAATAAATGCTCTGGGTTCAAGCTTTAGATCCCTCAGTTAATAATTGGAACATTAGCAAAGAATTAATTTCTATGAATATTAGACTCATTTTCTTGAGCACAAGGATATTAATTTTGTTTTATGGTGCTACAGTAATACACTAGATCAAAATCACTTTGCAAACGGAAACACTTTGCATCGTTGCACATTATTGTAGCACATAAATAGTTTGTATGTGTATGTTGATAAAGAAAAATTGCACCAACACTTGTTAAAATAGCAAGTAAGACTTTATTTGAAACCATTACAATTGGGGTCAGGGTTATTGCAATAGGAGAGAGACTGAATTTAATTCTACTAAAACAAAAGGCTGGAGGATTTCTAAGTGTTGGGGTGCACTAAAGGAAAAGACTTTAGCAGGGAGATTGGTCAATGTGATTAGGCTATCTGTGCTTGCTAATTGACGTTTATTGAAGTTAGGCTCCTATCTTTCACTGGAAGAGTGGGAGGCAGAGGCCCTATCTTTCTTGAAGATTATATCTAAAAGGGAAGAGGCTGGGAGAAAACTTCTCAAAGAAGCAGAGAAAGAATCTACATTGGCAAGTTTTCTGATAGAAATGTCTTAAGTGGGCGCCTGGGTGGCTCAGTGGGTTAAAGCCTCTGCCTTCGGCTCAGGTCATGATCCCAGAGTCCTGGGATCGAGCCCCGCATCGGACTCTCTGCTCAGGGCGGGGGGGGGCTGCTTCCCCCTCTCTCTGCCTGCCTCTCTCACTACTTGTGATCTCTGTCTGTCAAATAAACAAAATCTTTAAAAATCCACAACATCCTCCCAAAAATGGCCTAAGAAAACAGAAGTTAAGAATCTATGGTCAGGGCGTGCCTGGGTGGCTCAGTCATTCAAGTCTGACTCTTGATTTCAGCTCAGATCTTGATCTCAGGGTCACGAGATTAAGCCCCCAGTGGGCTCTGCCCCAAATGCAGAGTCTGCTTGTCTTAGTCTTAGCAGCTTGAGATTCTTTCTCCCTCCTTCCCCCTCCCCTCTGCTCCTCCCCCAACTCGCACTCTCCCCCAACCTTCTCAAATAAATAAATAAATAAATAAATAAAATCTTTGAAACAAACAAAAAATCTGTGTTCAGGAAAAAGCCTCTCTAGAGCACAAGCAGAGAGGACCCTTCAGGATGCCTTGACCAATGTATGTCCAGATCACACAATTCCAAAGGAAAACCAGCTAAGCTAGCAGTCACAAACCCATCTTTTGTTCCTTGTTTCTGCTCACTGCTGATCATCATCCAGCCATCATCACTACTGTATTCTGACATTTATTTTGTAGTGTTGGAGTTGTAAATGCATAATCAGTGCAAGCAGATGCTTTAAAAAAACAAAAATGACGGGAACTTTTGCAGTGCAGATCCCTCCCCACCTTGAGATTTATTGATGTCTGCGTATGAATGAACTTCTGCAGTGATACATGTATGCGGGCTTTATCCTTTGATTCAGGTAAATAAAGGAAGAGAGGGACACGGTGTCGACAAATTCCTCCAGACATTGCTGCTGGGAACCAGCTAATATCCATGCAGTCACATGCCTCTAAACAGGTATATTTTTCCTGGGTCCTTGTTCTGTGGTTCTTGTGGAGGCGGCAGTATGTGACCTTCCCCAACCTGTTCTCAATGGCCTTCCATTCTGATTACATGGATGAACTTAGATTTGCTAAACAGCACTTGTTTAATATAGCAGGGCTGTTCTCTGAACATGTTAAAATGTTGAATTTTGACAGTATTTTCTGATATAGCCAGTGGGCTGAGTGCTCATTGATTGAATAATGAGATTCAGAATTTAAATTCCAGTAATTCATAATAGTGAAGATATGAAAAAGCGCAATCAGAACAATTGTGTTTACTACTTTACAGTTAGTCATAAAGCCCTACCACCTGCATGAATTTATTTGTTCCTTACAGCAACTTTGTACGTTTGGTAAATTTTGACTTCACTTTATAGACAATAAAATACCTCAGAGAGATTATGTAACGTGAACATTTTCACAGAGGCTAAGGGTTAACAGCCAGGTCTGGAAGTCTGTTCTGCAAGATTAAAAACAAAACAAAACAAAAAACAAACCAGCATAAAGAACTGTCCAGAAAAAACCTCTAGAAACACGCTAGATCTTGAGTTCAAATTCCTGGCTTATGAATGGCTCTGTGTAAATTAATCCAATAGCTATCAATTCCGTCTTCATTTCTAAAAGAGATTTTGTAAGAAATTAAGGAGAAAACATAAGAAAAATTTCATGAATGTCTTAGATAGAGTAGGACTTTGTATAGATTGCCTTTCTACATACCATGATATTTTCTTCTTCTCCCTCTACTTGCCAACCCATTATTCTTTCTAAAACACTATGCCTTATTGCTAAAAAGCTTAAGGGGGATAAATAAATTTGAAATTATCATCTTATAATTTTGATACCAGCTTTCTCAGGTATACTTTGCATATAGTAACATTTGCCCATTTTAACTGCATGGCATGATGAGTTTTCATAGATATCCACAGTAGTGTAATTTCCACCACAATCAAGATTCAGTTAGAACATTTATACCACACCCTTAAGTTCCCCTGTGGCTCTTTATAGGAAATCCTCACCTTCAGCCCTGGCAAATTTATCACTTTGTCTTTTCCAGAATATAGAAATGATCATGCTACTTTAAAAAAAAAAAGGGAAGGAAGAACTCCTTCTGAGATCTTAATTGGATTTACATCGAACCTATAGATAAATTTGGAGAAGATTGCCATCTTAACAATATGGAGTTCAAATCTCTGTCTTTCTTTCAAAAGCCCATAACCCCTGTCCAATCATGAGAAAAAAAAAATCTGATAAATTCCCATCTGAAAGACATTCTACAAAACTGATCACATGACACCTCATACTGTCAGGTCTCAAAAACAAGGAAAGATGGAAAAACTGCCACACCTAAGAAGAGCCTAAGGAAACCTGACAACTTGTAACCTTGCAATATCCCACAAGGAATCCTGGAACAGAAAAAAGCCTGAGAGTAAAAACTAAGGGATAAAGTATGGATTTTAATTACTAATAAGTTAGTATTATAAATACTATTTATAGTATTAGTAGTATTTATAGTTCTAATTTTTTAGTAATTATATAATATTGATATTATTAGTGTTGTATACTATATAAAGTATGGATTTTAATGCATTAAAATTAAAGTATTAAATTTAATTAATAAAGTATGGATTTTGATTACTAATAAATTATTAGTAATAATTTATTATTATATTATAGTATATTTATATTATGCTATAATACAATTATTATTTAATTATATATGATTGTATAATATATGATTATATAATATGTTATATATATAAAGTATATATGTACTTTAAAAAGGCTTTTTAAATAGTCTAAAAAGACCTAATGAGATGAAAGATTAAGGAAACAGGACAGGTGGGGATGGGAAAATCCATACCTTATATATAAATATATATAAATCCATACTTTATATAAGGCTATGGATTTAATAAGTTTGATGGTCATGAAAACATTTGGGGGAAAAAAGGCTATGATGATTGCTGAATAAAAGATTAATTTAGCTGTTTCCTGTTTCTTCCTCCCCTCCCCTCTCCTCCCCTCCCCTCCCCTCCCATCTCCTCTCCTTTCCCTTTCTTTCCTTGCTATACTGCTTATCTTCTTCATGTTTTCCCAGAAATATTATTTCTCAACGTTCTTTGCCAAAACATAATTTATGTGATTGTCTCACAATGTCTTACAAGAACTTGCTTTGTAATTAGGGCCTTTGGCGATTGGCTTTACCTGTTTATGGCTTTGGTGTTCTAGGCACTGACAATGATATGGGATATTCATATTGCATATTGGATAGTCTGTTGAACTTCCAAGAAGTATTATTTAAGTTATTCAAGTTGTCCTTGTTTCCTGGAGCTAGAATGAAGTTTGGATGAACTAGCAAGTAACAGAATGATTTATTTTACTGTGGATCTTCTAATGAATGTCCAAAGATAATGTAGATTGTCTGTGAGTGCTTTTTGTGGGTTTTGCCATAAGAGAAATAAATATATATGGATTGCAAATTATCAGAGCCAGCCTTTTTAAAATTGCATGGTATGATATTTAAATTTGGCCTCTAACCTTCCTTCACCTTTGTATTTGGCTTCCACAGTGTAATTATATGACAAAACATGATTCACTGCATAAATGTTCATGTTCATTAATCGTTTTCAGGAGAACACTTAATGCATAAAGTGAAGTCAAACGTCACTGGCTATGTTAGCTCACATCCACAAAAACACACCTGTTCTCCTGTGAACATGTTCATTGATCCTTCCATGGTTGAAAGATTTTGTTTTATGACGCGGAGCTTGGGCGTTTTTAGTCAGTCAGAGGGTTTGACAAGGAGCCAAAGGGAATAGGGAGGAAACATTTGATTTTGAGGCTCAGACTTTTTATCTGGAAGATAGTTAAAATGGCATCTAACAGGAACTTCACTAGCTGACTTCAAAACTACATGGTTGAAGAAGCAGCCTTTGATTTCTCTTATCTCCCTGTAAGGCATGCTTATCAGAAAAGATTAGAGGCACAGAGTTAATACTACCCGCAGGAGTGCTGTCCCTGAAGCTTTCTCTATCAAACTACTGCAATCTATTCTTTCACTGCTGCGAGACAATTGATAATGTGCTTTATATTTCCCAATCTACATAGCATTTGTGAATCTTCTTGTTGGAGACAAAACCAAAAATGGGAGCCCTAAAGAGCAAATGTAGTCTTAAAGACAAAAATTAAAGCATTCAAATAAATTCCATGAATAAAGAAGTGAAAAATTAAGATGGCCGTGAAAAATATAACGGAAGCGGGGAGGATTGAGCGGAAGAAGGTGTGGCTGGAAAAAAAATTATTTGGCAAGCAAAGAGGAAAAAAAAGAATGAAAAATATAAGTACAAACCAACAGAAGGGTAGAAGTAAATTAAGAATGAATTGAGAGAAAAATTCATGTGAATGTCTAACAGCACAGCAGCTGGTCTTAAGGGTTAACTTGCTTCAAGTTAACAGCCTGCTCACTGGCTGACTTAAGGCCCCTGAAGGGTAATAGAACTCATTTACTTTCTTTGAGATTTGCAGACCACTGGCCTTGGGAAATAAAGGACCAGAATGTTCCCAGGCCACAGAAGCCAGCACTTCTGTTTGAAGCCCACTTAGCTTTCTGACTAGCTCAGCAATCATCTAGCAAAATGTTTGTCTTTTTTAAGATCACACAAATGTCTTCACTGACCTCCCTTCGTGCATCTGTTGCCCTTGCCCTCCTTTACAGAAAGAACAGAGTATTCTTGCACAACCCCTAGGTACCAAGGAGCAAGACCTTCTGGCACCCCCCCACGCCCCAACACACGCACCCTGAGCACCAAGGAGCTAGACCTCCTGGCACAGCCTCCAAGATAACTCTGTAGCTGACATCATGAAGTCTGCACCTAATCAAGAAATATCACAGACCCCTGTCCTCCCTTAACTGATTAAATCCCTTTAAAAATTCTGGGCCAGGTAGAAACCTGGGAGTTGGTCTTTGGACAAGAGTCAGCCTTCTCCCAGGTGGCCAGCCTCCTGAATAAAGCTCATATTCCTTCCAATCAAAACTCATCATTTGAGTTTTGGCCTTTCAAGCGGTGGGCAGCCTATCTTGGGTTTTGGTAATCAAGAGGGGAAACAAAAGGAACATACAGTAGGGGCAGCAATTTCAAATGGAAAGAAAAGGACCAGTTATTTAAAGGTGGTTCACATTCTCAAAGAGAGGGGAACCCACAGGTAGTGATGAGTCAGCAGAACCTGAAAAGCATGGACAACTGGCTGTGCCTCTCCTTCTCTGCTCCCAGCTGCCAGTAGCCCTTCTGCCACCCCAGCTGCCTTGTGTTCCTGGCATGAAGTGACCATGACCAACTGGACCAAGCTGTCGTATTACATCTGACACTATGTACTCGCTTCAACATCCATGCTGATGCCTGTGTTGGTGTATATTGTTTTCAAGTACTTGCCATGGGGGGAAAATCAGTGGAGGATGGTCAGGAGGGAAGAAGAGAGGTCAGGTCATCACTGGGCAACCTCCAGGCACAGGTGCAGAGTGAAACCAGACACTGTTGCTGAGCAATCAATCCTAGCGTTCCCTTCCTGCTGTTCCCGAGGAGGTTCGGCGGGTGTGCGCCGTGTGTTTATACTATTTTTATAATTTCGGAGTAACCAAGCAAACCTTTTTCTTCCCTTTTCCCTTGCCTTTTCAGAATAGCACAGCTGTGTTCTAAAGTCAAGGGTTAGATGAATAGCCCTGAAGAAATTCACTACCCTTCCTTCCATGCTTTCAGACTGTTCACGCCTACTGAACTGGGGACGTAGTCAAAAGGAGCGTTCTACACCAGGGCGGGAATGTAGCTAAGAGGTGGGAACAGCGTTCCTTGTCTTTCACGGGGACCTTTATGAAGGAAAGGGGCAGCAACGGAGGCATGATTCTGCAGGGGCTGTCATTAGGGGCAGACCACACAGCCAGACGCCACAGTTTGCCACTAGCTTCCAGCATCCTGTTCCAGCTGCCAGGAAGTGGAAGGGGTGCTGGAGAGGCTGGCTCAATGGAGCCACGCCAAGGCCTGTGAGAGGCTGCCAGGCACCTCTCTGCTGTGAAGAGCCGGGCTGCAGCTGGGCCCATCAAACAGCTCCACACAGGGCCCCGCGCTGCGACAAGAGGATGAGCGACGGATGGGCCAGGCCAAGTTCTGCAGAAACTTCAATGGAATGTTCAAGGTGGCAGAAACCATGGAGCCTCTGAGAGGATCACATGGCATGTCAAGCATCCTGATAGTTTATTTTACTGTTGGCTTTTGAAAAAAGAAACCACCATGCATGCATGCTGAAAATTAAAATAATAGTAGCTGGAGCAGATGGAATAGAAGATGTTTATCATGCTCAGCATGCCTCTGAGTGATGTAAACGATGTGTCCTCTGTGTGCAGGACTGTCGTCATTCAAAAAAAATGCTAATTTTCCTTTTTCAACTTTTCGGGTTAAAAAACACTGTTTTATGTCTCATGCCAGCCCTGTGAATCTGGACAGGGATGATTAACCCTTTCATGCAGATTCAGGACCCAAGATCAAGAGCATCCATAAGCCTGTAATTGAGCTCTGACCATCAGTCCATTCATTGCCCTTTCTACCTAACCGCCGCCACCCCAGTCCTGCAGATTGTCTTCGAAATAAAATGGGCTGGATGAGAAGAATTATTTCTCGGCTGTGGCATTTTCTAAAAAACTATCAGCAAGACGTGGGCTGAAGTTGTCTGTGATTTTGGTGGACCCAGGTCATTATCTTCCATGTTTTCTAGGCTAATGTGATATCTCAGTTATGGCCTGAGTTCTTCCATTTTCCCACATGATCATTGAATTTCTGTGTGATCATAGACTTTAGATTCCCTACCTAGAAGATGAAACGTTCAGGATATGTTTTGTTTCCTTATCTCCTTCCCCCTGCTCCATGTTTCTGCAGGGGCTCACCAGCAGCCTCCTTGGTGGAGGCCACAGAGCAAGGGACACCAGCATAAGTGGGTTAGTCTGTGCTTCGGGGCAACTAGTGCAGCCCTATGCATGTCTGTCAAACATGGAGGTCTTCCCAGTAGAGTTTTGTCTGGGCTACTCTCATTCCAAACATCAAGGATTTAGAAACAACTGGACCAGATTCTTTCTAAATTCCTTCTGGCTTTGCTTTCCTACGATCACATAGTCCCCATCAGCATTTTAGGCTTATGTTGTAGTGTGCTAACTCTTTTGGGATAAAAGCTCAGTATTCGGAGAAAAACACATGAAAGAACAAAATACCCACCCCTTTTTAACAAGCTGTCTCATACCTGGCACCTGAAGGGCATTCATTGGATTCCCCATTTTTCTCCCTTAATCCTTCCCGTTGGCCAAGTCTGTGGCTGAGGAAGCAGAGAATGAGTAACTGCTCTCTTTGCCTCTGCTTCAGTGGACATGTGCTCTCTCCCCTCTAAGACTTATTTCTAAAGTGGGATTAATACCTAGGTATCATACCATTGCAACTAGAAAATGGAATAAAAGAGTAAATGTGGTTAGCACGATCGCTAAGCACATTTTGGTGCTCACAGATTGTTAGCTCTTCTCACTCAGTTCTCTGACTTAACCCAACCTAAGATTTTCACAAGCATCTTGGTTACCCTAATTTTTTTTTTTGAGTTAATACTCCATTTTCATCAACAAGGAATGCGACCTCCTAAAGTTGTAATCAGGTGTTACAAACTTATATGACTATAAAAATTGGGTAAGTAATATAAATTAATAAAGTGTCCCTACCATAAGGTAATATGGAATGATTTAGACTGTGGTTAACTATTTTATTTATCTGGCTGAATTTTGCCATCAGATCCAGTGGGTTCAGAGAGGCTGGATTCCCACATTTTCATTAGAAATTACCCATCTTACAGTCAAATGCTCTGCCACTGAGAAATTACCTATCTTGAATGTTGGTTTATTTTCTTTAAACCAAAACAACTCCATTAGGTGACCTTGGCAAGTCTACGGAGTGTTTATTATACTGATTTGGGACTTGAGGAGGTAACTGGGAAGATTCTGAATTTATTTTACATAAGTTTCTAATTTATATTTCTAAACTATTGTACTTGAGGTTTCTGGGTGACTGAATCAATATGAGAGCTAGGGACAGACCCTGAACTTTTCTTCTCATCCACTCTTGTCTTCCATTCTCCAAGTGACAGCTAATTTAAATGGAGATGTTTCAAGGGCTGGATGCAAGGGTCAAGTAGACAAGAACAGAAAGGAGTCATGGCATTGATTTTGAATGGCTAGTTTTCTGACAGTTTATATAGTCCTACAGTGAAGTGAATTGCCCAAAGGCATCCACTTCCAGAGAAGCTTGAAAGAGTTGTGATTTGTGCATATGTTAATTTGGGGAGTTTTGGTATTACAGAACTCAGAGTTTAGGATGATTTTACTTATTTGATCCTAGTCTCCAGGTGCTGTCCAGTAATATGCCCCTGCTACCCAGATGACCTATAAAGTAACTGCTCTAGGGAAGAAGTCCTCAAAACTTAAAATGAGTAAGAATCCCTCAGGAGGCATACTTTTTCTTTGTAGCTTTTCAACTCATTTCTCCTGATATAAAATTTAAAATTATAAATCTGTTTTTGAAAGAAGCAAAAAATATAAAGGAACCAGGAAATACTTTGTCTACATGCACTTACCCAGACATAACTATTATTTTGTCACATTCTCTTATAACTGTAATCCTTCTAAAATAAACATGAATGGTTATATATAAACATATTTTGTGCATATGAAATTTATGACAAATATGTTATTACTATTTATTCTACTTATTGGTTTTTCACTCTCTTATATTGTTATTCTCATTGTCTTTTGATTCTATAATCCTTTTAGAGGTGTTATTTCCCCTGACTGACACTAGAATCAACAGAGAAGCTTATGGAGAAAATATTGATGTCTAGTCCTAAGACTAGATCAGACACAGCAGGGTCTGGGAAAAGAAGATGGGAACACAGCAGGGATGCCCACTATCACCACTGCTATTCAACATATTACTAGAAGTCCTAGCCTCAGCAATCAGATGGCAAAAAGAAATAAAAGGTATCCGAATCAGCAAAGTCAAACTCTCAATCTTTGCAGATGATATGATACTTTCTGTGGAAAACCCAAAAGACTCCACTCCAAAACTGCTAGAACTCATACAGGAATTCAGTAATGTGTCAGAATATTAAATCAATGCATAGAAGCCAGTTGCATTTCTATACAACAACAGCAAGACAGAAGAAAGAGAAATTAAAGAGTCAATCCCATTTATAACTGCATCCAAAACCATAAGATACCAGGAATAAACCTAACCAAGGAGACAAAGAATCTGTACTCAGAAAAGTATAACGTACTCATGAAAGAAATTGAGGAAGACACACAGAAATGGAAAAATGTTCCATGCTCATGGATTGGAAGAACAAATACTGTGAAAATGTCTATGCTACCTAGAGCAATCTACACATTTAATGCAATCTCTATCAAAATACCACCATTTTTTTTCAAAGAAATGGAACAAATAATCCTAAAATTTATATGCAACCAAAAAAGACCCTGAATAGCCAGGGGAATGTTGAAAAAGAAAGCCAAAGTCGGTGGTATCACAATTCCAGACTTCAAGCTCTATTACAAAGCAGTAATCATCAAGACAGTATGGTTCTGGCACTAAAACAGACACATAGATCACATAGATCAATGGAACATAATAGAGAGCCCAAAATAGACCCTCAACTCTATGGTCAACTAATCTTCGACAAAGCAGGAAAGAATGTCCAATGGAAAAAAGACAGTCTCTTCAACAAATGGTGTTGGGAAAATTGGACAGCCACATGCAGAAGAATGAAACTGGATCATTTCCTTACACCACACACAAAAATAGACTAAAAATGGATGAAAGACCTCAATGTGAGACAAGAATCCGTCTAAATCCTTGGGGAGAACACAGGTAGCAACCTTTTTGACCTCAGCCACAGCAACTTCTTCCTAGAAACATTGCCAAAGGCAAGGGAAGCAAGGACAAAAATGAACTATTGGGACTTCATCAAGATCAAAAGCTTTTGCACAGCAAAGGAAATAGTTAACAAAACCAAAAGACAATTGACAGAATGGGAGAAGATATTTGCAAATGACATATCAGATTAAGGGCTAAATCTATAAAGAATTTATTAAACTCAACACCCAAAGAACAAATAATCCAATCAAGAAATGGGCCAACACTTCTGCAAAGAAGACATCCAGATGACCAACAGACACATGAAAAAGTGCTCAACATCACTTGGCATCAGGGAAATACAAATCAAAACCACAATGAGATACCACCTCACACCAGTCAGACTGACTAAAATTAAGTTAGGAAATGACACATGTTGGCAAGGATGTGGAGAAAGGGGAACCCTCCTACACTGTTGGTGGGAATGCAAGCTGGTGCAACCACTCTGGAAAACAGCATGGAGGTTCTTCAAAAAGTTGAAAATAGAGCTACCCTATGACCCAGCAATCGCACTACTGGGTATCTACCCTAAAGATACAAATGTAGTGATCTGAAGGAGCACGTGCACCTGAATGTTTATCGCAGCAATGTCCACAATAGCCAAAGTATGGAAAGAACCTAGGTGTCCATCAACAGATGAATGGATAAAGAAGGTGTGGTATATGTATACAATGGAATACTATGCAACCATCAAAAGAAATGAATCTTGCCATTTGCAACGACATGGATGGAACTAGAGGGTATTATGGTGAGCTAAATAAGTCAATCAGAGAAATTCAATTATCATATAATCTCCCTGATATGAGGAATTTGAGAGGCAGAGTAGGGGGATTGGGGAGTAGGAAAGGAAAAAATGAAACAAGATGGCATCGGGAGGGAGAAAAACCATAAGAGACTCTTAATCTCACAAAAGAAAACAGGGTTACTGGGGGGAGGTGGGGTATGGAGAGGGTGGTTGGGTTATGGACATTGGGGAGGGTATGTGATATAGTGAGTGCTGTGAAGTGTATAAGCCTGACGATTCACAGACCTATACCCCTGGGGCAAATAATACATTATATGTTAATAAAAATAATTTTTAAAAGTTTTCATTTTGAAATAATTTAAGACTTAAAATAGCACAGGGAGTTCTTAAAACAACTTCACCTAATGTTAATGCCTTACATAATCATAGTACTATTATCAAAATTAAGAAATCCACATTGGCTCAATAGTACTTAAATTATAGACTCCATTTGAACATCACTAATTTTTCCATTGATGTGACTTTTCCTGTTCTAATATCTAATCCAAGATTCCACATCATATTTAGTAGTTACATCTTATATTCCTTTTCTCCAATCTGTCATACTTCCTCAGTCTTTCCTTATCTTTCATGGCGTTAACACTTTTGAAGAATTCTGGTCTGGTATTTTGGAGAACATTCTTCAGTTTGGAGTTATCTGGTATTTCCCAAGATCAGATTGGTGGGCAGAAATACCACAGAGGTGGGGTGCCTGGGTGGCTCAGTCGGTTAAGTGTCTGGCTCTTGATTTCAGCTCAGGTCATGATCTTAGGGTGGTGAGATTGAGTGCCCCACATCAGGCTTGTGCTGGGTGTGGGACCTCCTTAATATTCTCTCTCTCCCTCTCCCTTTCTCTCTGCCACACCCTTCCTCCCTCCCCCCCCATGCCACCTGCACAACCGTGTGTGTTTGCCTGTGTGCATGCACATGCAGACCTTCCCTCTCTCTCTGAAAAAAAAAATGTGTCCTTCTTGGTGTATCAGTATATCTTATTAATGGTTTATGTCATCATTGATCACTTGGTTAAGGTGGAGTCTGCCAGATTTGTGCACTGTAAGTTGTTATTTCTTTTCTTTATGCTTAATATATATCTGGAATGAGATACATTATGGCTCTACAAATACCATGATTCTCCTTAAACTTTAACCTCCTAATTTTAGTATTCCATGGATCTCGCATGCAGCAACTGTCACTGTGATATTCTAATGGTGGTTTTCTATTTCCCTCTTTTATTCTAAATCTATTAATGGGAATTCTTCCATGAGGAAGAGATGCAATACTCCTCCCTCTTATGTTTATTTCATCATTTGTTTATATCAGCACAGAATCATGAATATTTATTTTATTGTTTGTTATAACCCAATACAGTAGCTACATATGGTGCTACTTAAACTGTTTCAGATGGCCATTGTCCACTCTTTCAGATTTGGCCCTGGAATGCTTTTCAACACTGCTCCATCCCTTCTCTCTCTCTCTCTCTCTCTCTCTCATTTGTTCATTTGTTTGTTTGTTGTTTGTTTTTTTGTTTGTTTGTTTTTCTGGCATTGCAAGATACTTCAAGTTCAACCTGTATGAAGCAGTTCTCCGAGGAACTCTGGTTCCTTTTACTGAAGAATGATATTAAGAAACCAAGGTATGTGTGCTAAGTATTAAGAAACCAAGATATGTGTGCTAAGTATTATCGTTAATGGATGTCACTGCTTCGAGGTCCCCTCAGAGGACAGAACTACAAAACATACATACATCTTAAGGCTTGAATATACATAAGTATATTTATTTCTATGTGTATCAATAAACATACGTATTTAAAAAGTCAAAAAGCATCACATGAGTTCATGCAAATGCCTCCCATCCCAACCAGCACTTCAAGGGGCCATCCTAGCAATCTCCCTTGGTCCTCTCCTCCTGTCCCCTTTTGTTTTAACTTCATTCTCTGAGAGTGAGAACACTGGCTGTCATTCTCTGTCACATATTTATGTACCCATTCAAATATAGAGTAAATAAAAAGAAGTTCCAGAGTTGATCATTGTTACCCTGTTGCAAATGAATTTATCAACTGGCATACTGTGTATGTGTACAGTTCTTTCTGTTCAGATCTTTTTTTTTAAAGATTGTTTGTCTTCCAGAGTTCTTGACATATTCTGGATAGAAACCCTTTATCAGATATATGCTTTATAAATCCTTTTAGTCTGCAGCTATTTTCCATTCTGTTAACAGAGTCTTTTGAAGTATAATAGCTTTAAATTGTGGTAGTCTCAATTTATTCTTATATTCTTCTTCTTTATGGATTATATTTGGCATTGTATGTAAAAATTAAAAAAAATTGCCAAGCCAACCAAGGTCATGCAGAATTTTCTCCTGTGTTTTATTAGAAAAGTTAGAAGTTTTACAGTCTTACATTTTATATTTATATTCATGATCCATTTTAAATTAATTGTAAAAGGTATGATATATGTATTAAGGTCATTTTTTTTGCATATGAATGTCTGCTTTTAGTTCCATCAGTTTTACTTCACATATTTTGAAACTATGCTGTGAGATAATTTCACATTTATTATTATTATATGTCCTTAGAGAATTCACCCTGTATTACCAAGTAATATCCTGTTTTAACCCTGACAGTGTTCTTTATTCTGGGGTCAAATTTGTCTCTTATTAATATTCTACCCTAGCTTCCTTTTTGACGAGTGTTAGATCCCTTTACTTTAAATCTATATCTCTATGGTAAAGGGATTTTTCTCAGTAAATAGTCTGGTGTTGCTTTTTTATTCAATCCGATAATCACTTTTTTGTTTGTTTGTTTGTTTGTTTGTTTAGATGAATCCTACTTAGTATGATTATTATTATGATTGAATTAAAATCTACTTTCTTGTTTGGTCTTTTCTACTTGTTTCCTCTGTTCTTTCTTTTCTTCTCTTTTACACCCTCTCTTGGATTAGTTGAACATATTTTTTATTCCCTTTATCTCCTTTATTGGCTTATTACTTATATCTTTTTTGTAAAGTTATGTTAGTGGTTGTCCTAAAGATTTCTATATATATTTAATCAGTCTATCTTCAAATGATATTATACTGGTCACATGTTTTGTAATTACACCCATTGCTTCTTTCCCATGCTTTGTACCACTGTTTTTATGCCTTTTATTTTTCATATGCTATAAGCCCAAAATTTATTGCTATAATTTTTGCTTTCAATGCTGTTATATTTTAATGTAATTAAAAAGAAAAAAATAAACTTTTATACTACCTTTATTTCTTTAATTTTTGGTTTTCTTTAAATTTTTGGTAGTTGTGAGATTCTGTCTGGTATCTTTCTTTCTGATAATATTCTTTCTGCTTGACTACATTCAGTTTTTTATATCTTGTAGATGATGTCTACTAGCTATAAATTCCCAGAGTACTGGTTTTTCTAAAGAAAGTATTTCTTCTTCACTCTTACAAAATAATTTTGTTTGGTATAGGATTATATTTCAATGGATTTATTTTTCTTTGACACTTCAAACATGTCACTTCATTGTTTGCTGCATGATTTCTGAAAAAAAAGAGCTCTGCTATCATTCTAATTGTTGTTCGTCATGTGTAGTGTGTCTTTTTTTTCTGGATATCTTCCAGATTTCTGTCTCTCTCTCTCTTCTTTTTCCCTCAGCCATTTAAACACCGTACACTAGGGGTGTGTGTGAGTGCATGCATGTGTGTGTGTTTGGTGTTAATGTTCCTTGCTTGCTATGCCTCACAAAGGATCTATCTATAGCAAATTACTTGCTTGTTACTTGATATGCACAAGCCTGGAGGAGGGTGGAGGGCATTCTGTTATGAGTAAGTCTCGTCCTTGGCCAGGCACTGTGTCCTTGGGAGGTGGGTGTGTGGCCTTCTCAGTGTTCCTCGCCATCTCCTTGCAGAGTTCTGAGCCTTGCATGCATTTTATCCTCATTACAGCCACACACATTATTTATAATAGCTGTGACTAATTTCTTCTTGGCAGAAATGCCCATTTTATTTAGTATTACTGAAACATGGGACTCGACAATTATGTTTGTAAAGTACAGACACATAGTAGGTATTCAGCAAATGATGATACCTTTCCTCTTGTCTCCACTTAAGGGGTTGTGAGTTTAGGAGATATTTTCAGGGGGGAATGGGTATGTGGGCAAGGGACAGATTTTCTTCTATGCTAATACTGTTTTCAACTTAGGCAGACTGTGGAGTCTCTTTGCTTTACTCTCTCAGTAACTACTTATTTACAGACTCAGCAATTGGCAAGGTCACTCTGACCTTCCTTGAGACAAACTGTCCCGTTAGAGAGCCCACTGAGCTCTAGCTGTTTTGCTAATGTGGTTTCTGGGGTTTGTGGGAATCCTGCCACATTCATAAGATGATTCATGCACCCTTTGCATTCAGGTACACAGCTAGCATAAGTCACATGCATATTCTATAACCATTTACTCCAAAGACTGAGACAAGATTTGCCACTCTGAATAAATAGCTTTATTTATTTAATTTATTTTTTATTTTTTTAGTACAAGTGGGTTGTTAAAGAGCAGATTTTTTTTTTTAATTAACATTTCAAATACTGGCATCTTCAACATTCATTACTATATTCTATGTAATTCTATTAAGGTATAGAACATTTATAAAATGGTTGTAGTATATATTTGAGGATTTTCCTCTGTTGTTTGCCTAGTCACCAAGTTCATTTTCCCAGTCTAATGAATGACCACTGAAGATTATTAGAAACGAATGCAATTACTTAAATAGAAAACAAATGCTTCCCATGTGGTCAGTTAATTCTTATCTTTTTCAGAATAATTTCATTCCATTTATTATTTGAACAATGGATACTTTCATCAGGACCTAGACTTATACTTGAAGGGCATTAAAAAAATCCCAGAAAGATGGGAAATGAAACACATACATTCTTATATTAACTTTTAAGGATATGGCGTGTGAGAAATTGTCTTTTTGAAAATGACAGGTTTACTTCAGAATACCGAGCCACAGCATGTGGCCATGTGGGCCAGGTGGTTAGTCCACTCAGACAATGTGTATGTCTCCATGACAGATAACATGTTCCTTTATCGCTGGCACGGCTATGCCAAGGTGTTCCTGGAGCAAGGTCCACTTCTTTATGTCAAATTTTTATTTCACGTCTCTGTTCTTCTTTTGTTTTCAGGAGACTGTGTCTCTCATCTATCAAAGAGATAAGCTCTTTGGGCATGCTTGGATTTCCCCAGGAATTCTTGAGGGCATCAAGCCACTGTCTCCTCTCCTGTATAATCATTCCTTTGTCTCTCTTTTTGCTGCCCCAATGCCCAAACTATTCACACATCTTCCTTATTGTTCCCCAGTCCCCCACACACCCTTCCTGGCCACACCTCCCACAGCAATATATAGCCTTTTGTGTATTTTCCCTATTTACATCAAATTAAGTCTGACTACATCTACTGCCTCATTACCATTCATTTATTTTTTTAAGCTTGGATTTAAAAAATAAATCATGTATTGGCTTCACAGAGTCACTAATTCTGGGAGACTCACTAAGTCAAATAGTGATCCCAAGACTCTTCTTCCTTATTTCTCCTTTTCCAAAGAAAATCACTTTTAGTTAATACCTTTTTTTTTTTTTTGTAGCTTAATATCTGAACATTTAAATCTCTCTAAATATCATGGTTGTGTCATGACTTGACTGTTTTTTTCAAGCTTGAACATTGTTTATTGACTCCCTACCATGAAAGACTCCAAAGATTGGTGCAAACTGCCATCTCATCATTCTTCCAGGAAAGATCTGTTATATTTTGGTTAGGTCTATATTCAATCTTAGAAGCTGTTCTTGAATGATTCTGTCGTTTCTTGACTCTACTTTCTCCACATCAGGACTACCTTTTTGAGATATCTTCAGCCTTATCTTACAAAGATTCTATTGAGTTTCACATTTTGCTTCTTGTATTTAATTTTTATAAGATATATTACCTTGTTTGTTTTCTGAGTGCTTCTTTTTCATAATATCCTAGAGTTGTTCGGCAAATCAAATATATCATTCTATTTCTTTGAAAATATCAATAGTACTTAAATGTGTGTGTGTATGTATATATATATTTTGTTTGTCTGTTTTGTTTTTTCCTCCTCCACATAGTCTCAGCTTTCTCCAAGTTGTTTTTCAATCTACTGTTTTGGACTTCCCCTTCTATGTAAAGAGGCTTTCTTCAGGGATCTAGTGATCCAGACTGCATCTTCATATTTGAGACTGTTGTGAGCTAAAAGGTTGATTAGCAACTTTGAGCATCAAGATAGGACTTAATTGACTGGCTGTTTTACTGTAACATGATTGGACTAATTAATTTGTTAGGAAACCCCAGATGTCCAAATATTTCGGCTTTTCTTTTTTTGGGAGTCATACTCCATGTCAGGACCCCTCCTCATCTCTAGTGTGAGCAGGAAAGGCTTAGTTGCTAGTATTTGGGGAGTAGGAAAGGAAGGCTGGGGGAATCATCATTTTATATGCACCAATTTATTTGATCCCCTTGTTTGCATAAGCTACATCAGCTCTCACTGTCCTTGGAGTGCTTGAATCTAGACGTGCTCAGTGGTCAAGTTGGTTAACATAAGAAGTACAGTTATCAGAATCTTTTCCCCTATATTGTTCTAGGTTAGATTTGGTCAAAAAGAAACTTTAGTAAAATTTAACAAGGAAGAAATGAAGCATCACTTAACATACTCTAAAGCTCTTTGTGTTTGTCAGAATGAGCACAGGGGGCCCACAGGAAGCTGGGGGCTTCCCTGAAGAGTCTTAAGGGTAGTTTCTACCTAGAAGCAATAGCTTCCCTTAGACCTTTCCATCAGCTTTCTCTGTGCTGTCTCACTTTGCTCTTGGACGTGCTTGGCTTCTCAGATTGACTGAAGCTTTCCCTGATTCTCCAGCTCCTCCAACCCATGGTTGTGTGAAGTCTATTCTCTGTAGCACACACCTAGCTGCATCACACTCATAGTCCCTCTGTTCCCCTGTCTGAACCTCAACTGAGAGACCTTGTCAGTGGACAAATCTGTCATCCTCTTCTCGGAGGTGTACGGCAATAGGTGGGGTAGTTGTCTGCCATCTTCGGCACAGCTGGATTCCTAGATGGAAGCCATGGGACTTGAGGGGGTTGCCCCTCACCCTCCATCTGCTTGGCTTCCCCACCATTTCCAGAGTTTCTGGCACTGTCATTCCTTGGGTTCATTCCTGGCTCTTCCCACTGCAGTCTTGGGATTTCGTTTCCTCACTGTAGTAGTCCATTGTCTCTGCTTTCTAGCATCTACCATACTGTAATATTTAGAACACGATCTCTTCACCTCTTCTCCCCATCTTTTTAGATCTTTGCCTTAAAAATTACCTGGCATTTCAGTGAGATTTTGGTTTCCATGGGACTTCAGAAGACAGTGAATCAGTACCTATGTTCAAACTGCTATCTTTACTGAAATACTTTCATTCACTTCCTAAATTTTGTAATCTCACTATTATCTCTCAATTCTACTGTTCTATCCTTATGATAGAACAGTAGTTATTGAATCAAAAGCCCTCTTTCCCAGTCCTTGCTGTTCTTATTTTTCAATAGTATTTTATATAGACTGATCCTCCTGCTCATGAATTTCCTTTACTGCCTTAGTCCTCCTCCCCCACTCCTCTCTTCCTTCCTTTTCCTCTATCTTCAGCACCACCACCATTGATGGAACATCAATTTTATGCTAGATTTTAGTCAGGCATTACCCTTTTCCTGCAGAGGATAGAGGAAACTGACACCAAAAGTTTGGATAGTCGAAAAATACCTTAAATTATAGTGTGCCTTCATTGATAGTACTAGAAAAATTCCTCCCACTCACTGAGGAAATGACAGGTTGTAAATTACCTCATGCTATGAAGGTCTAAAGCAGACAGCAAATCAGTCTGCATGAATGCTTCCTTCTAATGGGGCCTGGCTGTCCATTATTTCAGGGTTCCTAATTCTCTGCAGAGCACCTGGTTAATAGCATGTGTGTTTGGTTCTGCTAGGCTAAACACTGAACAAGAAAATCCAGTGAGGACATGGAGAAAGGTCCTTTTCTAATACACTGGAGACACTTGCTTAGTCGGAGGGAGGAGGTGGCCTTCTGTGTTTGTCACAAATCCTGACCCAAAGGACAAAAAGAGCAACAGTCACTAAGGGAGTACCTACCACCTATTGTTACTGTGTGGAACTTATAAAGAGAGTGGAAATTATTTTTGCAAATAAAAATCCTAGTACGATTTTTGAAAATTTCATTTACCCTTATATAGGGAAATAAAGAATGTTTCTTTAGGTTCACTTTAATTAAAAAAAAAAAAGAAGAAGAAAACAGGTATAGAAACAACAGTTATTTCTCAAAGGGGATTAGAGAAATTGAAAGATGAATTTTTGGTTATTAAAAGAAAAGGAAGACCTTTCAAATGAGAAAATTCAAGTAATAGCTGCAGCCATTTTAGTTGCGAGTACCAGTGAGTCAAAGTTCTCTGTGTTGTGATCGAACAACGGCTGATCTGATTCGTCTTCACCAAGTTTTAATCCCTCTCTTGATCCTCGCTGCTCTGATTTAGATAATTTCCATATAAAAACACTTGACCTTGTCAAAAAAAAAAAAAACAATTTGGTGGATGAAACAATGTATTTTATAGTTTGGAAAAACATAACTTGCTAAGAAAAGATGAAACAATTGTCTATTTCTCTCCTGGATATTACAAAACTAGACTTGGATAGTTTTTGGGTGTTTTGTTTTGTTTTGTTTTTTTGTTTACTGACATGATCAATTTTATTGAGTTTGAGAATGTATATCCAGGGCATTCACTCTAAAGGTGCTCCTGCCTGGTCAACCTAGACTGGAACAAGGAGACCTCTATTTATATTTTGTAAATTTATTTATTCATTTATTTTAAGATTTTAGTTGATTGAGAAAGAAAGAGAGAGCATGTGCAGGGGCAGAGGGAGAGGGAAAGAGACAAGCTGAGTTGTGCTGAGCCCCATGCTGGCCTGGATCTCATGATCCTGAGACCATGACCTGAGCCAAAATCACTTGTTTAACAAACTAAGCCACCCTGGTGCCCGTATACTTTGTAAATTTAATGGCATGGACATCCTGATTTTTTTTTTTTTTTGACATAACAATAGGTTAGGGTAAACTACCCTGTGAAGGAAGAGGTAAGCTGCCATTTCCTAGCATAAGCCCAGCTTCCCCTGGTTATTGAATCAGGCGCTAATCTAAGAGCTACAGTGATGGGCTGCTGCAGACGTAAGTCAACTGCAGAGGTAAGCTCCTTCATCTTCAGAGCTGGGGCCCCAGGGTCAGACTGTGGATCCTTTCCTGAGACCCTCTGGACTACCATGAGCTTCGCAGGACCTGGCACTCCCACATGCAGTGCCAACTTGTCCCTGGGAGGTACTTGGGCCTCTGTGGGCGCCCCAGCTCTGGCAACTGCTGACATCTTGTAAAGCGGGGAAGAACAAAGGCACTACCAGAAAATGCCTTTAATGGCCTCATTACTGGCAACAGTTTATGGATGTTTGGGGGAAAGAGATATTATTGTTCTATGTGACCTATTATTTCCATGCTGCAGGGAGGACAGGAGGGCCCTGGGAAATTGGTCAAGTGTTGGGAAATGAATCCCTTGGGGGTGCTTTTGACAATAGTGGGCCCTGTGAGAGAGTGCTTGTGCTTTTGGAATTTAAGATCATTTTTTAAAAAGCATAAATTTGAACACTTAATGTTCATCATCATTTTTATATATTCTGTATCTGGAAATTTGCCTGCTCACTAAAACTTATTTGTAACCCTAAATCAATACTCATGCATCCTAAATGGTCATTCTCAGGCATATGCAGAACCACAAAACTTTTGAGTCACTCAAGGTACATGTACCTAGATGAAGCTGAACAGGGTGACACTCTGCCTTCCTGTTTTCTCTGCCATCCAGTAAACAATAGTCCTTTCTTTGGTCCATTAGTGCTGTGTCTTTCTCATTTTGTGTTTTCTGTTGGTGATTTCACTGTTTAAAACAGCCCTCCCCCCGATCCCCAACTGCAGTGCTGAAGTCCTGTCTAAGTGTTCCTAAGTCCAAGAAGGCTATGATGTGGTGGAAGAAGAACACAGGTGTGTTAGATAAGCTTCACTGAAGACAAGTTTCATTCAGCCATGAGTTGGCACAAGTTCAACTTTACTAAAGTGATAGTATATAATACAAGCTGTCTTTAAACAGAAAAACACATACAACAAGCTTATGTATTGACTGATTGACAAAAATATGACTGGGGTTCACAGAAACCAAACTCTATTTCCCCTAGAAGCAATGGTTCAGTATTTGCCACAACTTTGTAAAATGTAAGTACTGAGAATATGAGAACTGACTGTATGTACATGAAGAGAGAGAGGTCAGGAAACTAATTTGATGTCCATTATAGCTCTACCACACCAAGTACTTTTCTGTAATGTATGTGTTTACATTTTGTTGTATTCTTGAGTTGTCTATATGGGTTAATTCAATATTCATTTCCCATCTCCCCAGCCAGCCTCCCAATAACTGAAAGTGCCTTTATGTGAAACTGGAAAGTTTTATCTTTTCTTTATTGTTATATTCTCTAAATTTGAGAGTATTGTTCCTTTTTGAGCTTTTTGAGCTATGAAACACATTACTTAATCTTGCAGGAAGCTGGAGAATAATGGAAGACAGTTTAAAACTGTATGGCAAAGGGAAAAAATCAAGCAAGAAGTCTCCTTAAAATTGGTGATAGTTCAGTTTAAGGATGATTAAAAATTAAGTAAGTGGAAAGGAAAGGAGAAGGATTCCTAGCAAAGGGAATGACATTGCAGATTGAAAGCCACATTTGGGATGAAGGTAGTTGGCATAAGGGCCTTTATAAAAGCACTAACCATGTAAATGAAAAGGAGAGGCCTTAGAATTTAAAGTGTCAACAACTAATGGGCTATTGAAAGTAACTTAAAAAGAGGAGTCTAGAGGGGCACCTGGGTGGCTCAGTTGGTTAAGTGACTGCCTTCAGCTCAGGTCATGATCCTGGAGTCTCGGGATCAAGTCCCACGTTGGGGTCCCTGCTTGGCAGGGAGTCTGCTTCTCCCACTGACCTCTCTCCTTTCATGCTTTCTTTCTCTCTCTCTTTTATTTATAAATAAATAAAATATTTATTTATAATATTTATTTATTTATAAATAAATAAATAAAATCTTAAAAAAAAAAAGAGGAGTCTGGAATGGTTTCCTAATTTTCATTTCTTTATTTTAGTCCTTCTTCCCCTTAGCTCTTCTAAGTTCCATGAACAAATATTGTCTAAGCAACAATACCTGCAAAGTACCAAATAGAAATTAGGACCATGACAATGATTTAGATATGATCCTGCACTCTCAGAAGAGGACAGAGAGACAGAAACTTCTCAGCAAATAAGTAATGTATCACACCAGTGACCTAAGATTTTTCATCTGTCAATTATAAAATTGAGATGATCTTGCACCCAGGTATGTTATAGGTCTGATGTTATACATTTATGCAAATCCTTGCAAATGATGAAGACTAATGCAGTTATTGCTAGATTCTAATTTATTGATGAGCTATGGCCTTAAAAATACATTAAGCCACAGACTAGTGTGAGATCCTTAAGGAAAAGGTAAATGATTACTGGAATGACATCTATAAAGCTCACCCATTTTTCAGGGCTACCTAATGTGTGAGATTCTATATATTTTCCAGACCAGGAACAACTATATAGGAGTGAAAGAAGCAGTGTTAATTGGTCAAAGAGAGAATTTAACCAGTGATGTAGTTAAAATGGCAGTCTCTGTCCAGTCTTGTCATGGAGGAGTAGTCTGGAGCCCACTCTTGTCTGGAGCTGGGATGGCTCCCAAATTTAGGCAGTCTGGATTTTTTTACTCTTTCACCCACTAATTATTCAAAGTCAGCTGCCATTAGGGAAAGCTTCTTTAGAATTTAATTTCAGCAGCTCCCTTAGAGTAAGGACCATTTGGTAAAGGACAGAGCTATGAGCTACTAGCTATCAACACAGCTCACCCCAGCTCTAATATGGCATTCCTGGACCCTGAAAGGAAGACCCAGATGGGGCAACACAGCATCTACTGAAAAATACAAAGCTAGTTATGTCCAAACTAATGAAACCTTCAGCCCTTGTCCTTGTCCTTGTAATTTACCTACCCTTGGACGTCTATTCACCCCTTGTCCGTTGCACCTTTGTACAGCCCCAGTAATTACCCCTTCTGCTTGGTAGTGAGACATATTTCTTCACTTATCATTTTATCCTCAAGCAAATTCCCCATCTATTCTATCTTTTCTTGCTTCTCTTCTATAAATCTTTCATTTTTCTCTTTTTCTTCCCCCAGGGATGCATATGTTTTATCCATCTCTCTTTTTAAAGGTTTGTAATGACTTCACATGCGAGCTAATGTTTCATAGAATTTTGAACAGAATCTCGGGGTGGGTCTCCTCAAATTGAGTCACTCTCTAATACTAGGGATGATAGCTTGCTTGTCGTTTGTCTATTATATCTCTAGTGTCCAGTGTGGCAACTTGCACAAAAATAAGTATGATCAAGAACAATAACTGTCCCCTTCATCTTTTAATAATAAAAAATTGAAGTATGAGGTGAGTATGTGACCTACTGATTTTTTGGTAACAACCTACTGACTTTTTGGTTACAATTAGCGGTGTCCATGTGACTAACCTTGTGCCTCTACTACACGAGCGGAAATAATGCGTGTACTGTCTGGTACATCTCTTTTCAGTTGCTTATCTTGGACCTTGTTTTCTCCTCTGTGATAGGGGAATAATGGTAATGACTTAGAGCAAGCTTGGAAACTTACCCACTAGTCTTGGATTACTTACTTCCAAGTAAACCATTATACTGGAGACAGAAACATTTTTCTTATAAAAAGCGACTGTATTGGGACGCCTGGGTGGCTCAGTTGGTTAAGCAGCTGCCTTCGGCTCAGGTCATGATCCCAGTGTCCTGGGATCGAGTCCCACATCGGGCTCCTTGCTCTGCAGGGAGCCTGCTTCTCCCTCTGCCTCTGCCTGCCATTCTGTCTGCCTGTGCTCGCTCTCTCTCCCTCTCTCTCTGACAAATAAATAAAAAATCTTAAAAAAAAAAAAGCGACTGTATTTTAGGATATTTTTCTGGACCTCAAATTGTTAAACATTTCCTGGAAACAAACACAAAAATGGGATCTGAAAGTGTGTTGCTATTATAAAAACTAGGATTACATGTGACATGCATAAAGTGACAGATGGAAAATTCACAAATATTGTGAGTTGTAAACTAGAGAATGTTATTATACTGTGGAAAGAAGTCCAGTGAAGCTGTTGTTCCCATAACTTGGAAGACAGGCCATGTGCTCCTGAGACTAGCTTTGAGGAAATTGGTTGGCAAAATTCAGAATGATTCTGTGTGTTGGCTGCTGTTAGTGAGTGACTACAAGAAGGAAATTGATGTAAACCTGGCCTTGGTGGGCATCAGAAGAGTCCTCTAAAGAATTTAAAGTGGCTAGAAAGTGAAAGTGATGGAAAGTCCAGAAATTTAAAGTCTTCCAAAGTTAAAAAATCCAACTATATCTGTGCCTCAAACAGCAAGAGATAATATGATGCCTAAAATTATCCAGATGTAAAGATCAGTTCAAAGACATCTATCATTTTTCTGTTATTTCAGTTGGCTTTGTGAGACCATTTTTAATTTTTGACCTAAAGGAGGTGGAAGTAGCTCACAAGCCAGTAAATAAAGGAGAAGGATTGTAGTTTTAGCGATAGTGACCTTTTGAGGTATTTCCCTGTGCCGCCTTTCACCTTCACGCCTGGAAACAAACGGACTAGAAGTTTACCAACCAATCCCCTGAAGGAATTACATTGTTAATGAGACCACAAGCCTCCTCTGCAAAATTTGAGTCCCTAGACTTTCACTGGCAAAAAGTGGGCTGTGAAAGCTGCCTGGTCCCCAAAGAGGAAATATTCTCCAACTCATCCTACTTCAAATTTGGTCACCCAGGATACCAGGCAAGGGTGTCCCATAAGCAGAGACCGTGGTGAATGATGGATAAGGGAGTTATTTGCAGAAGGCAGAAACCAGGGGAGCCAGGCATGTGAACCAAGTAACTTATCCCACAGCCTAGAGGGAGACTCTTTTTGATTTCTGTATATTAGGTTTTTCAATCTGCTATGGAACATGGACTACTCTGTGTTTCCCATTCTTTCCTTTTCCTGAATGTGTATTTTTAAAAAGATTTTATTTATTTATTTGACAGACAGAAATCACAAGCAGGCAGAGAGGCAGGCAGAGAGAGAGGAGGGGAAGCAGGCTCCCTGCTGAGCAGAGAGCCCGACGTGGGGCTCGATCCCAGGACCCTAAGAGCATGACCTGAGCTGAAGGCAGAGGCTTTAACCCACTGAGTCACCCAGGCGCCCCTGAGTGTGCATTTTGTCATGGGCACACTCTTCCCATTCTATCAATATATACTAGTAGAGACGGAAACAGACACCTTGTCATTTAGTTAACAGATTGCTTGATTTTGAAGAGCCAAATTTAGATATGATGAAGAGGACGCAGTTTATGAAATCTTGGATTTTGGGCTAGATGCAGTAATTCATGGATACTTACTTAAGTGGCCAGAATGATTAATGGGGGGAAATCATTATGCCCTTAGTATACATTTTTCCATGCTTTCTTTTAGAAATAGATACTCTGATTTTCAGCTAAGTGCATTAACATCCAACAGACAACTATGTTTCCTAGTCTTTCTTACTGCCAATTGTGATCATGTGACCAAATATTGGCCAATAACACAGAAGAAGAATTGACATCTCCAACTTTCAAGTCTTCTCCTTAAAGACGCTTCTGTTGGGCTTTTTTTCCCATTGTCATTGACTATACATTGACTATAGCAAAAACTGTAACTACTGTAAAGGTGTTATGTTTAGAATGGCAGAACTGAGAGGAGCACCGACACTTGACATGAATCACTTTGGATGCTGGGTGAAAAATAGACTGTAAATCGGCAAGGATGGAAACATAGCAATTAGGAGGTTATTCTAGGAATTTGAGCAAGAGATTGGGTAGTGGCTTCGATAAGAGTGGTAACATTGGAGGTGATGAGAAGAGTCAGGGTTTGAACACATTTTGATTTTAGGACCCACAGAATTTCCTAATGTAATGTATATGGAGTTGAGAGAAGTAGTGTTAAAAGATATTATCAAATATTTTGGCATAAATAACTGGAAGGGTAGAATTTCCATCATCTGAGATGTGGAAGACAACAGATAAATAAAAAAGAGCTCAGGTGTTCATGTTTGGTCATGGAAAGTTGGAGATGCCTATTAGGATTTTGAATGAAGCTCTTTGAGCAATCTGAACTGGAGATACACATTTTGGACTTGTCAGCAATTATTTTAAATTCATTTTCCTAATTTTTTTAAAAAGATTTTATTTATTTATTAGACAGACAGGGATCACAAGTAGGCAGAGAGGCAGGTAGAGAGAGAGGAGGAAGCAGGCTTCCCGCTGAGCAGAGAGCCCGATGTGGGGCTTGATCCTAGGACCCTGGGATCATGACCTGAGCCGAAGGCAGAGGTTTTAACCCACTGAGTCACCCAGGTGCCCAAATTTTCCTAATTTTTTATTAAAGTTTTTTCTGACATATAGAAATTTGTTGCAGACATTAAGACAATCTACCCCTGGAGACTTCAACTTGAATTTCCTGAATATAAGGGCATTCTACTATAAAAAATACATTATCAGTGTCACACAGAAGAAAATATATATTTCCCCAATGTTACTCACTATTATAGCCATATTCAAATTTTCTACTTATTCCACATATTTTTGCTATCTTCTCTTTCTCCAAAGTAGAATATAGCTAAGGTTCAAACACTACACTTGGTTATTTTATGTCTTTTAATTAAGAAGACTTCCTTCACATTTTTGCCACAACATTCACCTTTCTAAGATACCAGATCTATTTTCTTATAGAGTATCTCGTATTTCATATTCATCTGTTTTTTTTAAATTATGCCATTACCTTGTTTTTATATCCCCTATATTTTCAGTAAACTGAAAGTGAGGTCTTAGTTCTGTTTGGGTTAAGCACTTTTGGCAAGATAATTTCATTGATGCAGTTGCATATTTTATATTGTATCATAATTAGAAAACAAGTAACTCACTTCCCAGTACCAGTGATGCTAAATTTAATCATTCCTCAGAGTGATGAACAGATATTTACATTGTAAAGATACATACAGCAGACACATGCGCACACACACACATGCTTTAAAAGCCTGTGTGTATGTGTGTGTGTGTGTGTGTGTGTATGCATGCATGTGTACAAGAGGGGTGGTATTTTGCGCTATGTAAATATCCTTTCTCCAACAACATTTTGCTGATGATTACAGCAATTGATGATTCTTGCCTGAATCAGTTGTTTGGCCATAGATTGCAGAACTGAGATTTTAAAATTGTAAAATTGTGACATTATGGGTGCCTGGGTGGCTCAGTGTGTTAAGCCTCTGCCTTCAGCTCAGGTCATTATTTCAGGGTCCTGGGATCAAGGTCTGCACTGGGCTCTCTGCTTGGCAGGGAGCCTGCTTCTCCCTCTCTCTCTCTGCCTACTTGTGATCTCACTCTGTCAAATAAATAAATAAAATCTTAAAAAAAATTGTTACATTATAATCTATGTTAGTTATTCTATAAAGAACTTTTGTCATCAAAAGAGAAAGAACTCACTTCTTCATATAAAGATAAGGTAAATGGTTTTACTTTAATTGCCATTTTTCATGAATTCTTGGTAAAATAGTCTACTCCTTTTCCTTTTCCTCTTCTCAAGTATCTCTATTCATTCTTAGATGTTTATTTACTCAATATTTTGTAATTAATTAAAGGTAGTGATTTTTTAATATTAAATGTTCCCAAAATTTCCCTGAAAGGAGCCCTGTCAAGCTGCTTTCTGTATCTCTTTGGTACATACTAATTGGTTTTGGGTATTTCCTTTCTTTCTGTCAAAATAAGATGTCCAGGCATCACCTGAATGTTCTCAGAGAAGATGTCTTTTCTTCAAGAACCCTTGGTCTGTTAACATAGAAACCTAGTTCTGCCTCTAAATATGTTCATTGCTCCTGATGTCTTTGTTTCCAGGTTCTTTCTGTAGATAAAACTAAAATATGTCTTCTAAAAATAATGACTAATAAATTGATATTTGCCATCCCAGTTCAATTTTACAGGACTCTCTTAACTCCTGTTGAGTTTTCATAAAGCTACTTACGACCTACAATATTCTTGGAAAATAGAGTTTCCACCCATTTCACCTATTCCAATGTAGGGTTATCTTTATTCCTCCAGGCCAAAATTGCCATTGCTTTCTCATTTTGGAGGAGATTGCTGGATGGAAGAGGGTGTAGAATAGTCTAAAATGGATTGAAATATATTGACGTATTGGTGGATAAATAGCATTTTTTTTTTTTTGAGAATTATTTTCTGTGGGGCGCCTGGTTGGTTAAGCCACTGCCTTTGGCTCAAGTCATGATCCCAGGATCGAGTCCCGTATAGGGCTCCTTGTTCAGTGGTGAGCCTGTTTCGCTCCCGCTCTCTCTCTCTGCCTCTGCCTGCCACTCTGCCTGCTTGTGTACACACACACACTCTCTCTCTCTCTCTGACAAATAAATAAATAAGTAAATAAAATCTTAAAAAAAAAAAAAAAAAAAACCTTTCTGCAAGGAAAATGGGACAGAAGCAGAGAGTAAACCAAGAGAAATAATTCTTTCCTTTTTTGGTTCCTGTAATTTTGGAAATCATCAGAAAACTCTTAGTAAATAAACATGCATAATACAAACAGAGAAATGTTCTTTTGAAACTTTTCAAGATTCCATATTTGCTAATCACAATCTGATTTCTTCTTTTTTCACTTCCAACCAAAATGACCCTTGGTAAGGGCACCAGAAGCCTTTAGATTTCTGTACCTAATAGGTTGTTTGTGATCCTGATTTTACTTGATACCTTTGTGACCTTTGACTAAGTCCACCTTTATAAAAAGTCATGCTGTTATGCTTCTTTGGCTTCTCTGACTCACCTCCCCTTCTCTGGGCTTCTTTTTAACTCTTTTTCTTAATTTCCTCTGTGTGCTCCTCGATTGCTGCCACCCCTTTAAAACCATTATTCTCCCAAAACAATCCATTGGTGCTAGCTCTTTTTTTAACATATGAGTTCCCTTCATTTTATCAATACACTAATTTTTACTATTCACTAGATGTGGCCTGAAACAATTACAGTTTATCACTTGCTTAGCTAATGAAAACAAACAAACAGGAGGAAAATGGTCTGAGCATTTCAATGATTTTCTTTTGCTTTATGGAGCAATTTTGCTCTGCTCTATAGCAGGTTACTGGTGGTTATGATAGAGGCAAGCCAGTATACTTGGATCCTTGAATAAAGAAAGTTAATTTTTCTGTATTTCAACATGACCAGGTTTTATAATAATTTCGATTAAGACTTAGATACTTTCAATGTGGTACAATCATCTTTGCTGGACTTATTTCGTGAACAAAGATATTTGAATTCTAATCTGATTTTCTAAATGAAAATAGGACCTGAACGCTGACTTTTTAAGTTATCCTTTAAGAACAATTGTCCTTTAAATGCATTTGGAATAAATGAAGAGGAGACAGACATGGCACTTAGAATCAAACCTCATACATTACATGAATAATGATACTTTCACAGATGAGATGAATTTAATGGGCAAATGGGCTGCCAGGGAAATGACTTTCAAATCTACCTTTCATTTATCCAAGGTTATAACTATGATTTGTTTGCGATCATAATTTTTTGTTTCACCTTTGATATCATTTCTTCTTTATGATTCACACTAGAAAACTGCCTAGTTATACAACATTGACATTCAAAATATGGTGGGTTTTTGGAGGGTATTTGTACTTTACCTAATTAGTGAAAACAAGAATTTACTAAGCAGCAAGAATAACTTGGGCAGATTATAATAAGCTTTTACATAATTATAAATTATATCATTAGAAACATCCCAATTGGTGAAGGTTTAAAAACTTGGAATTCTAAGGGACTTGTTAAAATTCATGACCATTAATATTTCTGCTATTCAGTTAACAGATTCATTTTATTGATTTTCGTTGGTGTCCAATTTATTCTCTTGCCATAGATGCGACAGGGAACATTATTAAAATCAATGTAAGGAGTATTTGCCAAGATGAACAAAATCATTCTTTATTCTTTCAGATATATTATTCTAATCCAGTGGAGGTTTGTTTAACGTAGGAAAGGAAAAAATAATGCCATATCTAGAGAAGGAAAATAAAAGATGAGATTGAGAAGCCACGCTTTATAACAAAATTTCAAAGAACATTAGACTTAAAATTGATCCTGACAAATGTCATAGAAAGCACTGGAAGGTTATTGCAGTGATTTTAATATATGTGAAAAACATCCACATGCACCCTGCACTAGCACGTGTTTATATCTGATACATGAGCCCATTTGTTTAATCACATTTGTTAAGTAACTACAATATATAATTTTGAGTTTGACTCTGAGTTTATAGAATTTCTAAATATTTGGAAATATCTAACTTGTGTTGCTAGTATCAAAAGGTCTATTATCAGCACTAACAGAAAAATAACGATAGCCACATATGTTATTTAATTATCAGTCAGTCACATTGAAAAAGTAAAAAGAAACTAGTAAAACCCATTTTAGCAACATATTTTATCTATCAGTATATCCAAAAAGTTACCCTTTTAATGTATAATTAATATAAAATTGATTAATGAGATCATTTACATTCTGCTTTTATTTATTTATTTATAAAGATTTTATTTATTAGTGAGAGAGGACATGCTGGGGCCGGTGGCGGGTGTTGCAGAGGGAGAGGGAGGATCCCCACTTGAGCAGGGAGCCTGAAGTGGGGCTCAATCCCAGGACCTTGAGATCATGACCTGAGCCAAAGGCAGACACTTAGTTGACTGATCCACCCCGGTGCTCCTATATTCTGCTCTTATTTTAAGTTTTCTAACCCCACCATGCATTTCACCTGTTTAGCTGATCGCAATCAGGACGGTCACATTTTAAGTACTCAAAGCTACATGTTACAAGTGACCACTGCATTGGGCAGCTTGGCTCCGTGTTCCTTGCCTTTTTCAGCTTCCAGAATCTATCCACATTCTTTGGTTTGTGACAGCATCACTCCAGTTTCTATTCCCATAGTCACATCTCCTTCTCTGACTCTGATTCTCATGCCTCCCTCTTATAAAGACCTTTGTGATTACAGGGGACCCACCTGGCTAATGCACCTCAAGATGCTTAGTTACATTGGCAAATACTTTTTTGTCCTATAGAGGAACATATTCACAGGTTTTGGAGATTAAAAAATTGATATGTTTAGGGGAGGCCCTCTACCTACCACACAGTACCGAATCTGTTCAAGGCAAAGTTAAGTACAGAAAATTCTCCAAGAACTGTAGTGTCAGTCCTAACTCCAAGACCTAGTGCCTGAGTTCAAACAGTGACACTGATATGAATGTAGTCCTTTTCCATAGATGTGATCTTTCACTTTGTAAAATGCAGTAACCCAGTAAAAAGCTTTTAGTAAATAGCAATGGCCAAAGATGTCAATTCACACATTTTATTCATTTTGCACAACTCTACTTCCTGAGAGCTGTTTGCTGTCTGGTCTCACTCTCTGTCCACATCCAGTTCCTTGGAATCTAATCTTTCTTACTTCCTCACTACCCCCTTGATGGTACCTCATTCAATGCCCCCAAAATGCCCAGCTTCCTCCTACCACAGAGCCTGCGCATATGGCTTCTTTCTGTCTGAGATGTTCTTAACCTTCGGCTTTAATACCAGTTTTAAGAATTTTTTTAAAAGTGCAGATCCAATTAATTTTCTCACCTCCCTGTCTTTCCCTTTCTTCCTGTGTTAAGGTAATCATTCGTCTGAATTTATAATGTGTGTGTGTATGTATGTGTGTGTTAAATACATATTAGGCACAGGCATTTGGTTACAAAATCTTAGATATTTTCCCCACTCCAAACTCAGTTACAGACAGGCAACTTTTCCTGGATTACCATTCTACAAATCATTCAGCCAGGTACGAATCCGGACACGAGGTAAGGCTCTCAGTTCCAATTCTTCATTTTGTGGGGGCCAGCAGCTTCCTCTGCTCCCCACACATGGCCATGGGAGCACTAGGCCTGGTGCTCTCCCACCACATCCTCCCCCGGGCAGTGAGGCTTCAGCTCATTAGCTGACTGCTTGGCTATTAGATGTCCCCATACGACCCATCATTTGCGATATCTCTCTCTTTCCGGCAAACCCGGCTACACATATAAAAAGTTGTTGGCTCTATTTTCCAGCACATATCTAGAGTGTTTGTGGAACATTGCTGGCTTTTTTACCCCACATTCCTAGAGGCAGAAATTCCCCATATTCATGTATTTTCATTTATGTTCTGAGACTTCCATCTGAAAACTACACTGTCATCTACATTCTGGAGGAAAAAAATGATTCTTCTATTC